>NC_053026.1:506182914-506487445 GCF_003073215.2 Triticum urartu | reverse complement strand
CCTGCTGCTTCACCTACTCTTCATGGGAACGAGTAGAGGCTCTATGTCTTCAAACCTTTTTGGTCCTTACTGACAAAAGGGGGAGAAGCATATGAGTTTAATAGTCTTCAAGCGGGTCCATATGGGCGGGTGCTTCATATTTTGCTTCGTGTTTACAACTCTCATTTTGATACATTTGGTTCTTTGAGTTGTAACACTTAAACTCGATGGTCGTCTGCTACCTATTTTCCATTTTGTGATGCGATGATAAATTCTGCATGTGCGACGATAAATTCCACACTTAGATCATTTTGCGGACGTCCATTTACCATTATGCATGTCATTATCTTCACATACCTTCACATGCATAGTGGATTGTCATCATAAGTTGAAGAGGATCTCCACAAGCACAACCTGCCATGTGCATTTGCATTCCAAAAGCAAACTACTTATATGCACATCTTCAGTGGGAGTCCTTGCAACTTATGAAGACAATTCCTTATCCTTTACAATTTCACATATTATATTCCCCGTTGAAAACTTCAACTAGTTTGTCATCAATCACCAAAAAGGGGGAGATTGTATGTGCATCTAGTACCACCCCTAGTTGGTTTTGGAGTATTGACGACAAACCTAGTTGAGGGACTAATGTGTTTGTGAGAATTGCAGGATAACACAGGTAGAAGTCCCTCATTGATTCGGTTTTCCTACCAGAGATGACCCCTCAAATGTATGAAGACATTGATGTCAAAGGTGGTATATGAAGATATTCACATTGAACACTATGACAAGAGAAGACATCGCATGAAGCCTATGGAGCTCGAAGACTTAGATCTTTCGTAGTTCTTTTTCTTCTTTGTTGAGTCATCGGAACCACCATACTGTTAAGTGGGGTCCAAGAGAACTAGTCAGAATGACTGAAGTGATGCTTAACAAAAACCTATGTCTTCGAGTGAAGACTATGAGAGCGAATCTTGTCCAGAATCGGACAAGTCAGCTTTGCTTGTAGCCCAAGTAAAGTTGGCGTGTGAGTTTGAAATCTAACCGTTGGAACACGTGTCAGTTCCTTAGTGACCCAGGGTCATTTCGGACAAATAAGGTCGGGTTGCCTAGTGGCTATAAATAGCCCACCCCCTACAACCATAAACGGTTGGCTGCTCAGAGTTAGTGTACGGCTTTTGTCGTTTAAGAGCAACCCACCTCGAAGCCTTTGAGAGAGAATTCCTTGCTAGGATAAAGCCCTAACCACCCAAAGCCAAAGAGAATTAGGCATCACTTAAGTCTTCTTGTCTGTGTGATCTGAAGACTTATTACACTTGAGGACTGTGAATCCTCCAGCCAGTTAGGCGTCGCGTTCTGAGCATCCAAGAGACATTGTGGATCGCCGGTGAACGAAGTCTGTGAAGATTTGGGAGTCTACCTTGAAGACTTACCAGAGTGATTGGGCGAGGTCTGTGTGAGCTTAGCTCAAGGGGAATACGGTGAGGACTGGGTGTCCTGAGCTGCGTGTTCAGGACTGGGTGTCCGGGACTGTGTGTCCTCAGGTTTAAATACCTAGCCACCCTAACCAGACGTATAGTTTTCATGGAAACTGGAACTGGTCCAACACATCATTATCTTCAACGAGTCACTGGTTTCATCCTTCCCTTCTCTTTACGTACTGTTACTCCTTGTGAAGTCATTGTATGATTGCACTATCTTTTATCTTCACCGAGTGACTGCGTGTTCTGTTTGGCTTCATAATATCTTCCTACCTGATCCTTACTACATTGCTGCTATTAGTCATTGTGCTTTCACTCTATTGAATACTTGACTATGGCTTGCCTAGTGTAGTCTACCTTCCGCTGCAGGGTAATAGGTTTATTTCTATCGTTTTTCTTCATAACTTCCACGTTTTGAAGACTTCCATAAAAATCGCCTATTCACCCCCCCTCTAGTCGATATAACGCACTTTCAATTGGTATCAGAGCAAGGTACTCCCTTGTTCTGTGTGATTCGGTTTAACCACCTAGAGTTTTAGCTATGTCGACTGCAGGGATAATCAAAGTCTCCGCTGCGTGCCCTGTCTTCGATGGAACTGAATATCCCTACTGGAAGAATAAGATGCGCATGCATCTTGAAGCCATTGACGTCGACCTATGGTATGTCGTCAAGAACGGCATTCCCAAGGCTGGAGAAGGTGTCATTGCTGCTGACGTCAAGAAGTTCGTTCAACTGGACTCTACTGCCAAGAATATTATCTGTGGTCATCTGACCAAAGGACAGTATGGCCGCGTGAGTGCTTTGGAAACATCTAAGCTAGTCTGGGACTGGCTCTCTAAGGTCAACGAAGGCGTCTCAACCCAGAGAGATCAGAGAATCAGTGTCCTTCGCAACCTCTTCAACCGCTTCAAGAGAAATGACAATGAGAATGTCCAGCTCACATTTGATCGACTCACTGACATCACGAATGAGCTTCAAGCCCTTGGCGCTACTGAGATCACCAAGCATGAAGTCGTCAAGACACTACTGAGATCACTTGACAGATCGTTTGACACCCTAGCCCTGATGATTCAAGAACGTCCTGATTTCAAGACACTCGATCCGTCTGACATACTTGAGAGGCTCAACACACATGAGTGTCAGCTTTCTGAGAAAAGAGATATCTACGGTCCTAACTATGGACGAACTCGTGCCTTGAAGACAAAAGCTGTCTCCTCATCTAAAGAAGAATCTGACAGCAGTTCTGATGATCCAGAAGACATTGGAAGGGAACTTGCTATGCTTGTGAAGAAGTTCCAAAAATTCACCAAGAAGAAAGGTTTCAGAAAGTCTTCACGATCAAGCTCAAGGAATGATGAAGCTTCTGCTCATGACTACAAGAAGAAAACATGTCACAAGTGCAAGAAACCTGGCCACTTCATCTCTGAGGGTCCTCAGTAGGACAATGAGAACAAAAAGAAGAAGAAGAGCAAGGAATATGACTCTGATGACAAGAAGAAGAAGAAATACTCAAAGTCTTCTTCCAAGTCTTCTTCAAAGTCTTCATCACACAAGAAGAGCTCATCTGGCAAGGCATGTGCGTTTGTTCGCAAAGAAATGGATTCAGAGGAGGAGTCCGCTTCTGAGGAGGCGGAGGTGGAGTCCGAGGAGGAGTCCGATTCTGGCATCGCAAGTCTGGCTACAGCATACGTTGCCAAGTCCATCTTCAACACTGAAGACAATGACCTCATCACCGACACCGATGCAAATGACAAGGACTACTCCGCTCCTACCTACTGCTTCATGGCGCGCGGTGCCAAGGTAAACACACGCACTACTCACTATCAAACATCCAGTGACGATGACTCTGATTGTGGTTCAAAACCCAGCTACAAAACACTTGCTAAAATTGCAACTGAACAACAGAAAGCCATGGAACATATTCAAAAACTGTTAGACAAAAGCGATGATCTGTTAGGTGCTGAAATGACTCGATCTGAGTCCTTAATTGAAGACATAAAAAATCTTCACGTTAAGTATGAGGAACTTGAAAGTCGCCATGAAATGCTCTCAACAACTCATGAAAAGCTTTCCTATGATTATCTTCAAAGGAAGCAAGATCTTGAGAAATTGAGAGCGGCTTATGAAGATCTTCAAAAAGAAAACGAGTCACTTCGCGCCGAACAGATCAGCTCCACTCAGGAAGGATTTGAACCACCATGTCTTAAGTGCATTGAGCGTGATAATGCTACTACTGTTGCTGAATGTTCTACTGCTGCTACTGTTGCAATATCTTCAACTGTTGATGTGGGAACTAACCCCTCTGCTGAGGATTCCACTGCTATTGCTGATGAGAATGCTAGGTTGAAGACATTGCTTGAAACAGGGATGTACAAAAGTCTTAAAGGGCATCAGACACTATGTGATGTCCTCAAAAAGTAGATCTTGAATCGAAACCCGAGGCAAGAGGGTGTTGGGTTTGTAAGGAAAATGAATATTGATGGCTCTTACTGGAAACCTGAGCAGTACCCCAAAACCACATGGGTTGCTGCAAAGGAATCTTCAACAGATCTATCCAATCTATCTAGCTTCTCTTGTGCAAACCCCATTGTCATTGATGAATCCTTTGATGCAAACTATAAACTGTTTAAGAATCAGAATGGTGAAGTGTTTGCCAGGTACATTGATACTAACTGAAGGAACGGACCACCTATGAAGAAGATCTGGGTTCTGAAAAAATGTCTGGAGAATCTTCCTGTGAATGTCATCATGACACAACACGTGAAGAAGACAAACCTCAGACCACATGCTTCATACGGTCCAAAGGCTTCATACAGACAGAGGACTCACCTGAGTCGCACTAACGCAAATGTTTTGCAGGGAAACCATACTCAGGCCTATGAATATGAGCGCGGTTCATCAAACCGCCATGTTCATAAGACCAAGAACTATTCTTTTTATTCTTATGAGTACTATTGTCCGCCTACAAGACTTTTTGCTAGGACTCCAAAGCCAAAGTTCTCAGACGCTGCACTTAGACTTATTGCTTCTAAGCCACCCTTGAAGATGTGGGTGGCTAAGAAAGCTTAACTCTCTTTTGCAGGGAAAGGTCTCCAGCAGAAAACCAAAATCGTCTGACGCTATTGCTGGGGACCTTAAACATCTTGTAGGGTGCAAGATCAAATGCCTGAATGGTCTTACTATGTACTTCGTTCCTGAATCGCTTGCTACTCTCCCTATCAGTCGTAATTTGGATCTAAGCTTTCATAACCCACTGGTTCGTCAAATGTTTTTGCTTCACAATTCTCTTCGTGAAGCCTATCCCCCTAACTACACTGTAGGGTACGACACCAGCGTCTTCAGAATGGATTATTGATAGTGGGTGTACCAACCACATGACTGGCAAAAGAAGCCTTCTTATGGACTCAACCTTACGTCCATCCGACAAGAGTCACATCACATTTGCTGACACTGGTAAAAGTAAGGTATTGGCTCTAGGTAGAGTTGCAATCTCAAAGGATCAACACATGGATAAAGTCATGCTTGTTGAATCCCTTGGCTTCAACTTAATGTCTGTCTCAATGCTTTGCGATTTGAACATGATCGTAATATTTGGAAAATATCGCTGCCTTGTACTAATGGAATCTGACAAGTCTCTAGTGTTTGAAGGGTATCGGAAAGATGATTTGTACGTGGTAGATTTTTCGGCAGGACCACAGCTTGCCGTATGTCTTCTAGCAAAGGCTTCAGAATGCTGGCTCTGGCATCGGAGGCTAGGGCATGCTGGCATGAGGAACCTCCACACCCTTGCAAAGAAGAAGCATGTCATAGGCATCAAGTTCAAGAAAGATCACTTATGCGGTGCCTGTGAAGCAGGGAAGATGACGAGGGCCAAAAATCCCTCGAAGACAATCATGACAACCACTCGACCCTTCGAACTGCTCCACATGGATCTTTTCGGTCCCACTCATTACTCAACTCTTACTACTACTGCTTGCCTCTATGGCTTTGTTATTGTTGATGATTATTCTAGATATACTTGGGTGCACATAATCCTCTACAAGACTGAAGTGCATGATGTCTTCAGACGCTTCGCCAATCGAGCAATGAACAACTATGGCGCCAAGATAAAGCACATCAGAAGTGATAATGGCACTGAATTCAAGAACACTGGCCTTGATACATATCTTGATACCTTGGGCATCACACATGAATTCTCAGCCCCGTACACGCCACAGCAGAATGGCGTCGTCGAACGCAAGAACAGAACACTCATTGAGATGGCCCGAACGATGCTTGATGAATACAAGACTCCAAGAAAATTCTGGCCTGAAGCCATTGATACTGCATGCCATACAATCAATCGTGTTTATCTTCACAAACTTCTGAACAAGACATCTTATGAGCTCCTTACTGGCAAGAAGCCAAATGTCAGTTACTTCAGAGTATTTGGCGCCAGGTGCTGGATCAAGGATGCACATCACACTTCAAAATTTGCACCAAAAGCACATGAGGGTTTTATGCTTGGATATGGAAAGGATTCGCACTCCTACAGAGTCTTCAATCTTTTTCATTATAAAGTGGTTGAAACAGTGGATGTGCGGTTTGATGAGACTAACGGTTCACAAAGAGAGCACCTCCCAAATATGTTAGATGAAGTTCCATCCAGCGAATCAATCAAGCTTATGGGAACCGGAGAAATCATACCCTCTGAAGCTCAACCTGAAGAGGAACTTATCATCTCCGCACCTGATCAACCTGAAGACAATGCTCAGCCTGAAGACAATCCCACTAACAATGACAATGATCAGCAAGAGCAAAACCTTCGCCCTGTACATCCTTGTGTTGCCAATGAAGTGCAGATTGAGAGAATAATTGACAGCATCAATGCACCCGGTCCGCTCACTTGATCAATGGCAACTCAGCTGGCAAATTTCTGTGGGCACTTCGCATTCGTCTCAATAACAGAACCCAAGAAAGTTGAAGAAGCCTTCATGGAACCTAAATGGATTCAAGCTATGCAAGAAGAGCTTCAACAGTTTGAGCTAAAAAATGTATGGGAACTGGTTAAGCGTCCTGATCCTCGGAAGCACAACATAATAGGCACCAAATGGATATGCCGCAACAAGCAAGATGAGCATGGTCAAGTTGTCAAAAACAAAGCTCGTCTCGTTGCTCAAGGATATACTCAAGTGGAAGGCGTTGACTTCGATGAAACATTTGCTCCTGTGGCTAGACTTGAAGCCATACGCATACTGCTAGCCTATGCCAATCATCACAACATACTTCTATATCAAATGGATGTGAAGAGCGCCTTTCTCAATGGCAAGATTGAAGAAGAAGTGTATGTTGCACAACCGCCTGGCTTTGAAGATCCAAAACATCCTGACATGGTATACAAGCTCAACAAGGCACTGTATGGCCACAAACAAGCCCCTCGGGCCTGGTATGACACACTCAAATACTTCCTAAAGAGTAAAGGCTTCATACCTGGTTCCGTAGACCCCACTCTCTTCACGAAGACATATGATGGTGAACTGTTTGTGTGCCAAATATATGTGGATGACATTATCTTCGGCTGCACAATTCAGAAGTACAGTGAAGAGTTTGGATGTATGATGCAAGAGCAATATCAGATGTCCATGATGGGAGAGCTGAAGTTCTTCCTCGGTCTCCAAATACGACAGCAACGCAACGGCATCTTCATATCTCAAGAGAAGTATCTCAAAGATTGCCTGAAGAAGTTCGGTATGCAAGACTGCAAAGGCTTCACGACGCCAATGCCAGCCAAGCATCATCTGGGTCCTGACGACAATGGTAAAGGGTTCGACCAAAAGGTATACCGCTCCATGATTGGTTCTTTGCTTTATCTATGTGCATCTAGGCCAGATATTATGCTTAGTGTTTGCATGTGTGCTCGATTCCAAGCGGCACCAAAGGAGTCGCATCACTTAGCTGTGAAGCGAATTCTTCGATATTTGGATCACACCCCAACTCTAGGATTATGGTATCCAAAGGGCTCAGAGTTTGATTTGGTTGGATTCTCGGATGCTGATTATGCTGGTGACAAAGTGGATCGCAAATCTACATCAGGCACATGTCACTTTCTGGGACGACCACTTGTATGTTGGTCTTCAAAGAAGCAGAACTGTGTATCTCTCTCCACTGCTGAATCTGAATACATTGCTACTGGATCTTGCTGCGCTCAGCTTCTGTGGATGAAGCAAACACTCAAGGACTATGGCATTCATCTGAAGCAAGTGCCACTCTACTGCGACAACGAAAGCGTCATCAAGATTTCCAACAACCCATTTTAGCACTCGAAGGCAAAGCACATTGAAATTCGTCATCACTTTCTCAGAGATCATGTTGTGAAGGAAGATATTGATATCATACACGTCAACACTGAAGAGCAATTGGCAGATATCTTCACCAAGCCCTTGGATGAGAAGAGATTTTGCAAGTTACGGTGTGAGATAAATATCCTGGAATCCTCAAATATCCTGTGATCAAGCACACATCCTAACACTTATGCATATTGATGACTTAGATGTGCAACACACGAAGTAAAGTATATCTTCAATCAATGAAGACATACATTCTATGTGTGAATACATTAATGTGGAATTTGACTTCGGAGCGCCACGATAATTGTGCGCCCTGTCTGGGTCTAATACTTCCTATACGGTGGGTAACGCCACCACCAAATGTTCTATTTGAAGTGTTTCACTCATGGCATTATATTTGCTATGTCTTCACATTTGGTTTGGCTTCAATCTCAACATATCTTCATGATTATCTTCACTATGTTGATTATATAGATATATATATATATATATACTAGTGTTCTGTCCACTACAGCATTCACTTATAGCTATGTCTTCTTGTTGAATCTTTTGAACTAAGTGAATGTGATCGGACCCTAACCTCTCTATGCTTTCTATCTCAAACTCTATCTCTCCAAATCATATGCATTCTATTGAAACTGTCGAATGTCTTCTCTGCGTCCTTGTCAGCAGAAGATACAGAGACAACCATTAAGTCCGTTTTCAATGCTCATTCCTCCACCTGAAACCCAGAGAAGTGGGAACGACCACCCGACAATCCAGGCGTGCGTGGGACGTGGAACAAACCCCAATATGTTGCATGATGGACACGTGTTCCTCAGATGCAAATCGCCAGGGGCACCTGTGTAATAACGCAGTACCGCCCCTGTACCTATAAATACACACCTCACAACAGTCATTATCTCTTCTTCCACTCTCGCACGAACCCTAGCGCCACCGCTAGCCCTCGACGACGCCGGCGACGAAGCGCTTCGCTGCCGCAACCTCTCCGATGCTGTCTTCACGCCGACCGCGGACATCGTCTTCTCCGCCGTCGCCGTAGGTGTCCTCCGTCACCATGTTAGGGAACGGACGATCGAACTGCTCGGCCTCCTCTTCCACTCCGTCTAGCAGTTCTTCGTGTGGTAAATAAAACCTCCTTTTTACGGCCTCTTTGATCCTATAGCTTTATCACTTTCTACCACAAGTAGTCTCTATTCACACAAGTTGGATCTCTTTCATACTGCATCTCATAACATGCCTAGTATATTCACTTATGCTTCACAAAGTAGTTAGATTCCTCACTTGTACTGATCCGTGGATTCGTACAAATCTGGAACCAACTCCTTATCTATGAGTGAATGTCTTTGCACGATGAGGTCAATGTCTTCTAAACTGATTTATCTTCAAAATCTTCTGAGAATGCATATGACCTCTTCCCCTTCCCTCGCACCTTAATGCTGTCATAGGTACATGTCCGTGGGAGAATCCCTTGGTTCTCATAGTCTGCATTCATTTGCAGAATTCTTACAGCATCACATAAATTCTCCCGAAGCCAGTTTCTGTTTGTCCAGCAAGCGAAAACCTTTGAAGCCTCTGAACGTATTGAAGCCTTTCAGATTAAGGTTCATGGCTTTAGAAAAATCAGCAAGGAAGGGTGGCAGAAAGCGTCGAGGAGAAACATCAAGAGATCTGCCCGATGACCTCTCAGAGCTGTACAAGACAGATCCTGAAGAGGATTACAATCAGCGCAAGACGCGAATCCAATGGATTCGACGCTATTGGGCAGAACAGTGGTTCAAGTACATATTTGTGACCAAGAAATATGCTGAAAAGAATGCCATCAAGCGACCATGGGGGGACATCCTCTACAAAAATCTTCAACCCAGGACCAGAGATGAAGCCATTGAACAAGGCTTCTATCCCTGCATGGTCCGTGGACCACAGCCTGCGGACGCTGACCCATCGTCCCTGCTGTGGTGTCGTGACGACAATCTGTTTAAGCGCAACTTCCAGTTTGCCCAGAACTTAGTGAAGCAGAACAAGAAGACTTTGGGTTTAGATTTCAACCCTGGTCCCTCTGCTCCCCGTGCCGATGGAACTCGCGAAGCTGAACCCAATCTTCTTGGGCCCTTCTACAATCTTGAAGGTCTCATCACTCACATCGTGGTTCAAGGGACAGCCGTGAATGAGCCTACAGATGACGCTAAATCAGATGAAGCGCCTGCAGCGCCGAAGCCAAAGAAGCTGAAGCAGCCAAAAGCTTCAAAGCTGGCCTCTGCACCAAAAATCTCATGGGCGAAGCCACTGGCAACTACACCTCTTGAAGACAATGTGCAGGCTGAAGATTTGTCGCGCATCTCCAAGCCCCAGAAGGTCAAGATGCCTCTGCCACACACCGGCCAAGAGCTAACAGCTGTTGCCATTCTGCGCAATGATGCCATTGATGTGTCAAGTGATGAAGATCTTGCAGATGACGCTCTTGAGCAACTCATCAAGAGCAAAGAAGAAGCATAAATCTTCAATGATCTGCCTCTCTTTGATGTAAGAATCATCTACAACTTCATTGATGAGTGGTTTGACACGCCAAACATCAGCTTCGAAGATCTGCAACTACCCATTGGCCTCAGTCGCCTTCCATGGCGCCATTGCTTCAGAGCTAGCCCTCGCTCAGCGCATCGTCGAACTGAAGCAAAAGATTGACTATGAAAAGGCTCAGTTCAAGAAGCATATGGCCAAGCTCAGCGTGCAAGAGGTGAAAAACTTCAAGATTATGCTGCACGAGCTCAAAGAAGCCTTTCTCAAGAAACGCGCAGAAGCTCAGGGTTCTCGGGAGCGTATGAAGAGCCTGGCTGACAAGTGTGTGCAAGGCTACAACGAAGCTGAGAAGCGCAAGCCCCTTGGGCATCCAGGCATTGATCCCAGGATGGCTGCTAAGCAGAAGAAGAAGCCCATTGTGGCCAAACCTCTCGCACCAAGGCAGGAAGCAGATCCCATTGTCTTCCCGACTAGAATGACTGGCTCGAAGCCAAAAGCCCGGTCAATCGCTTCAGAGCTGAAGAAGACAAGGACTGCTGAGGCTGAAGCCAGGAAGAGGAAACATCCTGAAGCCTCTCCTACTGCCCCCTCCAAGAAGAAGAGGAAGACCAAGAAAGAACGGGCTACTCCCACAGAGCCCTTGATTGTTGAACCCATCTCCATGGTTCACCGTGACGCTGAATCTCAAGAACGTCAACTGACAATCCATGAGCCTGCTTTCACAGAGGCTCATGAAGCTGAAGACTTTCCAGCAGCTGATCCCATCGCTGTTGACGACATTGGTCACCATGACCATGTAGAAGATGGTGCAGTCCTTCCTCAGCTCGAGCACAGCGAACTCATCAGCATTGGTCGTCCTCTGATTCCAATTGCTCAGGATGCTTCATGGGCTGATCGCCCACAAGAGGAAGAAGACTTTGCGGCCCAGCCAACTCCAACTACACAGGCGTCGCATGCGTTGCGCAGGCTTCGCAAAGGACCAAGGCCTCAAGTCTCTGCGTTTGAAGCTGAAGCCGCTGAAGACATTCCGGCTGCATCAGCCGATGAAGAAGAAGTCCCACAAGCTGCTACTCCCCTGTCCCACCAAGAAGCGGTTCTCGAGAAGAACGTGACTGTGACCGACCCTCCAGCTCGTCAAGTGGAGGTTGAAAATCTTGAGGCTGCCACCACCAACACCAATGAAGCCACTGGCGTTGTCATGGTTGAAGCTAATGTGGAGCCCTCACCAACAAAAGCAGCAGAAGTCAGCGAAGCCACTGATCCCACTACCTTTGTTCCTGCGCCTGCTACCAGTCCTCAGTTCAACTATCATGTTGAGCACAGGCCTTAGGTACAGAAGCCTATCCCAAGATTGCCCAGGTTCCCAGGTCCTGCATCAGCACCTGGATCCTTCAATATCAATGGCTTCAGAGCAGACAACACATTCTTCAATAGCTCTAGCAACCCCTACTCAAGGGAAAGAATATCATCTGATCGGTTCTGGAGCTATCCACAGCGAAGCTATTACTCCTACATTCTTTACAATCAAGGTCGCATCTTCCCACACAAGCGTCTTGACATTGAAGCAATAGCTGGTCTGCCCTATCTAGAAGAAGCTCTGGATTGCTTCAAAGAGGTTGGATTGCTGCCGTTCGTCACTGACCAAGAGCATTGGAATGAATAGTTGCTGCTCCAATTCTATGCCACACTTCACATCCGCGGGTATAACAGAGATCCGAAGACTTGGGTCCTAGAGTGGATGACAGGAAACGTTCATCACGAAGCCAAAGCCTTTGACATCATTGAGCTCACTGGTCTACCCACTCCTGGCGATCTCTACGAATCTGGCTGTTAACTTCACAGTGAAGCTGTGGAGAGCATCTTTCAGAAGCCTGAACCTAACATGAGTCAGATGCTCAATATGATGAAGCCATTACCCCAAGATGCTGCATATCCCAAAGAGTTCTTTGTTGAAGACCTAGAGTATCTGCCAAGGACTATTTATCACATCATAAGGCGAACTCTCTGGCCCATCAAAGGGCACTCTCCACATGCCAAGCTGGAAGGTGCAATGAAGAGTTTGGTCTTCTGTATTCTTCATGGAAAATGCTTCAATACACAGGACTTCTTCATTCGCCAACTTGCTGCATCAGGCTCTGATCTGTTTGGCTTGAAGTTCTACGCCCCATGGGTAATGCGGCTGATCAAACTTCACTCCGCTATCTCATATCAGCCATCTGCTCGCAATCATCGGATTTTTCTGCCTGATGTGGATATGTCTATTGAAGCCATCTATCCTGAGCCTGCCAAGGAACCTCTAAGTCTTCAGAATGCAGAGCATCAAAGTTTTTCTCAAAACATTGAAGGAGTTGAAGCAGTCCTCATGTGTATCCTTTGGCTGGCACTACACGTGCACCGCATCCTGCTCTCACTGAAGCGACTAACAGTACAACTGCCCCACGACCCAAGAAGCGCACTCGTGTTCTCAATGACCGAGAGCTTCTTGTGGCTCTTCATCAGAAACAAGATAGGCATCATGACTGGCTGAAGCGTCAAATGCAAAGCCTCTTGGTGGATGTTAATCGCATTCGCAATCTTGCCACCAAGAATGCCTTTGTTGCTCATGAAACCTCTCGACGCACATGGAAAGGGCTGACGCTGATGTGTTCTGAAGATGATCTTCAAGAGGATGGCTTCTCTGAGCGCTTCAAGTTTGACTCTACACCTCCTAGAAGGGCAATGCTGCGACGAACTCCATCTCTTGAAGACTCTGAGTTCTCTTCCTCTGCTGCAATTGTAAATGCCAGAGTGATCGAGCATGACAACGATGCTACTTCACCGCCGCCTCCTTCCATGCTTCGACACTGCTCCAAGCTCTTCTGCACCGCTGAACACCACCAACGAGCCTGCTGCTTCACCTACTCTTCATGGGAACGAGTAGAGGCTCTATGTCTTCAAACCTTTTTGGTCCTTACTGACAAAAGGGGGAGAAGCATATGAGTTTAATAGTCTTCAAGCGGGTCCATATGGGCGGGTGCTTCATATTTTGCTTCGTGTTTACAACTCTCATTTTGATACATTTGGTTCTTTGAGTTGTAACACTTAAACTCGATGGTCGTCTGCTACCTATTTTCCATTTTGTGATGCGATGATAAATTCTGCATGTGCGACGATAAATTCCACACTTAGATCATTTTGCGGACGTCCATTTACCATTATGCATGTCATTATCTTCACATACCTTCACATGCATAGTGGATTGTCATCATAAGTTGAAGAGGATCTCCACAAGCACAACCTGCCATGTGCATTTGCATTCCAAAAGCAAACTACTTATATGCACATCTTCAGTGGGAGTCCTTGCAACTTATGAAGACAATTCCTTATCCTTTACAATTTCACATATTATATTCCCCGTTGAAAACTTCAACTAGTTTGTCATCAATCACCAAAAAGGGGGAGATTGTATGTGCATCTAGTACCACCCCTAGTTGGTTTTGGAGTATTGACGACAAACCTAGTTGAGGGACTAATGTGTTTGTGAGAATTGCAGGATAACACAGGTAGAAGTCCCTCATTGATTCGGTTTTCCTACCAGAGATGACCCCTCAAATGTATGAAGACATTGATGTCAAAGGTGGTATATGAAGATATTCACATTGAACACTATGACAAGAGAAGACATCGCATGAAGCCTATGGAGCTCGAAGACTTAGATCTTTCGTAGTTCTTTTTCTTCTTTGTTGAGTCATCGGAACCACCATACTGTTAAGTGGGGTCCAAGAGAACTAGTCAGAATGACTGAAGTGATGCTTAACAAAAACCTATGTCTTCGAGTGAAGACTATGAGAGCGAATCTTGTCCAGAATCGGACAAGTCAGCTTTGCTTGTAGCCCAAGTAAAGTTGGCGTGTGAGTTTGAAATCTAACCGTTGGAACACGTGTCAGTTCCTTAGTGACCCAGGGTCATTCCGGACAAATCAGGTCGGGTTGCCTAGTGGCTATAAATAGCCCACCCCCTACAACCATAAACGGTTGGCTGCTCAGAGTTAGTGTACGGCTTTTGTCGTTTGAGAGCAACCCACCTCGAAGCCTTTGAGAGAGAATTCCTTGCGAGGATAAAGCCCTAACCACCCAAAGCCAAAGAGAATTAGGCATCACTTAAGTCTTCTTGTCTGTGTGATCTGAAGACTTATTACACTTGAGGACTGTGAATCCTCCAGCCGGTTAGGCGTGGCGTTCTGAGCATCCAAGAGACATTGTGGATCGCCAGTGAACGAAGTCTGTGAAGGTTTGGGAGTCTACCTTGAATACTTACCAGAGTGATTGGGCGAGGTCTGTGTGAGCTTAGCTCAAGGGGAATACGGTGAGGACTGGGTGTCCTGAGCTGCGTGTTCAGGACTGGGTGTCCGGGACTGCGTGTCCTCAGGTTTAAATACCTAGCCGCCCTAACCAGACGTACAGTTGTCACAGCAACTGGAATTGGTCCAACACATCATTGTCTTCAACGAGTCACTGGTTTCATCCTTCCCTTCTCTTTACGTACTGTTACTCCTTGTGAAGTCATTGTATGATTGCACTATCTTTTATCTTCACCGAGTGACTGCGTGTTCTGTTAGGCTTCATAATATCTTCCTACCTGATCCTTACTAATTGCTGCTATTAGTCATTGTGCTTTCACTCTATTGAATACTTGACTATGGCTTGCCTAGTGTAGTCTACCTTCCGCTGCAGGGTAATAGGTTTATTTCTATCGTTTGTCTTCATAACTTCCACGTTTTGAAGACTTGCATAAAAATCGCCTATTCACCCCCCCTCTAGTCGATATAACGCACTTTCAAAATGAATGAAACCAAAGAACCTTGCGAGGTTGAACAGATTGAAAGAAAGAATACAACGAAGATGAACAAAGTTGAAAACACTCCGTTAGAAAAGAGGAACAAGGAACATTACTTGAACCTTGTTTGTTGAAAGACATAAGAAAAGGGTTGCAATGGACAAGAAGTACATGCAAGCACTCCAGTAGAAACGAGATGTACAATGAATGATATAGATCAATTACGACAACACTCCGGTTGGAAATGGAAGGCAAAACTTCACAGAATTTGGAAGAACTTGAAAAGAGGGCACGACACCCTGGTTGGAAATGGATAAAAACACGGTCCTCACAACACGAGCTGATGAGTGAAGATAACAACATCACAATGCCTCCGGAAGAAAAGAAATAATGGAATGGAATGAACGAAGGGAAACAAGATCTTGAGAGAGCACGCTTACAACAAATGCTAGCACTGAGCTGTTGGATTATCAAAAACAAAAGGATAAGCTTGATGTGGGCTTATGAAAGACATCTCAAAATTATGAGGTGACGACCTGCCACTCACGGGAAAAAGATCTGATTGAGATCTAGAAAAGATAGAAAGCTTCTTCCACCGAGGTGATAACAAAACTTGGATCATAGGTAATCATCACAAAGAGCCACATTCCTTACGGAAGGCTTTAGGTGAAATCTATACCAAGATAACTCCAAGGAAGAAAGTGATGGTTTAAATATCCCATTTCTGACACCTTGTCAATCATGAAACATGAAGGGAAACTTTCAAAATGACATAACAACACCTCAAAAGATAAGATAGAAAGAATTGCACTTCGGAATGCAAGATGAAGAATAATTGAAGTATAGCTTGGCAGACCTTAGCTTCAAGGGAAAACTTGAAGAACAATAGAAGAATGAAAATAATCCTTGACGAACCACCATGTTGAGCCTCCATGAAGAACTCCGGTAATAAAAGGATGATAGAAAGAAAGAGAAGTTGAAAACACAAGGTGAAGCCTTGCGATGATTTAGATGAAGCTTCGCGACGAGATAATGTGGAAAAATTTGGAACTCCGGAAAAGGAAAATATGAAACACTAGAACCGAGAATTACTTCATCATGAACAAACTCCGAAGGAAGGGATTAAACACTTGGATGAAACAAGAATAATAATTACATTATGCGTATCCTTCATCAATTAAATTGATGACACACAACGGATTTGGCATACTACTCATTCTCATTGGAAAGGATTAAGGTGAGATATAGCTTAATCTTGGTAAGGTCTTCAACGAACCACCAGTAGGACTTGAAAAGAACAAATGAATTGATATGATAACAAGAGGTAAAGGAATGTTGAACGAACCACCGTAAGAATTAAAAATGAACAAAGAAAAGATAGCGAAACACCGGGAAGAATTAGAAAATGCACGAAGATACTTCAGAGAATTTAGATACATGAGAATGAAGAGATCATGAACTGATTAGAGGATATTTGAACGATGCACCGGTTAGATTTGGAGAACGAGAGGAGAAAGCTGAGAATGAGTAATGTTTGAAAAGATGGCCTTCGGATGACGAGAAAGGAACGCAACTCCTAAAATGCGTGGGATGGGTGAAAAGAATTCTCACATTCGAAAAGAATTATGAGAGGATGGCATCAAGCTAGAATCACGAATCTTTGAGAGAACATATTAGATTTATTAGGAACTTTTCTTCGGTCTTCAATTCCGAGAATGACGACGAGAAACACCACCATGACTTGTTGAGGAACTTCAGAATGACAATTCGGAAGGTTGAACCCATGATGAAAAGAATTTGAAAGATCTTGGAGAAAGGCATATGATGGATGATAATTCATTCTTACGTCAAACTTTGAAATGAATTTTAGGATAGCTCCGGGAAAATTAGAAGAGTCAGGTAAGATCCTAGGGAAATACCCGAGGGTTAGGGCCCACTCAAAAGAAACATCGTTGAACGATTTGAAAGAGAGATTGCACCCGTTGAATTAAATGGCTTGGATGAGATAACAACCTCGAAATAGCTTGAACGGATTAGGAATGGAAACCCGAATCTTCCGAGATATCTTCGGCACTTCGGATATGAATAGAGAGAGATGAATGATTAAGAGGAGCACTGGCATGGGAAAGCATTTGAAACAAGCAAAGGAATGTGATCAAACACCGAAAGCTTGAATTAAATTCACGAGATAAGAAAAAGAACGAAGAATGATGAACATGAAGCTCCGTTAGTATCTTCCTGAGAATCACCGGATAAGAACATTGACGGAAAAGATTGGAGAGACTTCTCATCAATAAAATGGATAAATGATAAAGAAATATGAGTCCTTGAATAAAAGGGTGGGAGGGTGGGTAAACAAAGGCACTTGGGGACGGATGAAATGAACAATGCTGAGAAGAACTGATAATTGATCTTACGGATGGGGAGAATGATGGGATCATCCCGAAGAGAAGCATCCCGGTTGGAAAGAATTGACATGACAATCTCGATGATCAAGAAGGATTAGTATTCACATAGATATATGAGAACACCGCTTAGGGAAGGTATGGAATCAACACTTGACATTGAAACAACTCGAATTCCACAAATCAAATCAAAACAAAGGATTGGAACAAACATATGATAGACCCCATATCGTATCATGTGTCTGTTGGAAAGATATTCTAGGAGGTACTTGAATTCCCACTTATAAACTCATGAAATTTTCTGGTTATGCAATTAGGTGTTGGGGATACAGGGGAAGCATAATATCTCACCCAAACTAACAATCCCTACATCCAGATGTATCCATCCTTCAACACATAACCAAGAAACCTTCAGAAATCATGTACCTCAACCTTCAAAAACAAACCGTTATACGAGTTATGGAAATACTCCCGAACTCCCGCCCCAGTACTATGTGCCGTCGAGGTTATCTCACCAACAACTGGATAAAAGAGATTTTCGATATCGGCAAACTCAGGTATTCCAGAACTGCAACGATAAAATTGTGACAACAACACCTCGGAGCTCAACTCCCCGGGACACTTCCACAACCCCTAAATGTCAGGAGGCACCAAGAACAATGTTCTCATTACAAGACTATCAGAACGATTCCAAGATACCCGCGTGATCCTAAGAAATTTTTTCGTGAAATTTGAGGAGAGAAAAATCGAAACTTCTACGTCAAGAGGCCTCTCCAGAGTGACGAAGGGACTGAGGAGTAAAAAGAATCCTACTCTCCGATATATATAATCCTAAGACTCAAAACATTTTGTTCTAGACTCAGCAACGTCAGCAATTCAATCAAGCAGGGGGCTCTTAAGTCGGGGATGGCTCTGATACCAACTTGTAACACCCATAATGCGGCTATATCTCCCACGTGGGGGGCACGACTTAGAGGCATAGCCGCATGGTAGGTTTGTCGCAAGAGGTGTAATCTTCACACAATCCCATGTACAAAATAAGAAAGGGATAAAGAGTTGGCTTACAATCGCCACTTCACACAATACATAAATAATCCATACATCATCCAAAGTACAATCAAAGGTCCGACTACAGAACCAAAATAAAGGAAGACAACCCCAAATGCTAGATCCCCGATCGTCCCAACTGGGCACCACTACTGATCATCCGGAAAAGACACTAAACAACGACCAAGAGCTTCATCGAGCTACCCCTTCAGCTCGGTTGCGTCACCTGCACTAGTATCATCGGCACCTGCAATTGTTTGGGAGTATCTGTGAGTCACGAGGACTCAGCAATCTCACACCTGCGAGACCAAGAATATTTAAGCTTATGGGTAGGGGAAGGTAGTGAGGTGGAGCTGCAGCAAGCACTAAGCCTATATGGTGGCTAACATATGCAAATAAGAGCGAGAAGAGAAGCAACGCAATGGTCGTGAAGCTAGAAGTGATCAAGAAGTGATCCCGACACTACTTACGTTCAAGCATAACACAAGACCGTGTTCACTTCCCAGACTCCGCCGGACAGAGACCATCACGGTTACACACGCGGTTGATGCATTTTAATTAAATCAAGTGTCAAGTTCTCTACAATCGGACATTAACAAATTCGCATCTGCCACATAACTGTGGGCATGGATTTCGAAAGTGTATACCCTGCAGGGGTGTCCCAACTTAGCCCATTACAAGCTCTCACGGTCAACGAAGGATATTCCTTCTCCTGAGAAGACCCGATCAGTCTCGGAATCCCGGTTACAAGACATTTCGATAATGGTAAAACAAGACCATCAAGACCGCCCGAATGTGCCGACAAATCCCGATAGGAGCTGCACATATCTCGTTCTCAGGGCACACCGGATGAGACTAGCTACGAGTAAAACCAGCCCTCATGTTTCCCCGAGGTGGCCCGTAGGCAGCTCGGTTTGGACCAACACTTGGAGAAGCACTGGCCCGGGGGGGCTAAAATGAAGATGACCCTCAGGAGCGCGACTCCCAAGGGAAAAGTATAGGTGCTGGTGAGGCAAATGGTACAACCAAGATTGGTCATTGCTGTAGGAGTTTTATTCAAAGTGAACTGTCAGGGGGTTCCCATATCACCCAACCGCGTAAGGAACGCAAAATCAAGGAACATAACACCGGTATGACGGAAACTAGGGCGGCAAGAGTGGAACAAAACACTAGGCATAAGGCCAAGCCTTCCACCCTTTACCAAGTATATAGCTGCATTAATTAAATAAGAGATATTGTGATATCCCAACATATCCAAGTTCCAACCTGGAACAAACTTCAAATTCACCTGCAACTAGCAACGCTATAAGAGGGGCTGAGCAAAAGCGGTAACATAGCCAAACAACGGTTTGCTAGGAAGGTGGGTTAGAGGCTTGACATGGCAATATGTTAGCCATGATATAACAAGTGGTGGGTAGCGTGACATAGCGATAGAGCGAACAACTAGCAAGCAAAGATAGACGTGATTTCGAGGGTATGGTCATCTTGCCTGAGATCCTGCAAGGAAGAAGAACGAGTCCAAGAAGTAGACTAACGGACGTAGTCAAACGAATCCTCACAACTCCGGAACGAAACCGAAGCTAACGAGAGATGCAACCCAGAAAGAAGCAAGCAACATAGTAAACAACCATCACATAAACATGACATGATGCACAAACAAGTATGATGCATGTCCTGTTTAATGAGGCATGGCATGGCAATATGCACAAACAAAACTACAAGTTAAGTGGAGCTCAATATGCAACGAGTTGCATATTGACGAAACACCACATTCGATTATTTAGTTCTCTCCCGTTTATGTACCCAACAATATTAAATGTTGTAAAACATGGCAAGAGGTGAAGCATAAGAAAACTACCTATCTAGGCAAGTTTAAATGAGGCCGGAACAACAAACAACAATTCCGAAAAATCCCCATATGCATATTTTGAATTAGCTACTATTCTGTCCTAAAACATATTTTAGAGTTGTTAAACAACAAAATAAAGTGAACCAAGTTATTTTATGCATTTTTCCCAGCAATTACAGATAAAGTTTACTTAAATCCGAGTTACGGTTAATTAGTTATGAAATAAATCATTTTATCATGGCATTTACGCAAAATAAACACAATCAGCATTTAAACATTTTAAACATGGATGAGAGTTGCATATTATGAAACTAGACAAAATTCTAAGCATTTACATGTTTAAATCATTTTAAACCGATGCATCATTTGTGAGTTATTTAATGCATGATCTAGAGGGACTTTTCTGTAAAATAGGAGCTCTCTTAAAAAATACACAAATTCGCAGACGCTAGAAAACAATGTCTACTCGGCCGAATCGGGCTGGCCCAACAGTGGAAAAAAAAGAGGGGCGCTGGGGGGTCAGCTCACCCATGGCCAAGCCCGTCGATGCAAAGGAGCCCGACAGGGCACGGTGGGCCTCGGACGTGGTCGGCCTACGCGTGTGCGAGGAAGGCAGCCCAGCAGGGGAGCGCTCGTCCTCCTCTGTTCAATGCAGAGGCAGGAGCGAGGCACGACGGCACAACTTCGGCGAGGGAGATGGCCGGCGGACGACAGTGCGGGGGCTCCAGCGAGGTTGGGCCTCCCGCAGTGAAGGGCGGATCGGGATGGCGGCCGGGAAGAGCTCGACACTCCAGCTCCTGGACAACAGAGGAGGAGAGGGGAGGTCAGAGAGAGAGAGAGAGAAGGAGAGGGAAAAGGGCGGCCGGGACTCATCTCCGGCGAGGGCGGCAACGAGGGACGACCGAGAAGGCGCCGGCGGAGTCCAACTATGGGGCCAGGGTCGCCAGCGGGAGGAGGCAGCGGGACGAGCTGCGGGATCGGGGCTCCTCCTGATCCAGGGTGAGGCGGCGATGCGATGCGGGCACCTCGGGCCCAGATCGGGGCCCCGGCGGGCCTGGTGTGGTCCTGCGGCGGCGGGGAGGAGTGGGAAGACGTGGCGGGGACAGGTTGAGGGCTCTGGCGGCTCGGCCAATAGCTGAGCGCCAAGTGGCGAGACGGTGGTGGCTGGCGCCAGAAAATGAGGGGGAGGCGGCTGGATGTCGCTGGCGGCGCGGATTTCGAGGTGGCGGCGGCTGATTCGAGAGGGGAGGCTAGAAGTAGGTGGAGGGGGTTAGGGTTCCAAAATTGGAAGGGGAAGGAGATTATATAGGGAAAGGTCCTAGAGTAGGGGGGTTTTGAGGTCGTTTCGGACCCTCTGATGACGATCGACAACACCGGTCGGAGGGGGTTTAGGTGGGCTATGGAGAGTGATCTTGGGCTGAGGAGGAGAGAAGAGAATAGCAGCCCGGTAACAGTTTCCGAAGACCGAAAACGTCTGACGATAGACCGGCTATATTGCGGCTACATGTTTAACGGTTGGGCTATCAAACGGACTCCGAATGCGACAATATTTGACAGGCAGTCTATCTACACAATAATAAGACCACACACCAACTTTCATCCCATTCCGAGTATATTTTCTAGCCACTTATAAAATAATATTTCAGAGGTGTTGCGTGCGCGTGCAAGTGTGTCTGGGCTCAGAACGGACAACGGAAGGAACTGGGAGACCGGGACGGGTGCAAGTTTTGAAAACATAATGATGCAATGCACATGGTGACATGACGAAATGCAACATGCAAGCAAATGACATGGCAACGACAGCGAATAACTGGAAGACACCTGGTGCATCGGTCTCGGGACGTCACAGAGAGGCACGGTTGTGCTTTCGCGAGAGTCACGGCCGTGCCCCTCGGAAACGGAAAAATACGTGTTTTCCGTTTTTTCTTTCGCGAGAGTCACGGTTTTTCTTCCGCGAGAGGCACGGTTGTGCTTTCGCGAGAGTCATGGTCGTGCCTCCTCGGATGCGAAAAAACACGATTTTCTCTTCTTTTTTCCCTTCCGCGAGAGTCATGGTTTGCTTCCGCGAGTGTCACGATTGTGATTTCGTGAGAGGCACGGGCATGCCTCTTTCGGAAAGGAAAAAAATCCATGCTCACGATTCGGTTTTTTCGTCCTGTTTTGTCGTGAAAAAAAGTTTGTCAAAATCTATCAACATGGGATCTAGTTTTGAAGATGTTGACACAAGGAATCCAACAGTGAAAGCGGTTCGAGATTTGGACGCACGGTTTGAGAGATAAAATGTTTTGAATAAGCGGATCTGCGAAAAAAGGAAAAACTCCCAGGTTGTGACAAGTGGAGTGCTGCATGTGCGCCACTTGTCGCAGCCTAGGGAGTTGGAGTGATCTTTGCAACGAGTACTCCTCAACTAGTGATTTCGTCCTATGAAGTTGCACCAGCCACCCAACTTGGGCCGCCTTAACCACATGCCTGCAGGCCCCTCCTGGGCTTTAGCGTGCCTTGCACAAGCCAGCCCCGCCTGGCAATCTTGCCAATTCCACATGCCACCACGAGATTCCTGCTGCTTCATGGCTAATCCTCCGTTGACGTCCACGTGTACCACGTGCCGACTGATTCGATCGAACCAATCTCACCTAGTGCTCTGGAACATGCCGCCACCGCATTAGAACATGCCTGTTTCGCCAACTTCTCAATGAGATGTTTTTGCCTACGCGCCTGACGCCGCTTGCATCTGCTGCATGTACTACTACTGTGCCTTCTGATAACTATGTCGGATACCCTCGCCACACTGTCGAATTGTTTCCATCGCCTCACGCGATCAACTCAAACCAATGAATTCCTCCACTCCTTCCTCTAGATCAGCATATTAGCGACCGTCGATTTGTCGGGGTTGTGTAGCCATAGATGCCAAGGGATGGCTAGTCTTGGAGAGGGATAAGAGTATGTCACCGGGCTCTAGAAGCGAGAGTGAGTGAGACCGCATACACCTGCAAATCTTACCCAGGTTTGGGACTCTTCGTGCAAATAACACCCCTTGTCCTGCTTTGCGGGGTCTCCGCATGATGACTATGATCAATAGAGTAGCTATAGGATGCTCCTTGAGCTATTCGGGAAAAGGGGAAAGAAGAACAAGGCTAGCTCTACTTCTCTCTTTACGTGTTTGTAATCTCTAAGGTTCTGAACCCTTTGCATGGGGAAGCCCGAGGGGTTTATATAGGCTTACACCCCAGGGGTACAATGGTAGTCCAGCCGGGTGTGGGACCCAGCCGTTATTGTCTCTAGGTGTCGGCTTCTCACTACTAGGGAAAAGCCTAGCAGCAGTGCGGGTTTTGGGTGTATCAGTAGCGCGGGTGCCCGCGCTACTGATACGGCGCCAGAGCTAACTTGTAGCAGTAGCGCGTGTTGACACACGCTACTGCTATACATGGTTAGCTGTAGCGTGCGTTCCAAACATCGCTATTGCTAATTAGATGTAGCGGGTCTTATACCCCGCGCTACTGCTATTACTTTCAAAAACAAAAAAAATCTCGATCCCGTGCGTGCTGTCAATGGCAGCAATGGTAAGATCCAGCGATGATTGGCATCGCCGGAGGCATGAATGGATAGCGGAAGACCAGATTCAGCAGTGGCTATTGGAGACGGCCCGTTTCTATGGCAGAGCCAGGCCGCGGCGTGGGGCTCCTCTTCCCGACCATGCCAGATAGCTCCAGGTCATCCATGGAGACGACCGGCACGGGCATGGACATGGGAGGGTGAGTCAAACCAGAGGGAGAGAGAGAAAAGGAAAACCGAGGGAGAGAGGAAGGTGATGTAGGGAGCAGCGGAGCTAGTCACCGGTGGCGAGGTGCTCCGGTGTGGTGGCGCGGGGCAGCGGCCTCCTAAACGTCGGTGGAAGACCAGCGAGCTCCTAGATGCCGGTGGTGCGAGGCGGCGACCTCTTTCGGCGCCATGGAGGAGGATGGGTGCATGGGCAAGAGGTCCATGTGAGAGCGTATGGAAAGTGAGAGGAGAGAGTGGTAGAAGAGAGGAGGGATTTGGGGGAGGAGATGGGGATTCGGCCGAGGATATGGCAACTTCACCTACCTCATACTTAGTAGTAACGAGGGGTATAAAACCGCGCTACTACTATCAACTTAGTAGTAGCGCGGGTTTATACCCCTCACTACTACTATGGCATGTGTCAGGGGGCACGGTAGAGACCGCTTAGTAGTAGCAAGGGTTATAAACCCGCACTACTACTATCAACTTAGTAGTAGCGAGGGTTAAAAACCTGCGCTACTGCTAATTAGCAGTAGCGCTTCTTTTTGTGCCGCGCTGCTGCTAAGATTCTGTGTATAAGGTTTTCCCTAGTAGTGTCTCCGCCAGCAACTAGGGCCCGCTGCTTGGTGGGTCCCGCCGGCTGGTGTGTACTCGGCCGACAGGCTGCACCCGTCGCTTGCGGGTCTGGTCGATCGCCTCGCATTGTAGCCTTGCTACTGATGATGAAGGCTTTGTCGGGGGGAGCGTGGCTACAGTCTCGCTGCCTGGCAGGCGTTCACTGTAGCCACACCCTATCTCTTCTAGTTAATGGCGCACAAACTTCGAGGACGGGAGGGGCCGCCTGCTAGGAGGCAACCCGCCCCTGCTGCCGCATGCTGGGGTCTTGCCGCCTATGGGCCGTACCGACTGGCCATCGTGGAGTGTTGCTTCCTAGCTAGTAGGTGATGTCATGGGCAGCGTGGCCACAGTTCCCCGTCGGGTGAGGGGTATCCTCTTGGTACATCCGTACTGTACCCGTGCTCAGCCCTGGATTCGGGGCAGGCAGGACGCACTGTAGCCACGCCCTGTCCCATCGTAGTTAAGTGGGTGCAGACTTGGCAGGAGTCGCCCCCCTCGCGGTCGCCGTCTGAGGCCTCGCCGCCTTCTAGCAGCCAGCCCAATTGACAAGCTGGCCCGAGGAGCCGACCGTTCATCCAGGAGGCGTGAGGGGCCACTACTAGGGAAAAGCCTATAGACAGAATTTTACCAGTAGCGTTGTACAAAATAAAGCGCTGCTGCTACTTAGTAGCAGCGCGCGTAAATAAACCGCGCTACTGCTATGACTTTAGCAGTAGCGCATACTAGCGAAAAGCGTTGCTGCTACGTTTGAATTGGGCGCACATGGCTAGCCCAACCTAGCAGTAGCGCGTATAATGGCCCAGCGCTACTGCTAATCTCCTTAGCTGCAGCGCGCTTACGTGTAAAGCGCTGCTGCTAACGGAAATAAAATAAAGTGAAAAACAAGTAGAAAAGTAAATCGCTATAGCTGCAGCGTGTATTCCAGAACACGCTGTAGCTAACGTAGTAGTAGGGCCCTTTCTGGAACGCGCTACTGGTACTTCTAACTTAACCACGCGGTTCGTCCTTCCCCACGGCCACTTCATCCCCCAAATCAACTCCACTCTCGCCGCCGCCGTCGCCCCTCGGCCACCGCGCGCTCTCCCCACGCCGCCCCCGACCCCAGATTCAACGCCGGCCCCGCCCCCGACCTCAACGCCGCCCCGGAGCCCCAACCACGACCTCGACGCCGCCTGCCCCTCCCTCGTCGCAGGCACCCGAGGTGAGCACACCTGCTCCTCCCTCTCCCCTACCTCTGCCTATGGTTTCTACCTCCATCAAATTAGTTAGGGTGGAAACGAATCGGATGCGGATGCGGCTCAAACGAGTTAGGGTTCATGCAATGGTGGAAACGAATCAAATTTCTAAGATGAACCATAAAACGAGTAAAATTTGACCACTTATTTCACTTTATAGTTGGATAATTGGAATATCCACTACCACATTCCACCCCTATAGGTTCATCAAATTAGATGGTAATTAGGGCAGTAGTTCTTAGGTACTAATTAGTTAGTAAGAACTAGGTACTAATTAGGTAGTAGAATATTTTTATTTATAGTAAGTTTATTTTTAGTAAGAACTAGTTGAATTAATAGAACTAGTTAGTAAGAACTTTTTGCTATTTTTTTAGTTAAAGCAATTTTCCCGCATCGACGTGGACGATGCCCATCCCGCGTCCTCGTCGTCGAGTCGGCGGAGGACGACACCTGCTTGACCAGATGGGCCATGTCCGGGACTGGGCTCCGCCGGGGTGGTACTGGGAGGCGCTACCTACCGGGGGGCGTAGGTTGGTGAGGAGCCAGCCTGTCGTTGACCCGAACCTTCTTTGGTGGCAGTCCAGTGGGCCAGTGACGGTCCAGAGGCTCGAGGACTCCGCGGAGGTGGTGCGTCACCATGTCAGTGAGGAGGACGCGCACGTCCGTCGCTACTTGTTTGCGTTGGAGCACAGGTTCTCCAATACCTGGCAGGTTGTCCAGGGATCTCACTGGAGCTATGATCCCGTGATGGTTCCTTCTCTGTGGGTGTCCACCGCCCGCGCCGATACCCGTCGTGTGCTAGGGTTTTAGTTGTACTAGTGATGTTATATGTATGACACTATTCGGGATGTATTAGTGATAATATTCGACGATGTACGGATGCATGAGATGATTTACTTTTGCTTATTGAATGCATGCTAATTTGAGTCTTATAAGATATTTTGAAATGTATATCTTGTGTTGCTCAATATCCAAGTGGCCGGTCATGTTTGCAGGTTACACCTCTGAGTGGCCTATGTTTTGCCGGAGTGTTGATTCATTTCCGTTCCGGCAAATTTCAGGCGCTCGATATATCCTATTTTAGCAAAGGTCACGCCGGATTTTTCCGTGAATTTTGGCATGACTTTTGCCAGAATATGTAGGAAATATCGAGTGCCCCGGATTTGTGTGTTGAGTATCCTGGTAGTTGTCTTCTATCGATTTTCAATTAATGTTTTAACTATGAACATAGGAAATGTCTGACGATAAAAAGGATTTCAGTATTTGCAAATACTGCGAAGACGAGCGCGGCCTGTGCGACCGAATCTTCCTAGATGATGATAGGCGCTTCAGCATCAATCTAGACGAGAACTTCGAAGTGGATACAGTAAGTCACAATGAAAAGTCTTTTTTCATAATTAAGCATGACATCTGCTTTATTTGCTTCAACTTATTTTTTTTTACTATTCTACTAGCGTATCCCCTGCCATGCAAGAGTTTTTGTATTGGATAAGATAGGTTTCAGTCATACTATGGAGGTAAAGAAAGTTTATTTGAAGACCGAGCATGGTTATATTTTCCACGCAAAATTATACAATTCAGACGACTACACCTATTTTGGATGCAAAACATGGCGAGCACTATGCAAGACTTATGCAATTCAGCCTGATATGGTTATCACCTTTGATATGCTTCCAGAAGATGATATTGAAGGTAATACCGACATCTGGGTCGATGTGCAGATGCCTCCAGTTACACCAAAATGTAAGTTTCTCAACCATATTTATGTCTTTGATATTGTTTATACAAAAATAGTTGACAACTAATTTGTATTGTCAGCTTATTTCGGTGCAAGCAAACATGTCCAGCGCTTGGTAGACAGGACCTACTACTGTCCCGGGGCTAAACTAAACTGCGAGGAGCTAAGTCATTATGTTTCATGGCTTGAGGATCTTGATACCGTCAAGACAAATTTTCTTCCTGGACTTAGAAATCTTAGTACTGAAAACGTGCGACCAATAGTGTTCGTCATGAACTACGGTCACATCTATTTAGGAAGGATGGTAAGATTTTTACTATTTGTCCTCAGTGCATCTTTTCTATACATTATTTGTGAAGTTAAACCTCATTGCTAAGTATGTGACCATACGATGTTCTTCAACAGGGACTCCCGATGAATGTTGTGCCTTATGGGATCGAGACTAAAGGTACCATGAGTATTATTAGCTTACGACCAAGATATCCTACATGTTACTTTAGTGCATTCAAGATCAACGATGAATGCTTAATAGTGCAAGACTGGACCAGATATGTGATGGGGGAGCGCAGACAAGTACTAGGGGGCAGCAAACAGATGTGCTACCCAAAATTAGGAGACAGGTTCATCTGCATGCTCCAACTTGATCAAGGAGGAGAGCTACACCTGTTTTATGTTGTTTTACCTAAGAGAGAGCAGCAGGAGTGATTAGCTAGAAATGAGTTTGAGGATGATGATGTGCTACACTATTACTATGATGATAAAATAGCTAGTGTTGGTGGTAATGACTGATGATTATTATTAGCTAGTGTTAGTGGTGATTAAATAAATATTGTTGGTGCTAATGATTATGATGATGATTAAATAGCTAGTGCTGGCGGATTAGATTCAAGTGGAGGCAACATGTGGTGCACATCGAAAGTACTACTAGTCCAAACTAGATCAAGTTTGGATTAGTAGTATACTTTTGACATGCACCACATATTGCCTCCACTTGAACCTAATCCACCTTCATTTGACACACTGTTATGGACATAATGATGTAAACCTCATAACTGGTATTGTACCAATATTTGTACGATGGCGCATAAATACTCTAAAAATAAAAAAAATAAAAAAACAATACTAGTAGCGATGGAAAGAAAACACGCTGCCAGTAGTTACATTAGCAGCAGCGTGGGAGTGAACAAGCGCTGCAGCTATTTGTCCTAGCAGTAGCGCGTGCGGCATGCGTTACTGCTAAGCAATAGCTGTAGTGCCTCATTAGTAGCGCGCCTACCCGCGCTACTAGTGAGCACAAAACCAACGCTACTGCTAGGGTTTTCCCTAGTAGTGGGCGTAGCAAGCCCCGATGTCTCGAAATACCAAAGGGAGCCAATGAGGCTACCCGTGGTAATTTACTCCGACAGTAGTCCCCGAAGCTGGTGGGGCACCACGGCCGAAATTGAAGAACCTCAACAGCTTCCTACTCTGAGTGTCTTGGTGATCCTGTTTTGTCTGCCTTCTAGGGAAGCCGACTCCTAGGAGCCGGCCGGGGGACAGTCGACCATCTGGTGAATTCGAATGGTTGCGGTGTGCGCCGGGTGGCGTGCCACCCGGCTGGTTCGGACGCCGCCCGTTGCTCGCCCGCCACGTGACCCAAGCATGCCTGGCCGGCCTGCCAGCCCACGCGCGCAATGGGTCGTTGCCGCAGGTCTAGGACCACCACTACAGGGCATCGGCACGCGCGCAGATCCGGTGCAGCCGAAGCAGTCTTTTGCGCTTCCTAGGCGCGGTTTAACACACGCCATAGCGATGCGGCAAATGCAGGGTCGTGGCGGAGTGGGCATAGTTAATCCCATGACCCCCACGTCTCGCCCCCTCGGCTCCGCCACCGAGGGGCTATAAGTAGGGGGAGGGGGCGGCATAACACACGCGCGTCCTCCTCTCCCTTCGTCTTTTCCGTTCTCCTTCCTCTTTTCCTTGCTGCCGCCACACCCCTTCTTCTGGTCCAGGCATCGCTGCAGCTTGCCATCGCCAGACCTCTGTGCACCGCGGCCTTCCTCGCTCCGCTGCGGATTCACCCGCTTGTCACCGCACCACGCCTCCGTCGGGCACCCGCTCTCATGGCGCGCGATGGCGCTCCGGCGATTGGGATGGCTCGAATGTACACGAGGACCACCTCACATTCCTTCGCCAGATGCGGCGGCTGCCTCGCGCGACGCACGTAAAGGTGCGTGTTCCTCCCAAGACGTAGAACTCTCCGGTGCCAGAGGACAGCGAACATGTCGTCTTTTGGTCGCACTTTCTTTGCGGCTTCGGCCTGCCGGCGAGAAGCTTCCTCCGCTCGTTCCTCACCTTCTACAAGGTCCAGCCCCACCATCTCACGCCGAACACGGTGGTGCTGTTATTCGCCATCGTCACCCTCTGCGAAGGCTACCTCGGCACGCTCCTCACCCTCGAGCTCTGGGGGGAGCTGTTCTACCTCAAACTCGGCACCGCCGCCAAAAGCTAGGCCGCTCGGTGGAGCCCCGCCGCATGGATCCGCTCGCCGACCTCCAGGAGGCCACAGAGAGGAACGCGTGCGAAGCGCGAGAGGACCGGGAGAAGGTAGAGGCCGACGCGGCGGCAAAGGCTCTGGCTGACGCAGCGGCCAAGGAGCAGGCGGACGTGGCCGCCAAGGCGGCGGCAGAGGAGTCGTCCCCCAGCCTACGGAGCAACTGGCGCCGGAGGGCCCGGTGCAGACTGGAGGGGTTGGAGATGACTAGTCGAACCTGGAGAGGGAAGGCGGAGGCCTTGTCATCTTGGAGGCGGAGGCGCCTCCGCATGCGCCGAATGCCGACGCGTCGGGCAGTGGGCCTGGTGTGCTGGTGATGCCGCCGCCTGGTAGTGAACTAGTTGAGAAGGCGTACTCAGCGCCGCAGCCATTGTAGATTGGGGCCGCCAGTTTGTCGGCCCCTGACACCGAGGCCACCAGTGCTGCCCCACCGGGTTTGTCGCCTAGGGGCAGCACAATTTTCTTGAATGTTTCCGCCCAAGACATCCAGGCCTGGTTCAACGCCCAAGGCGCCGCTCTCCAGCAATATGCGTAGGAGTTCTTGGCGACGCAGACGGCCATCCGGGTATGGTCCTTGTCTCTTGTTTCTGTTACTTGCAATCTTTCGTGGTGTCGCGCGAGTGCACCCACTGGGTGTAGCCCCCGAGTTCCCGGCTGGCTGCTGAGCAAGCGTCCTGGAACTTCAGGTTAGTTCCACATGCTAACTTGTCTTTTCCTTTTGTTGCTTTTGTTGCAGGATTATCACAACATACGCGTGGCTGCCTACAACTCCCAAGTCCAGGAGCTGGCCAAGCGGACCGCCGACTTGAACTAGAGCCGCAGTAAGTACTTGATCTTTTTCCTCGCGGGGGCACGCCAGCGCACCTGCTGGGTGTAGCCCCCAAGATTCGGGCCCGGCTGCTGGATCTTCCGGCAACTACTTTCCTTTGGTGTTGATTCTTTTCTTCTTTTCCATCTTGGCAGAGGCTACCACAGATCTGTGGAAGAGCCTAAGCGAGGCTGAGACCACACTCCATGCCAAGGAGGAGGAGCGCAGCCAGGCGGCTAAGGAGTGTGACCGCCTGGCCAAGGAGCTGGCGGACCAGGCGGAGCGGCACAAGGCGGAGCTCCAGAAGGTGAAGGATAACGAGGCTCTCCTTCAGGCCGAGTTCGATACTCAGTGCTCGGATAGGGCCGAGAAGGAGAAGTGCTTGACTGATGGCTACGGCGCGATCAAGGACATGATCGACGGTAAGTTACTTCTTCTTCTGGGTAGCTGCCGACTGCTGTAGGAGGCGGCTTCTGGCTTCTAATTTTTTTGTTTCTTCTTGTGTAGAGTTCTTCCCTGGTCAGGCCGTCGCCGTCAGGCAGGCCATCAAGGCATGACGTGACATGAGAAGGAGGGCTGGCATGGAAATCACGCCCAACGCCCCGTGGAGTCCCGGCGAGCAGCTTCTTGCTGTTCAGGCGCGCCTGTGGCCAGCTCACCAAATGCTCCGCCGCATGTAGCGTACCGGGGCTATGGTGCTGTCCGCCCTTTGGCCGGATGCTCTGATCCCACGCACCCCAAGCTGGACCGCCTACTGGCTAGAGATAGCAGTCGAGAACTTCAAGGATTGGAAGGGCGCCGCAGCTCGGGCTGGTGCCAGGACAGCCTTGGAGTTCGTGAAGGCGTAGTATCCGGGCCTGGAGCTGGCCTAGCTAGCCACGTTTCAGTAGGAGATTGCGCCGGAGCTAGCGGCGGCGAGTAGTGCGCTTACTCAACATGCGGTGGCGATCGCCGAGTACGCCAACACCAGTGTCTTCATCCATGAACTGGACGAGGAAGGCACTGAGGTGCCGCCCAACTGGTTCGGGCTGAACCCAGAGGATGAGGGGGACTCGGCGAAAGAAATCACTACCAGCGATGTGGGTGAAGACGAAGATGACGACGACGGCGACGACGATGCACCAGACGACAGAGAAGATGGTCGGCCTCAGCCTGACCGAGTCTCGACCAATGAGCCGCGTACTACCACACCGACTGCTGTCGGGGCCGATCAAGCCGAGACCTCCCAATCGGCCGCTCCACCATCCCGCATCGCTGCCTCTGCCAACCCTTCAGACCCGCCTGCTGCTCCTCTGGCCTAGACAACCACTTTATCTTATCTTTTCCTGTTCTTGTAATATTTTGAACAAGTATGTTAAATTCGCGCAATTCCACCCACTAGGGGTGTATTCAAACTCTGTTTAATTCTGTCTATGAGCCTTGCTATGTAAATTACTTTCGTTGCACAAGTTTGTGCTCTACCGGGTTCTACTTTGTCTTGCTCTTCTGCTCTTTTTGGCTTTTACCTTTGCCGCTTTCCTTTGATTGTCGCAATGCCAGCCGGACAGCTGTTCTGCGGTCTGTGGCTAGTTCAGGTACTTCGCCGTTTTAGAAAGACAAGTATTTCGGCCTCTTTGAACATAGCAAGTCAAGTGAGAAGCCGTTCGGCCGGCTGCTCGACGGTCGGATGGTAAGGCGAGGAGCTAGCTTGGCCTTGTTGGGGAACGCAATAATTTCAAAAAAAATCCTATGCACACGCAATCTATCATGGTGATGCACAACAACGAGAGGGGAAGATTGTTGTCCACGTACCCTCGTAGACCGTAAGCGGTAGCGTTATGACAACGCGGTTGATGTAGTCGTACATCTTCACGATCCGACCGATCCTAGTACCGAAAGTACGGCACCTCCGTGATCTGCACACGTTCAGGTCGATGACGTCCCACAAACTCTCGATCCAGCTGAGTGTCGGGGGAGATCTTCGTCAGCACGATGGCGTGATGACGGTGAAGATGAAGCTACCGGCCAGGGCTTCGCCTATGCAGTACGACGATATGACCGAGGTGGATTATGGTGGAGGGGGGCACCGCACACGGCTAAGAGATCAATGATCAACTTGTGTGTCTGTGGGGTGCCCCCCTTCCCCGTATATAAACGAGCAAGGGGGGAGGCCGGCCGGCCCTAGAGGCGCGCAGGAGAGGAGGAGTCCTCCTCCTAGTAGGAGTGGGACTCCCCTTTCCTAGTCCTACTAAGAGAAGGAAGGGGGTAAGGAAGGAGAGGGAGGGAAGAGAAGGAAAGGGCGCGCCGCCCGCCCTTCCCTAGTCCAATTTGGACTAGAGGGGAGGGGGCGCGCGGCCCTGCCTTGGCCGGCCGTCTCTCTCTCTCCACTAAGGCCCATGTGGCCCATTAGTTCCCCCCGGGGGTTCCGATAACCCCCGGGCACACCGATAATTATCCAATGACCCCCGGAACTCATCCGGTGTCCGAATATAGTCATCCAACATATCAATCTTTATGTCTCTACCATTTTGAGACTCCTCATCATGTCCGTGATCACATCCAGTACTCCGAACTACCTTTGTTACATCAAAATAGATAAACTCATAATACCGACCGTCACTGAACATTAAGCGTGCGGACCCTACAGGTTCGAGAACTTTGTAGACATGACTGAGACACATCTCTGGTCAATAACCAATAGCGGAACTTGGATGTTCATATTGTCTCCCACATATTCAACGAAGATCTTTATCGGTCAAACCGCATAACAATATACATTGTTCCCTTTATCATCAGTATGTTACTTGCCCTAGATTCGATCGTCGGTATCTCAATACCTTGTTCAATCTCTGTCGGTGTCAAAACCGACGGATCTCAGGTAGGGGGTCCCGAACTATGCATCTAGGATCGATGGTAACACGAGGCAGGGTACACGATGTTTTACCCAGGTTCGGTCCCTCTTGGTAGAGGTAAAACCCTACATCCTGCTTGATTGTTCTTGATGATATGAGTATTACAAGAGTAGATCTACCACGAGATCAGAGAGGCTGAACCCTAGAAGCTAGCCTATGGTATGATTGTATGTATATATCATCTATCGACTAGCCAGGCCCTGGTTTATATAATGCACTAGAGGCATAGGATAACAAGAGTCCTAGGCGAATACGCCGGTGGGGGAGGAGTCCTTGTCTTGATCACCAAGTCTTGTGGAATCGTCCTTGCATGCGGCAACTGTCCAAACTGGCCCATGAGTATACGGCCATGGGGGTCCTTGGCCCAATCTAACAGATTGGGAGATGACGTGGTGAGTACCCCCTAGTCCAGGACACCGTCTGTAGCCCCCTGAACCGGTCTTCAAGTTAGGGACGCTCCTCGATTCTTCCGAACTATTCTTCATCTTTAGTTGTCGGTCTTGAAAACTGGTTCAACAAATCTTCTCATCTTCGATCTTGAGGATTGCCAAAATGCATTCGACGAGTTTACACATCGGGTATCCGAGGAGCCCCTTTAAGTTTCTGACCTTTATCAATGCCTTGTTATTTTTATGCCACACCTCGGGTTTGAAGTTGTTCCCGGGAGGCAGTGTCCTCTTGCGTCCGAGCTCTAACACTGGACTACATTCGAGGTATCTTTTGCAGCCGAGCACCAATGTCGGACTGCTTCCGAGCTCCAACGCCGAAATGTATCCGAACTCCAACGCCGGACGATATCCAAGATGTCATAGATCATCTTGGTCCAAAAAAAGTTGAAGGAGTTTAGTCGAGCCTAATGCCGGAAATGCCCTCTATGGAGCTAGCCGCTAGTGCCCGAGCTTTATGCCGGACTGCTTCCGAGGTGGTGCACCACCCCGACTGTGGGTCGATTTTTTGTCAATATTTTTTATTGGTGCAATTTATTCCCTGACGATATATATAGCCAGTAGCCCTCAAGGTGTGCATCGGTCTAAAACCCGAGATGCACCTGAAGGATGACATAAGACCGCTGATCCCAATAGCCGCTGAGACTCAGGTTGATTTGCAAAATCGGCCTGAGGATCAAGTCCTAGCTCGGCAGAATACTTCGGGACACTAAAAGCGGCATGCTCAGTCCTCGAGACTCAGGTTGGGTGCGGCCGACCAACCTGAGGATTAAAATCTCCTCGGAAACTATATTGCACATAAAATTTTCTGCATTGGACAGGCAATGCAGTAGCCCCCGAGACATTGGTCAGGTGGCAACGCCAGATCAGGGGATCGATGTGCCCCTTTAATATTTTTAAATAATAAGCCCGAAGCCCAGTAGCCCCCGAGCCTTAATGCGGGCATGGGTGGCCGAATTAAGGATCGATATCCATAGTAAAATCACAAATTATGTGTAATGACTCTACGTATCCAAGTACTTTACGTCATTAATGCTCGGATCCGCATTGTACAAAACTTTGTCGACCGACCATCAGCTTCCACCTCCTCGGCTAGTAGCCGAGGAGTGTTTGTACTACTTTATAAAGCCTTTATGAGGGCAAAGATTTACGATTAACAAGGCAATCTGGCCATAGGGTTTTATAAACAAAGGTACGCAGAGAGATATGTTATATTACTGTTTAACATAAGAAATGTCTTCCAAAGAAAATAGTCCCGCTATCGGTTCCTTTCTTTGGTTTGTCATGCTAAGCATGATCATGAAACCTCAGCTCTAATGTAAGAGCAAAATATTGATGATTTAGTTTGGGAGGCCAGTTACTAGCCCCGGCTAGTGTTCGGCAACAGTCGAGGTCAAGACGTAAACACTTTGGCCAATGTTATGAATGGCCGTCATTTAACACAGTTATCGGATTGCTGACCAGTTTACACTTATTGTGATAGTCAGTTTTCGGCTTTCTCCACTGAGGTGCTTAACCATGTGAGCTGGAAGCACAATCGCAATGGTTCTGCCTTTGCACACCTAGCCGAACAAGGAGGAACGTAGGAGGCAAGCGCAGGAGTCGGGCAACCCAACTATTGACCGAAGACACAATTCTAAACCAATGCATATATAGTGACATCCGAGAATGTTTTTGCCAAATCTATAAAGGTGTCCGGCATTGCACTATGAGACTTGTGTTGGAAACACACAAATAGTTTAAAAGTGCCAAAAGCTTGGAAAACCAAAAAACGTCACTAAAAACATGACGTCCGAAAAAGATCAAGTGCTCGGTGCCAATCCGAAAATTGGAAGAGAGAAAAAAAGGTGCTTCTGTCGTGTTTTGACAACGACCAAGAAGAAAACACATTTATAGCTCATATATAAATTTTGAGAGCCCCAAGTGACTTTGGTAAAAGAATTTTATGTATAATGATTGTGTGTACCGAAGTACTTATATCATATATGTGTTCACCCGAACTTTAAATGCGTCTTAACCCGCCGTCGACTTCTCCCTCTTCGGCCAAGGGCCGAAAAGTGTCATGTACTCCGCCTGTTGAGAGTATCGACGGCGTTTACAATGACCAGGCAATCAAGCCATAGGGTTGTAACAGACAAAGCGTGCTCAGGGAACTTATGCTATATTACAAACAAAGTGTAAGAAGCATCGTCGAAGAAAATAGTACCCCCACCGATACCTTTCTTCGATGCTCATTATTACTATGAGACTTGTGCAATAGATTTTTTGTACTCATGAGTTCTGTTGTGTGCCGACCATGATTGAAAACAATAAGAGCGCTAGCTTTCGGCTTCACCCAGTTTGAGGTCAGAGCTCGGAGGACCCAGTCGTGACAATCGCAGAGGTGCTCCCTTTACTCCCTAGCCGAACAATCGGGAAAGTAGGGGTAAGCACAGGAGCCAGGCAACCCAGCTTGCAAATCGCTTAAGTCAATATGGTGCATATTGTGGCGTAATACATGAATAAGGAATGAAGCCGTACACGTATAATCATATACAAGAGGAAAAAGCTTCATGGAGGAAGCCCCCAAGTAAACGGGGTATTTGAATTTGTGTGTCACAAACAAAGTTTTGACAAGGAGATTCTTTACAAGCAACTTTTTTTTCAAAAAGGTATAATGCTTGGTCGAACCGAACACAAGTTAAGAATTTAAAACTTTGAGCATGAAGGCAACTTAGCTGGTTAATGTGTTCGATATTGATGACACGGCCCGAGCTTGATGCGGGACAAGGTTCCATCCCCCAAGCCGGTCCCAAGGTGGCGGAGCAAAGAGCTCGGCACTCCGAAGTGGTGACATAGCACGGTCAATGTAGGCTGGCAGAGTGATGCCGAAGTCCCCGGCATGGGGTAATAAAGTGCTGACGAAGCCCCCCATCCAGCCGAGGTGACGTGGTATGTCAGTATGCCGAGTCGACGATACTGCCCAACCCGGATCATTTTCCTATGAACAAAAAATAGTGCAAACCGGAGATAATAATATAATAAAAAATGTTGCATAATAAATAATTTATGCAAAGTGAGTAATAAAAGAAATATGGCCTGGCGCCGAAGTCAATGTCGATGCAGGGCGTCGGCTTGATGCGCTAAAGGTGTGGCAAAGCCTGACCTCACAGGTCGGTCTGAGTTCCGGATGCGGCGTTCACCGGACTATGTACGGAAACTAACCGAACCAGCACGCGACCATCGTTAGTGCCGACATCATTCGATAAACCTGTGTACAGATGATGGGACAAACCAGAGTAAAAATTTCTTGGGAAAAATAAACCCCAACAAGCAAAAATTACCAGGATTAATAGCACCTGGTTTATTTGTTGTAGCAATCCGAAGAAAGGTGACTCCCAAAATTGGGACTCGATCCACACACCCATTCCCTGATGGGCGATAAAGCCACGGCATGGCGATGATGGCAAAGGTTGGCTTGCGGAGGCAACGCCCTCGGTCCAGCTAACGTGACAAAGCTGGTCGGCTAGTGACGCTGAAGTCTCCGGAGTAGGTTGATGAAGAGATGGCGAAGCCCCCGGTCCAGCCGAGATGTCGAAGCCTCGATGTCAGACGATGAGTCGAAGTAGGTCGGCATGATGGACATCGGCTTGAAGAAGCAACAGTGCGGCCCTGCCGATGCCGGTCGTGACGTGGTCGATGCCGGCTTGATGAAGTGATCGTGCGGCGATGCCGGCTTGATGAAGTGACCGTGCGGCGATGTTGGTGTGCCCGCTCCGTGTAAACCGTGGGGCGGCGATGTTGGTGATAATTTATCCTTCGCGATGCCGGACTCTTGCTCGGCTTCCCGAGATGATGATCCGAAGAAGTTGAGCTCGGCTCAACAAAGTGACGACGTGTCTAGCGCAGTTCGGCAGCCTTGGAGCAATATTGTCGGACTCGTTTGACACCAGAATGATGATGAAGATGACCTCAGGGGAGGCTTAAAAATTTACGGGCACGTGTTTAAAAACAATGCACAATACCCTAGAAGAGAATTCCTCTAAAAAGGTTGTCCAATATCACGTTTATAAAGAAACATGAATTCGGGTCGGATTTGTATTCGCGCAGAAAACGGATCCGAAAATTGGTCCACTCATCGGAAGGTTCCCGGAGTTTGAACCGTCGGATCAAGCTGAAATTTGGAGGGTGGTAGATATGGGAATTCTACAGTAGATGAAAGGTTGGATCTTCCAAAGGACCTCCGAGCTGGGCTCTAGAGACCACACCCTAAACTCGTCCAGATTCCCGTCCAGATTTGACAGGGCTCCAGTAAGATCGTAGATTATCGGAAATTCCTCCATCGGAACTCGACGAAATTTTGCATGGCTGTTGTAGATGTAATTCCGCACTATTCCACCGAAGCAATCGTCAAACCAACGCTCGAGGAGGCGGTGACGGAGAATAAAAGTTCGCTGTCCATAAAAACAGCACGGCCGCCCGAGGACAATGTTGACGTTGAGCCCTCGAGCTCCATGGATGATTCCTCTATGACCATGATAGAGATCGGAGTTGATGTTGAAGAAGGCCCTCGTCCGAACATGACGATCGGAGACGGAGCACGATCCTCGGTCAAGCCAAGGTGACCAGTCGAACCGGTGACGAAGATGTCGACGTCCCAGTTGACCTGCGAGCGAGCCATTGATCCTTGTTCTGATCACACAGCGGAACTCTCAATGAAAGCACCAATGTCGGTGTCAAAACCGGCGGATCTCGGGTAGGGGGTCCCGAACTTTGCATCTAGGATCGATGGTAACAGAAGGCAGGAGACACGATGTTTTACCCAGGTTCGGGCCCTCTTGATAGAGGTAAAACCCTACGTCCTGCTTGATTGTTCTTGATGATATGAGTATTACAAGAGTAGATCTACCACGAGATCAGAGAGGCTAAACCCTAGAAGCTAGCCTATGGTATGATTGTATGTATGTATCATCTATCGACTAGCCTGGCCCTGGTTTATATAATGCACCAGAGGCATAGGATAACAAGAGTCCTATCCGAATATGCCGGTGGGGGAGGAGTCCCTGTCTTCATCATCAAGTCTTGTGGAATCTTCCTTGTATGCGGCAACTGTTCGAACTGGCCCATGAGTATACAGCCATGGGGGTCCTCGGCCCAATCTAACAGATCGGGAGATGACGTGGTGAGTACCCCATAGTCCAGGACACCGTCATTCTCGTTACCGGCAAGTCTCCTTACTCGTTCCGTAATTTAACATCCCGTAACTAACTCATTAGTCACATTGCTTGCAATGCTTATAGTGATGTGCATTACCGAGAGGGCCTAGAGATACCTCTCCGACCATCGGAGTGACAAATCCTAATCTCGATCTTTGCCAACTAAACAAACACCATCGGAGACACATGTAGGGCACCTTTATAATCACCCAGTTACTTTGGGACATTTGGTAGCACACAAAGTGTTCCTCCAGTATTCGGGAGTTGCATGATCTCATAGTCATAGGAACATGTATAAGTTATGGAGAAAGCAATAGCAACAAACTAAACGATCATCGTGCTATGCTAACGGATGGGTCAAGTCAATCACATCATTCTCTAATGATTTGATACCATTAATCAAATGACAACTCAAGTCTATGGTTAGGAAACATAACCATCATTGATTCAACGAGCTAGTCAAGTAGAGGCATACTAGTGACATTCTGTTTCTTAATGTATTCACACATGTACTAAGTTTCCGGTTAATACAATTCTAGCACAAATAAGAAACATTTAGCATTGCCTCTAGGGAATATTTCCTTCAGTCTCCCACTTGCACTAGAGTCAATAATCTAGATTACATTGTAATGATTCTAACACCCATGGAGTCTTGGTGTTGATCATGTTTTGCTCGTGAGAGAGGCTTCCACTAGTCCATAAATGGATCGTTGGAGCTTGCACACTTTGTTAGCACCTTTTGGATCGACAAAACCTTCTAGTTGCATCATGTACAACTCTTCTTTAAGATATCCATTAAGGAATTCATTTTTGACATCCATTTGCCAAATTTCATAATCATGAAATGCGGCAATTGCTAACATGATTCGGACGGACTTAAGCATCGCTACGGGTGAGAAGGTCTCATCGTAGTCAACTCCTTGAACTTGTCGAAAAGATTTTGCAAGAAGTCGAGCTTTGTAGACAGTAACATTACCATCAACGCTAGTCTTCTTCTTGAAGATCTATTTATTCTCTATGCCCTGCCGATCATCGGGCAAGTCAACCAAAATCCACAATTTGTTCTCATACATGGATCCTGTCTCATATTTCATGGCCTCAAGCCAGTTTGTAGGTTCATCATGGTCAAGTAACATGACCTCTAGAACATGATTACCGTACCACTCTGGTGCGGATCTTAATCTGGTTGACCTACGAGGTTCAGTAGTAACTTGATCATAAGTTTCATGATCATCATCATTAGCTTCCTCACTTACTGGTGTAGGAATCACTGGAACTGATTTAAGTGATGAACTACTTTCCAATAAGGGAGCTGGTACAATTACATCATCAAGTTCTACTTTCCTCCCACTCACTTCTTTCGAGAGAAAGTCGTTCTCTAAAAAGGATCCATTCTTAGCAACGAATATCTTGCCTTCGGATCTGTGATAGAAGGTGTACCCAACAATCTCCTTTGGGTATCCTATGAAGACACATTTCTCCGATTTGGGTTCGAGCTTATCAGGTTGAAGCTTCTTCACATAAGCATCGCAGCCCCAAACTTTAAGTAATGACAACTTGGGTCTCTTGCCAAACCACAGTTCATAAGGTATCGTCTCAATGGATTTTGATGGTGCCCTATTTAACGTGAATGCAGCCGTCTCTAAAGCATAACCCCAAAACGATAGCGGTAAATTAGTAAGAGACATCATAGATCGCACCATATCTAGTAAAGTACGATTACGACGTTCGGACACACCATTATTCTGTGGTGTTCCGGGTGGCTTGAGTTGCGAAACTATTCTGCATTGTTTCAAATGAAGACAAAACTCGTAACTCAAATATTCTCCTCCACGATCAGATCGTAGAAACTTTATTTTCTTGTTACGAGGATTTTCCACTTCACTCTGAAATTCTTTGAACTTTTCAAATGTTTCTGACTTATGTTTCATTAAGTAGAGATACCCATATTTTCTTAAATCATCTGTGAAGGTGAGAAAATAACGATATCCGCCGTGAGCCTCAATGTTCATTGGACTGCATACATCAGTATGTATGATTTCCAATAATCTGTTGCTCGCTCCATTGTTCTAGAGAACGCAGTTTTAGTCATCTTGCCCATGAGGCATGGTTCATAAGTACCAAGTGATTCATAATCAAGTGATTCCAGAAGTAAATCAGAATGGAATTTCTTCATGTGCTTTAAACCAATATGACCCAAACGATAGTGCCACAAATAAGTTGCACTTCATTATCTACTCTCATCTTTTGGCTTCAACACTATGAACATGTGTATCACTACTCTCAAGATTTCGTAAAAATAGACCACTCATCAAGGGTGCATGACCATAAATGATATTACTCATATAAATAGAACAACCATTACTCTCTGATTTAAATGAATAACCATCTCGCATCAAGCAAGATCCAGATATAATTTTCATGCTCAACACTGGCACCAAATAACAATTATTTAGGTCTAAAACTAATCCTGAAGGTAGATGTAGAGGTAGCGTGCCGACGGCGATCACATCAACTTTGGATCCATTTCCCACACGCATCCTCATGTCGTCCTTAGCCATAGCCGCTGTTTTGAGTTTTGAATATTAGCAATAGAACCAGTATCAAATACCCAGGGGCTACTTCGTGCATTAGTAAGGTACACATCAATAACATGTATATCAAATATACCTTTCACTTTGCCATCCTTCTTCTCCACCAAATACTTGGGCCAGTTCCTCTTCCAGTGACCAGTTCCTTTTGCAGTAGAAGCACTCAATTTCAAGCTTAGGTATAGACCTGTGTTTCTTCACTTGAGCAGAAACTGGCTTGTTGTTCTTCTTGAAGTTCCCCTTCTTCCCTTTACCCTTTTTCTTGAAACTAGTGGTCTTGTTGACCATCAGCACTTGATGCTCCTTCTTGATTTCTACCTCCACAGCCTTTAGCATTGCGGAGAGCTCGAGAATAGTCTTATCCATCCCTTGCATATTATAGTTCATCACGAAGTTCTTGTAGCTTAGTGGCGGTGATTGAAGAACTCTGTCAATGACACTATCATCAGGAAGAATAACTCCCAGCTGAGTCAAGTGGTTGTGGTACCTAGAGATTCTGAGTATATGTTCACTGAAAGAACTATTCTCCTCCATTTTGCAGTTGTATAACTTACTGGAGACTTCATATCTCTCAATCCGGGCATTTGCATGAAATATTAACTTCAACTCCTGGAACATCTCATATAATCCATGACGTTGAAAACGTCGTTGAAGTCCTGTTTCTAAGCCGTAAAGAAGGCACACTAAACTATTGAGTAGTCATCAGCTTTGCTCTGCCAGGTGTTCACAACATCTGGCGTTGCTCCTGCAGCGGGTTTGTCACCTAGCGGTGCTTCAAGGACGTAATTCTTCTGTGCAGCCATGAGGATAACCCTCAAGTTATGGACCTAGTCCGTGTAGTTGCTACCATCATGTTTAAACTTAGCTTTCTGTAACACCCACAATGCGGCTATATCTCCCACGTGTCGGGGGATGACTTAGAGGCATAGCCGCATGGTAGGCATGTCGCAAGAGGGGTAATCTTTACACATCCCATGTACTGAATAAGAAAGGGATAAGGAGTTGGATTACAATTGCCACTTCACACAATACATAAATAATCCATTCATCATCCAAGGTACAATCAAAGGTCCGACTACGGGACCAAAATAAAGAAAGACAAACCCCAAATGCTAGATCTCCGATCGTCCCAACTGGGTTCCACTACGGATCAACGGGAAACGAAACAAAACAACGATCAATATCTTCATCGAGCTACCACTTGAGCTTGGTTGCGTCACATGCACAAGTATCATCGGCACCTGCAACTGTTTGGAAGTATATGTGGGTCACGAGGACTCAGCAATCTCACACCCGTGAGATCAAGACTATTTAAGCTTATGGGTAGGATAGGGTAGTGAGGTGGAGCTGCAGCAAGCACTAAGCATATATGGTGGTTAACATACGCAAGTAAGAGCGAGAAGAGAAGCAATGCAGCGGTCGAGAAGCTAGAAATGATCAAGAAGTGATCCTGAAACTACTTACGTTCAAGCATAACACAAGAACCGTGTTCACTTCCTGGACTCCGTCGGAAAGAGACCATCACGGTTGCGCACGTGGTTGATACATTTTAATTAAGTTAAGTGTCAAGTTCTCTACAACCGGATATTAACAAATTCCCATATGCCACATAACCACGGGCATGGCTCTCGAAAGTTTATACCCTGCAGGGGTGTCCCAACTTAGCCCATCACAAGCTCTCATGATCAACGGAGGATATTCCTTCTCCCGGGAAGACCTGATCAGTCTCAGAATCCCGGTTACAAGACATTTCGACAATGGTAAAACAAGTCCAGCAAAGCCGCCCGATGTGCCGACAAATCCCGATAGGAGTCGCACGTATCTCGTTCTCAGGGCACACCGGATGTGCCAGACGTCGGGTTGGCATAGACCCTGGTTGCCTAGGGGGCGCCGGACATCACCCAGTTTGTACCAACACTCAGAGGAGCACTGGCCCAGGGGTTTAAAATAAAGATGACCCTTGAGTCTGTAGAACCCAAGGGAAAAGGCTTAGGTGGCAAGTGTTAAAACCAAGGTTTGGCCTTGCTGGAGGAGTTTTATTCAAAGCAAACTGTCAAGGGGTTCCCATAACACCCAACCGCGGAAGGAACACAAAATCAAGGAACATAACACCGGTATGACGGAAACTAGGGCAGCAAGAGTGGAACAAAACACAAGGCATAAGGCCGAGCCTTCCACCCTTTACCAAGTATATAGATACATTAAAGTAAATAAGATATATTAATGATATCCCAACAATATCCATGTTACAACATGGAACAAGCTTCATCTTCACCTGCAACTAGCAATGCTATAAGAGGGGCTGAGCAAAGCGGTAACATAGCCAAACAACGGTTTGCCAGGAAAGATGGGTTAGAGGCTTGACATGGCAATATGGGAGGTATGATATAGCAAGTGGTAGGTAGCGCGACATAGCAATAGAGCGAGCAACTAGCAAGCAAAGATCGAAGTGATTTCGAGGGTATGGTCATCTTGCCTGTAATCCCGCAAGGAAGCAGAACGAGTCCGTGAAGAAGACAAACAGACGTAGTCGAATAGATCCTCACAACTCCGGAACGGAACCGAAGCTAATGAGAGAAGCAACCCAGAAAGAAGCAGGCAACATAGTAAACAACCATCACATAAACATGGCAGGATGCACAACCATGTATGATGCATGTCCGGTTTAAATATGCATGGCATGGCAAAGAGCATCAAACAATACTACAAATTAAGTGGAGTACAATATGCAATGAGTTGCATATTGAAGAAACACCACATTTGATTATTTAGTTCTCTCCTGTTTAAACTACTCAACAAAATTAAATTTTGTTCAAACATGGCAAGAGGTTAAGCATAAGTAAACTAAACATTTAGGCAAGTTTAAATAAGGCCGAAACAACAAACAACAATGCCGGTAAATCCCCATATGCATTTTAACATTTTAAATGTTATTAACATGATGCAGATGACATATGTAAGTTTATGCAATTTTAATGAAAATGTTGATAAGAGCATTATGAAGCATTTGTCACCGTGGTGTAAAGAAAGGGTGCCATGGCGACGAATATGATGGCACGACACCATATCGGTTCCGGTAGCTCACGGAGATACCGGTGCAAAGGAAGTGTGACGGCAGCGTTTAAAAGGTGGTGGGGTGATACCAGTTACCGAGTTCCCACAGGTGGATGGCATGGCAACAAGCATTCTACCATGTGCGGTCGTTCTCGGCGGTTATACCTTCAAAACGTGCGTTTCAAAGCGGATCGATTCGTAGAGGAAGTGCTGGAAGTAGAAGTTCTCACGACGGTAGTTGTACATGTTGGCGGTAGTCGAACTTGACGGTTCCTTTACACGGTTCTTTGGAGCCGGTAGTGGTATACGGTTCTTTCGGCCATGGTAGTCTTACACGCGTTCAGAGAGGACCTTGGCGTTTTGGTGCGGTGTGGGGGTACATGTCGATGGTCGTCGTGGTACTTGGCGTTTCGTTCAGTACTCGTTCGAGCACCCGTGTGGTCTTTTCGGTGGTGTACTAGGCGATATCCGAGGCGACCTTGACGCATCCGTGCATAGAGGTACTTGGAGGTTTCGTGTAGTCGGTCTTGCCGGTCTCAATAACGTAGTTGTTCAAGAGTGTCATCGAACTTCTCGAATCCAAACTCTTGGAGGGCCGCCGTTGTACTTGGCGCTTCCGATGTTGTGTTTGGCGAAAACAGGGGGGTGCTTGACGAAATCTTCCATGTTCATACTTGGCGCTACTCTCTGTTTGTTAGTCGTCCGACTTGGCGTCAACGGCAGCAGCACGCAGAGGTGCACCGGGATAGCAGAGACCACCAGCAAGGGACGGCGGCTACCGGGGTTGTTCCAGGGACTCGGGCAGGAGGTGAAGAAGACACAGCGACCCGATATCCGGCGAGAAGGCAGGGCCGGCCCTGTGTTTCGGGGGGCCCTAGGTGAACTCGACGACATGGGCCCCTATGTCCTAAGTCCTAAGACAATATATATGTATGCGTGTGTTATATATATAACTTATTAAAAGTAACTTTCAATCACACATCTTTAGTTTTAAGTATGAGTATAATAATTCAAATGACTCCATCGAGAACAATAATAACAAAATTCGAACCGACTCCATAAAAAACAATGGTACTAAAAAGATCGCAAAATGAAAGTAATATGACATGATTACCTCAAATAAGAACGAAATTAGACTGACTCCATCAACAACAATAATACTTCAGTGCTTCAAAAAAAGTTTCTTCGGGCATTTCGTGATGCGAAGTCATTAAGGGCACAATCAAGATCAACATTGTCCAAGATATCCTTCTCAATGCAGCACATAGCCAGGCCATTCAATCTATCTTGCAACATAGTTGACCTCAAATAATTTTTCAGTAGTTTCAGTTTAGAGAAACTTCTTTCAGCTGAGGCTACAGTCACAGGCACTATTAAGAGGATCCAATAGGCAACAGAGACATTTGGATAGCAATCTACAGCAATAACAAAAGTGAAGAATCTCAAGCGCTGACATCAAACCATCTGGCAAAGTTACCTGCAGCACTTTTAACTCTGAGACAAAATCATGTAGATCAACATCAGATGATTTATCATCAGAAAAAGCTTTTCCAAAAGTAGCGCAACATTCCTGTAGTTTGCTATCATCCAAGGACTTCAGATTTTTTGAATTGAATAAGAAACCAAACACCTTTTCAAATTTCTTCAACTGATCAAAGCGGCTGGTCAATGAAAGAATTTCATTGTCAACAATGACTAGAAAGTAATTAACTCTGAAGGATTCCATAGCTGACAATTGTATTTCTTCTTCTTGATCATTGATTTCATCATGATGCCTCTTTCTTTTCCGTTGACGTTTTGAAGGAAATTCTGGCTCTATGTCCATATCAGATGCAATGGCTTTTGCTATCTCAATACTAGCTTGAAAGCCTTCATCTTTATACTTCTTAAAATATAATATGACCTCGTCAATGTGTTTTATAGTAGCATCAATGCACACCATCTTTTCCTGCAACTTTTGGCTCACCATATTTACAGAGAACAAAACATCATGCCAGATAACCATGCCAACTAAAGTTTCAAAATTCTCAAGTGCATTGACCAAAGATTGAGCATCACTTACAGCTGCTGGGTCATCAGTAGAAGTCTCCTCCAATTCCTTCAAAGCTGAAATTACATGGATAGCTTGGTACCTGATAGGCTGCACACTCTTTATTCGACTCTCCCAACGAGTACTGGACAAAGGCTTGAGAGTTAGTTTTGTTCCTTTTGGGAGATCGTCAAGTAAGATCTTCCACCTTTTAGTAGAACGTGAAAACAACACGTATATCCGTTGTATAATACCAAAGAATGTAATAGCCTGTTTGCAAGATTTTGTCATATCACAAAGAGTGAGATTCAAACTATGACATGCACATGGCATATAGAATGCTTTGGGGTTTTCTTTAAGGAAGCGACTCTGAACACCTTGGTATTGTCCTTTCATGTTGGAACCATTGTCATAACCTTGACCTCTCACATCAGCAGCATTCAAATCAAAAGAACTCAATGTATCCATCAATACCTTCAAAAGCCCCAACCCCGATGTGTCCTCAACCTTTAGGAACTCTAGGAAAAACTCCTCCACTCTCAGAAGGTTGCTTGACATATTGACACAATGCACAATGAGAGTCATTTGTTCTTCATGGCTCACATCCGGGGTACAATCCAGAATAACTGAAAAATACTTGACATCTTTGATGATCTTTAAAATTACATTTCTCACGACATTAGCAAGAACTGAGATCAACTCGTTCTGGATTTTGTGGCCAAGATACTGATGATGGATTTCACTATTTTGAATACGCTGGATGTGTTCTTGCATAACAGGATCAAATTCAGCAATCATTTCAATCGTGCCCAAAAAATTACCATTATTATCTTGATACAACTTCTCATTTGATCCACGAAAAGCCAAAGTATGTTTTGCAAGAAACTTCACAGCTGAAACTATTCTTACCAGAACTTGTCTCCAACGCTCCTTCTCCTTTGCAATCCCCCTTTGCATATCATCATCAATTGTCTGATTTTTGCTTAGTCTCAACCTAACTTCATTCCATGTGTTCATGTTTGTTAAATGATCAACACTGTTCTCATGATCTTTGAGACGCGCACTCAAACGCTTCCAGTCATTCAATCCATCAGATGCCAGCATAGACTTACTCAGTTTTGATTTGAACAACTTGCAACAAAAACAATATACTTTGTTTGCACCTTTGTGGTAAACCAACCACTTTCTGTCAACAAACTCACCATTACTTAACTTCCTGGAGTAAAAAGCATATGAAAAGTGTCTACCAATGGTGTCCTTCTCGAACTCCAGATCCGGTACTCTAATAGGTCCCTTCTTAATTAAAATATCCCTTTTGCTATTGTCAAGACCTTCCCATGTTCTTGGATCAAAAATAAATGAAAGGGAATCCTCCTGTTCATCATTAGAGGAAGGCTGCAAATTTTCCTCCTCCATTGTACTGTCAGCATCAACTTCAAAATTTATTTGCTCCCCTGTGCTCGCACCATCTTCATTCACCTCAACATCTGGATTTGCATGCTCAGAAGTAGTTTCTTGCCCTTGTTCTTCACTGACATCAACATTGCTTGAAGATGTAAAGTAGTTATTCAAAGAACCCTTCAGTGCTAGAATTTTTAGATCAGTTTCTTTCCTTTTCCTCATTTTTCCAGCACCCGACAATTGCTTCTTCTTAGGTAACATGGCAGGCGCTAGAATTTTTAGATCAGTTTCTTTCCTTTTCCTCATTTTTCCAGCACCCGACAATTGCTTCTTCTTAGGTAACATGGCAGGCTAATGTCCTAAAATCATGAAGAAAAGATCAAAAGAGCATACAAAGAATTAGGAATTTATACATCGGATGATTGGAACCCTAGACATGTACATAGAATGACAAAAAATTGATAGATTGGATTACAATGCGTACATACTAAATAAAGAATAAATAACCTGCTACTGAGATTGTCAAATTGAGGTTTGGGGATGGACAGGGATGCGTACTTCTTGCCGTATTGCCGTACTTCTTGACTTCTTGACTTCCAGTCGGTGCCGGATGCCGGATGGCTGATTGGCCGGGCTGCCGCCTGCCTGCCGGACTGCTGTGTGGCGGCGACGGCAAGCCGGCGAGGCGAGGGCAGGGCGACGCGACAAGGCAAGGCGCCGAGCGACGGATCGAGCGAGAAGGCCGACGGGCGTGAGTCAAGGAGCCATTTAGGCTTCGCCTACGCGTACGTATCCATCAGCGATTCAGCGACAGGCTTGATCAGCGATCGCTAGCTATATCTGGGCCGCCCAGCACATCAGCGATAGGCATATATAGTATAATTTTTTTTGAGACAAAGTCCTGTATAGTATATGTATACTCCATCATGTGCCCCCCCCCCTCGGCTGGGCCCTGGGCTGTCGCCCCGTCGCCCATGCCCCAGGGCCGGCCCTGCAAGAAGGCGAAGTAGGAGGGCAGCAGCGGCGCGCTTGCGACCGAACGGAGGGAAGAAGAGGCACGGGCGCGAGGTGTCACTCGGTTGCCATGGCCGGAGGCGAGGTCAGGCAGAGGAACGCATCGCTGTGGCACAGCTCGACGGCGGCATGGCGGCAGCGGGATCCGGGCAGTAGAGGAGCGGTCAACGCCCGACCACGAGGTGTGGCGGCGGGAGCTTCGAGCTCGGCCGGCTGCGGCCATGGAGGACGGCGGCGCTGAGGCGGGGCTATGCACGCACAGAGGCAGGTCGCGACGCGACGAGGTGACCGGGTGGTGGCGACGGGCAGCGCCGGGAAGAGCAGCTGCAGCAGGACCATGGGGTTCGGCGCAAGGAAGAGCGAAAGGAGGGAGAGGGGATCGGGCGAAGGGGGCGAGATGGCAGCGCAGGAGGGAGAGATGGGATCGAGGGAGATGAGAGGGGTTTCGGTCGGGCCTAGTGGTTCGCTAGGGTTAGAGAAGGGCGCTGCTGGGCCTTAGGCACAGATGGCCTAGGTGGGCCGGCACAGGAGGTTAGGAGGCCCAGCTGGGCTGGCTTATCTCTCTCATTCTACTCTCTCTCATTCTCCTTAGAAGAAAGAGAAAAAATAGAGAGAAGAAATAGAAAGAGAGGGTTAGAGAAACACTCTGAGAAAGAAGTTAAATTTCTTGGACTTGCAAAAAAGGTCTTGATCCAAGGAAAAACAAATTGCCTGATTGAAAGATTTAAATTCAAATTCGAAGGGTTTGAACAAGGACAAAATTTAGAAGAGCCCAAAAATGAATGGATTAGGATTGAAAACACGAATCTTCTGAGATATCTTCGGCACTCCGGAACAAACGAATAGTGAGAGGTGAAAGATAAAGAGGTGCACCGGCATGAGAAAACATTTGAAACGAGGAAAAGATATGATCGACAAAGCTTGAATTGAATCCACCAAAGAAGAAAGAGAACGAAGAATGATGAACTCAAGCTCCGTTAATATCTTCCTGAGAATCACCGGATAAGAACATTTATTGAAAAGAATGAAAAGACTTCATATGAATAAAACGGATACTTGATTAAGACATCTGAGTCATTGAAGAAACAAAAGGGTGGGAGGGAGGGGAAAACAAATGCAACTTGGGACAGATGAAATAAACACCATTGCAAAGAACTGAGAATTTGATCTCGCGAATGTTGAAATGATCGGATCCACTTGAAGATAAGCACGTCGGTTGAAAAAGAATTGGCGTGACCATCTCGATCATCGAAAAGGGTTAGTACTCCCATAGAAATATGAGAACACCGCTTAGAAAGAGGCATGGAATCAATATTTGACTTCGAAGCAACTCGAATACCACAATTGAAAACAAAACAAAGGATTGGATCGCAGAATAAGACGGAAACAAACATATGATAGATCCCATATCGTATCATGTGTCTGTTGGAAAGATATTCTAGGAGGTACTTGAATTCCCACTTATAAACTCATGAAATTTTCTGGTTATGCAATTAGGTGTTGGGGATACAGGGGAAGCATAATATCTCACCCAAACTAACAATCCCTACATCCAGATGTATCCATCCTTCAACACATAACCAAGAAACCTTCAGAAATCATGTACCTCAACCTTCAAAAACAAACCGTTATACGAGTTATGGAAATACTCCCGAACTCCCGCCCCAGTACTATGTGCCGTCGAGGTTATCTCACCAACAACTGCATAAAAGAGATTTTCGATGTCGGCGAAACTCAGGTATTCCAGAACTGCAACGATAAAATTGTGATGACAACACCTCGGAGCTCAACTCCACAGGACACTACCACAACCCCTAAATGTCAGGAGGCACCAAGAACAATGTTCTCGACACAAGACTATCGGAACGACTCCAAGATACCCGCGTGATCCTAAAAAAATTTCGTGAAATTTGAGGAGAGGAGAGTCAAAACTTCTACGTCAGGAGGCCTCACTAGAGCGACGAAGGGACTGAGGAGTAAAAAGAATCCTACTCTCCGATATATATAATCCTAAGACTCAAAACATTTTGTTATAGACTCGATAACGTCAGCGATTCGATCAAGCAGGGGGCTCCTAAGTCGGGGATGGCTCTGATTACCAACTTGTAACACCCACAATGCGGCTATATCTCCCACGTGTCGGGGCATGACTTGGAGGCATAGACACATGGTAGGCATGTTGCAAGAGGGGTAATATTTACACATCCCATGTACTGAATAAGAAAGGGATAAGGAGTTGGCTAACAATTGCCACTTAACACAATACATAAATAATCCATACATCATCCAAGGTACAATCAAAGGTCCGACTACGGAACCAAAATAAAGAAAGACAAACCCCAAATGCTAGATCCCCGATCGTCCCAACTGGGCTCCACTACTGATCAACGGGAAACGAAACAAAACAACGATCAAGATCTTCATCGAGCTCCCACTTGAGCTGGGTTGCATCACCTGCACTAGTATCATCGGCACCTGCAACTGTTTGGAAGTATATATGAGTCACGAGGACTCAGCAATCTCACACCCACGAGATCAAGACTATTTAAGCTTATGGGTAGGATAGTGTAGTGAGGTGGAGATGCAGCAAGCACTAACCATATATGGTGGCTAACATACGCAAATAAGAGCGAGAAGAGAAGCAATACAGCGGTCGAGAAGCTAGAAATGATCAAGAAGTGAACCTGAAACTACTTATGTTCAAGCATAACACAAGAACCATGTTCACTTCCCGGACTCCATCGGAAAGAGACCATCACGGCTACGCACGCGGTTGATGCATTTTAATTAAGTTAAGTGTCAAGTTCTCTACAACCGAATATTAACAAATTCCCATCTGCCACATTACCGCGGACACGGCTCTCAAAAGTTTATACCCTGTAGGGGTGTCCCAACTTAGCCCATTACAAGCTCTTATGGTCAACGAAGGATATTCCTTCTCCTGAGAAGACCCAATCAGTCTCGAAATCGCGGTTACAAGACATTTCGACAATGGTAAAACAAGACCAGCAAAAGCCGCCCGATCCGCCGACAAATCCCGATAGGAGTCGCACATATCTCGTTCTCAGGGCACACCGGATGGGCCAGACGTCGGGTTGGCATAGACCCTGATTGCCCAGGGGGCGCCGGACATCGCCTAGTTTGGACTAACACTCAGAGGAGCACTGGCCCGGGGGTTTAAAATAAAGATGACCCTTGAGTCTACAGAACCCAAGGGAAAAAGGCTTAGGTGGCAAATTTTAAAACCAAGGCTAGGCCTTGCTGGAGGAGTTTTATTCAAAGCGAACTGTCAAGGGGTTCCCATAACACCCAACCGCGTAAGGAACACAAAATCAAGGAACATAACACTGGTATGACGGGAACTAGGGCGACAAGAATGGAACAAAACACCAGGCATAAGGCCGAGCCTTCCAGCCTTTACCAAGTATATAGATGCATTAAAGGAAATAAGATATAGTAATGATATCCCAACAATATCCATGTTCCAACATGGAACAAGCTTCATCTTCACCTGCAACTAGCAATGCTATAAGAGGGGTTGAGCAAAGTGGTAACATAGCCAAACAACGGTTTGCTAGGAAAGATGGGTTAGAGGCTTGACATGGCAATATGGGAGGCATGATATAGCAAGTGGTAGGTAGCGCGACATAGTAATATAGCGAGCAACTCGCAAGCAAAGATAGAATTGATTTCGAGGGTATGGTCATCTTGCCCGAAATCCCACAAGGAAGAAGAACGAGTCCATGAAGAACACAAACGGACGTAGTCGAACGGATCCTCACAACTCCGAAACGGAACCGAAGGTAACGAGAGAAGCAGCCGGGAAAGAAGCAGGCAACATAGTAAACAAGCATCACATAAACATGGCATGATGCACAACCAAGTATGATGCATGTCCAGTTTAAATATGCATGGGATGGCAAAGAGCATCAAACAATACTACAAATTAAGTGGAGTTCAATATGAAATGAGTTGCATATTGAAGAAACACCACATTTAATTATTTAGTTCTATCCCATTTAAACTACTCAACAAAATTAAATGTCGTTCAAACATGGCAAGAGGTGAAGCATAAGTAAACTAAACATTTAGGCAAGTTTAAATGAGGCCGGAACAACAAACAACAATTCCGGTAAATCCCCATATGCATTTAGCAATTTAAAGCAAACAACATTTTTAACATTTTAAATGTTATTAACATGATGCAGATGACATATGTAAGTTTATGCAATTTTAATGAAAATGTTGATAAGAGCATTATGAAGCATTTGTCACCGTGGTGGAAAGAAAGGGTGCCACGGCGACGAATCTGAAAATGATGCCACACAACCATATCGGTTTCGGTAGCTCATGGAGATACAGGTGCAAAGGAAGTGTGACGGGAGCATGCAAAAGGTGGTGGGGTGATCCCAGTTACCGGGTTCCCACGGGTGGACGACATGGCAAGAGGAGGAACAACTAACGTTCACGGGCGAATACAACAACCAACCATGCATCTCATACAACACAAGCATTCGTCTACGGGTGGTCGTTCTCAGCGGTTATACCTTCGAAGCGTGCCTTTGAAAGCGGATCATTTCATAGAGGAAGTGGTCGAAGTAGACGTTCTCGCAATGGTAGTTGTACATGTTGGCGGTAGCCGAACTTGACGGTTCCGTTACACCGTTCTTCGGAGACGGTAGTGGTATACGGTTCTTTCGGCCATGGTAGTAGTACATGCGTTCGGAGAGGAACTCGACGTGTGGTGTAGGGGGTACATGTCGAGGGTCGTCGTGGTACTTGGCGTTTCGTTCAGTACTCGTTCGAGCATCTGTGTGGTCTTTTCGGTGGTGTACTTGGCGATATCCGAGGCGACCTTGATGCATCCGTGCGCACAGGTACTTGGCAGTTTTGTGTAGTCGGTCTTGCCGGTATCGGTAACGTAGTTGTACAAGAGCGTCGTCGAACTGGTCGAATCCAATGTCTTGGAGGGCCGCCGTGGTACATGGCGCTTGCGATGTGGTGTTTGGTGAAAATAGGGAGTGCTTGACGAAATCTTCAACGATCATACTTGGCGCTACTCCATGTTCGTTAGTCGTCCGACTTGGCGTCAATGGCAGCAGCATGCGGAGGTGCACCAGGACAGCGGAGACCACCAGCAGGGGGATGGCGGCTACTAGGGTTGTTGCAGGGACTCGGGCAGGAGGTGAAGAAGATGCAGCGACCCGATCTCCGGTGAGGAGGCGAATTAGGAGGGCAGCGGCGGCGCGCTTGTGACCGAACGAAGGGAGGAAGAGGCACGGGCGCGAGGTGGCACTCGGCTGCCATGGTCGGAGGTGAGGTCGGGCAGAGGAACGCAACGCTGCGGCGCAGCTCGACGGTGGCAAGGCGACAGCGGGATCCGGGCAATAGAGGAGCGGTCAACGCCCGGCCACGAGGTGCGGCGGCGGGAGCTTCGAGCTTGGCCGGCTGTGGCCATGGAGGATGGCGGCGTTGAGGCGGGGCGACACGCGCAGGGGCAGGTCGCGGCGCGGCAAGGTGACCGGGTGGCGGCGACGGGCAGCGTCGGGAGGAGCAGCTGCAGCAGGACCATGGGGTTCGGCGCAAGGAAGAGCGAGAGGAGGGAGAGGGGATCGGGCGAAGGGAGAGAGATGGCGGTGCAGGATGGAGAGATGGGATTGAGGGATATGAGAGGGGTTTCGGTCAGCCCTAGTGGTTCGCTAGGGTTAGAGCCGGGGGCTGTTGGGCCTTAGGTGCAGATGGCCTAGGTGGACCGGCGCAGGAGGTTAGGAGGCCCAGCTGGGCTGGCTTATCTCTCTCTCTTTCTACTCTCTCTTATTCTCCTTAGAAGAAAGAGAAAAAGATAGAGAGAAGAAATAGAAAGAGAGGGTTAGGGAAGACTTTGAGAATGAAGTTAAATTTCTTGGACAGGGAAAAAACAAGTTGCGTGATTGAAAGATTTAAATTCAAATTCGAAGGGTTTGAACTAGGACAAAATTTAGAAGAGCCCAAAAATGATGAGGATTTTTGGAGGAACCTCGATAAAAGTGGCAAGAATTTTTGCCAAGGTCTGGAGCTGAAACATGAAGTGGAAAAGGCATGGGAATTATTTTGCACGTGTGTTAGAATATTTATTATAGCTCCCTAAATATTAGGAGGGTATGTGTAACACCAGGGATGTAATTTACCTATTTGTATTCCGACTCTTGTCGTTTCCGGCACTAAGTTATGTTATTTCCTCGTTGTTGGGTTTTTGTCTCCGTGTGTTTTGTCTTTGTCATGCATCTCATATAATGTCATCATGTGCATTGCATTTGCATACGTGTTAATCTCATGCATCCGGGCATTTTCCCCGTTGTCCGTTTTGCATTCCGGCGCTCCTATGTCCTCCGGTGTCCCTTTCTACCTCTTTTCGTGTGCGGGTGTTAAACGCTTTCGGATTGGACCGAGACTTGTCATGCGGCCTTGGTTTACTACCGGTAGACCGCCTGTCAAGTTTCATGCCATTTGGACTTCGTTGGTACTCCAACGGTTAACCGAGGGACCGAAAAGGCCTCGTGTGTGTTGCAGCAAACACCCCTCCAAAGTGGCCCGAAACCCACCTAAACCTCCTCCATCGTCTAGATCGTTCGATCATGATCGCGTGGCCGAAAACCACACCTCATTTGGAGCTTCCTAGCTCCCTCTACCTCTATAAATACATCCCCTCCCAAAAATCCCGGGTCTTCTCTCCCCGAAACCCAAGAAATCCGCTCCTCCACGCGCCGGACGCCTCGCCACCGCCGCCCGCAGCCAATCGGAGGCTGCCACGTGGCCGGCCGCCTCCTCCCACCGCCGCGGCCCGTCCCGGCCCAGGGCGGGCCCTCCCGTGCCGTCACAGGGCCGTGCCCCACCGCGCCTCACCTCCGCCCTAGCGCCGCCCGTCCGCCTCTGCCGCCCCGCTGCGCAGCCGGCGATGCCCCTCGCCGGCGATCGCCGCCCTGCGCCGCTTGGCGACGTCCGCTGCCTCGCCGCCTTCTCCGCGGCGCCGTTTGAGACGCCGCGCCCCTCATCGCCTCGCCGCACCACCGCGGGTGCTCGCCGTCGCCGCCCCATACCGGATCCGCCATCTCCCTCCCTCCGGCGACCTTCCTCGAGCTTGAACTCCGGCTGGCGATCCTCGGTTCGCGTGAAGCTACAGTGCCCAGATCCAGATCCACCTGGGGTTGACTTTTCCCCGTAACCCTAGTTTTTTTGCATACTTTGACATGCCATAACTTCCTCATCGTAGCTCCGATTCATGTGTGTAGCATATCAAATTGTTCGTCTCGACGAGTACATCATTTCATCTCACTGCATCATTTTCATTTGAGCTCAAATTGATGCCCTAAATGCTTTTGGAAGAGGGCTATGTGAGGATAGTTTCAGATCTATTTCAGCAAATGCACTTTTGTCATTTTTGCCATGATTAATGTGTGCATGCTATGATCCTGAGCTCTACATGTGTTTTGAAGAATGCCATGTTACCTTTACAGGGGTGTATGCCATGTATTTTTGTGATCTTTGTGGTGACTAGCACAAGCATGCAAAGTAGCTTACTCAATGATTTCACTAAGTCCTTGCCGTGTTATTATTTTTATGCCATATGTTCATGTTGTTTTCCTAGTGATCCGTGCCTCTTTTGAGCATGATCAGTAAGGATGTTCTGTAGATAATGTTGTTCTTTATCCATCCATGTCTTTATTTGCAATTATGGAGCACCCTAGCTTGAGTCAATCAAGCTCTACTTTTGCTATAAAATGTTCCTGGCAGATTGTTAACATGTTTAGCAATTTTGCCGAGGATGTTGTTGTTGATCCGTGCATGCTATGATGTTGTTTTTGCCATTTCTAGCCTCTATGCCATGTCTATTTGCTATGTGTATGCTTAGTTTGTCATGCAGTGCCTCGTAGTAAGTGCATCGAGCTCGTAAACATGCCTACTTGTTAATCTGTTTTGCATGCTCCAGTTTTTCAACAAGTCTAAATCTGTTTATGTTTTTGCTATGTTCACATGCTTGCAATTGTGTTTTCTGATCCCTTTTGGCTCATGGTCACTAAGGGACTTTTGTTATGTGCTTAGAGTAGCTTCATGCCATGCCTTGCTTTGCCATTATAGGTTCCTGTAGTGTGTAGTTATCGTGCTCTAAACATTGCTTCCTGATGATAAATTCCTGACATGCTGTTAATTTCACTAAGTCTGAAACATGTTATCATTTGCACTTTTGCCATGCTTGTTTGAACCTGTTATTGAGTGAATTAGTCATAGCTCAGTGTCCATCTTTTGTCAAGCATCATGAGTGGATCCCTACCATATATTTTGTTGTCATGTTGGAGTGCTGTAGCATGTTGTTCTTGATGCATTAAAAGGCTACTTGCTGTTTATCGCAGACCGGTGCCATATTTGTTTTGCTTGCCATTTCCAAACCGTGCATCCAATTCCGGTGATCTTTATATCGATTTCGACCGAAATCAACTCACCTTTCCAGTGGCACTATTGGTTTTCCAATTTGAGGCCAGGTTCAATCATTCTTTTCCAAATCTTCCTTATGCATCACATATCGCATCCCACATATCATACCATGTTTGCATCATGTTATTTGAGCCATTGCACATGGTTGATTTTCTCCCCTTTTGCTTGTTGTTCTTGCTTGGGTAGAGCCGGGTTATGAGTACGTGAATGAGGGGCCCGTTGAGTACGCTTTCGAGGATCAAGGCAACTCTGATAACTTTGCAGGCAAGATGACCATACCCTCGAAATCACTTCTATCTTTGCTTGCTAGATGCTCGCTCTTTTGCTATGCCGATGCTATGATACCTACCACTTGCTTATCATGCCTCCCATTTGCCATGTCAAACCTCTAACCCACCATGTCCTAGCAAACCGTTGTTTGGCTATGTTACCGCTTTGCTCAGCCCCTCTTATAGCGTTGCTAGTTGCAGGTGAAGATTGGAGATCGTTCCTTGTTGGAACATGTTTATTGATGGGATATCACCATATTATCTTGTTTATCTTAATGCACCTATATACTTGGTAAAGGGTGGAAGGCTCGGCCTTATGCCTGGTGTTTTGTTCCACTCTTGCCGCCCTAGTTTCCGTCATATTGGTGTTATGTTCCCGGATTTTGCGTTCCTTACACGGTTGGGTTATGATGGGAACACCTTGACACTTCGCCTTGAATAAGACTCCTCCAGCATGGCCCAACATTGGTTTTACCATTCGCCACCTAGCCTCTTTTCCCTTGGGTTCCGCAGACTCAAGGGTCATTTTATTTAAACCCCCGGGCCAGTGCTCCTATGAGTGTTGGTCCAACCTGACAGCTGCCGGTGGCCACCAGGGGCAACTCTGGGCTGGCCTACCGGAACCTTGGACAATCTGGTGTGCCCTGAGAACGAGATATGTGCAGCTCCTATCGGGATTTGCCGTCACATTCGGGTGGCTTTGCTGGTTTAGTTTTACCATTGTCGAGATGTCTTGTAACCGGGATGCCGAGTCTGATCGGAATATCTTGGGAGAAGGAATATCCTTCGTTGACCATGAGAGCTTGTGATGGGCTAAGTTGGGACTCCCCTGCAGGGATTTGAACTTTCGAAAGCCGTGCCCGCGGTTATGGGCAGATGGGAATTTGTTAATGTACGGTTGTAGATAACCTGAAACTTAACTTAATTAAAATGCACCAACCGCGTTTGTAACCGTGATGGTCTCTTCTCGGCGGAGTCCGGGAAGTGAACATGGTGTTGGAGTAATGCTTGACGTAGGTTATTCTAGGATCACTTCTTAATTATAGTTGTTCGACCATGCTTTTGCCTTCTCTTCTCACTCTCATTTGCGCATGTTAGCCACCATATATGCTGGTCGCTTGCTACAGCTCCACATCACACCTTTACCTTTCCTATAAGCTTAAATAGTCTTGATCGCGAGGGTGTGAGATTGCTGAGTCCCCGGGACTCACAGATTACTTCCAAAACCAGATGCTGGGACTGATGATACCGCTCCAGATGATATGACCGAGCTCAAGTGGGAGTTCGATGAAGACTCTCGTCGTTACTACGTGTCTTTCCCAGATGATCAGTAGTGGTGCCCATTTGGGGCGATCGGGGACTTTGTCGCATTTGGGGCTTGATCTTTATTTTGGTTCCATAGTCGGACCTTGAGTGCATTGGATGAATGTAATGACTTATTTATGTATTTGTGTGATGTGGCGAGTGTAAGCCAACTATGTACCTTTCCCCTTTATTTATGTACATGGGTGGTTTGCGAAGATTACCTCACTTGCGACATTGCTTTCAATGTGGTTATGCCTCTAAGTCGTGCTTCAACACGTGGGAGATATAGCCGCATCGAGGGCGTTACAAGTTGGTAATCAGAGCCTTCCCCGACCTTAGGAGCCCCTTGCTTGATCGAATCGCTGGCGTTGTTGAGTGTAGAAAAATGTTTTGAGTCATTTAGGATTATATATATTGGAGAGTAGGACTTCTTTTTACTCCTCAGTCCCATCGTCGCTCTGGTGAGGCCTCCTGACGTAGAGTTTTGACTCTTCTCTTCTCAAATTTTCACTAATTTTTTTTAGGATCACGCGGGTATCTTGGAATCGTTCCGATGGTTTTGTGACGAGAACATTGTTCTTGGTGCCTCCTGACATTTAGGGGCTGTGGTAGTGTCCCGGGGAGTTGAGCTCCGAGGTGTTGTCGTCACAATTTTATCATTGCAATTCTGGAATACCTGAGTTTCGCCGACATCAAAAATCTCTTTTATGCAGTTGTTGGTGAGATAACCTCGACACCACCCAGTACTGGGGCGGGAGTTCGGGAGTATTGCCATAACTCGTATAACGGATGCTTTTCGAAGGTTGAGGTAAATGATTTCCGAAGGTTTCTTGGTTATGTGTTGAAGGATGGATACAGCTGGATGTAGGATTTGCTAGCTTTGGGTGTGATATTATGCTTCCCCTGTATCCCCAACACCTGATTGCATAACCAGAAAGGTTCGGGAGTTTCATAGGTGGGAATTCATGTAGCTCTAGTTCTTCTTCTGCGGATATTTGGTTTGGGATTGGGTAATCCTCACCAAGTATTTGTTCTTGTCCGTACCTTGTTGTTTTATTCTTCTACCTCTATTTAAGTGGCTTCTCAATTTATGGAAATGTGACCATTTCAATTGGAACGCATTCGTTCATTTTTTTTGAATGTGTAGACTATAAGTTGCAATTTCAATCCATTTGATTCAGCTTAAATATTTGTCTGTCAAGATGCTAACGGATGTCACCCTCTTAAGGATGGCTCCTGCTAAGGGTCAAAATCAGAATCAGGATCTGCCACCACCACCTCCACCTCTGGAGGCATGGCAAGCTGTGATGGCCGCTACCAATGCAAACATGCAGCTGATCATGCAAATTCTGCAAGAGCCCAACCAAGGGAATCATGGCCATGGCAACAATCAGAATCAGTTTGCTACACTCAACTAGTTCCTCGCTAATCAGCCAAAGACCTTCAGCAACTGTGTCGAGGCCTCAGACGCTGATGATTGGCTCGTGGATAATACCAAGCATTTCGAGTGCAGTAACATCAGGCCTGAGGACTTTGTCAAGTTTGCCTCCTTCCAACTCGAATACCAAGCTGCAGAATGGTTTCAGCAATACAAAGATTCCAGAGGAGGCCGTGTGATTACCTGGGATGAATTCCGTCAAGACTTCAAAGCTCATCACATTCCTCAGAGTGTTGTTGAAAGCAAGCGTGAGGAATTCCGCAACCTGAAGCAAGGCAGCTTGTCTGTTTACCAGTATAACATTCTGTTCCAGAGGCTCACTCGTTTCGCCAAGCAGGACGTCCGTGACGAGAAGACCATGATTTATCAGTTCAGGGGTGGCCTCAGGGAAGATCTCCAGCTAGCTCTTGTCCTTTTTGAGCCTAAGAAATACGATGAGTTCTATAATATGGCAATGAAGCAAGAGACTGCTCAACTCAAGTGCGATGCTTCCAAGAAGCGAGTCAGAGATGCAACTCCTTCCTCAACTCAAGTGGCTAAGCAGCAAAAGTATTGGCTGCCTCCTTCTCCGTTCTGTCAGCCTTATCAACAGAAGGGAAAGGTGGCAATGGATCTTCCCACCCACCCAACCCAGGCTTTCAGAACAAGACTTCGTCTCAAGCTCCAAGATCAAGTGCTCCGTATCACCGTCCGCTCTTGGAGGTCACGTACAACAAGTGCCAACAGAAGGGTCACTATGCCAACAAATGCTTCAATCAGAGGCGTCTTCCTCCTCCTCCTCCTGTGAGGTCTGCCAGCACTGCAGTGGTAAAGCATAACCCCAAGTTTGCCAAGGTCAACTTGATGAATGCAGCTCAGGCAGAGGACTTGTCAAATGTCATCTTGGGTAACCTTCCTGTTAACAATATTCCTGCAAAAGTTCTTTTTCACACTGGTGCATCGCATTGTTTCATCTCAAGACCTTTTGCATCTAAGCATGAATTGCCTCTCCAAGTTTTTCCTAGACCGATAGCAGTTGTCTCTCCGGGTAAACGCATGAACGCAAACTCCATGGTTCCGGATGTTACTATCACGTTGGGCAACTACAAATTTCTGTCTTCTCCTACGGTTCTTGGTGACTCGGATATTGATCTTATTCTTGGAATGGACTGGCTTTCTAAGCACAAGGCTCAGCTTGATTGTGCTGCCAGGAAGATTCAATTGACTCATTCGTTTGAGGATGTAATTGTCTTTGCCGCAAGGGATGATACCATCCGTCTGTTTTCTCTCAATGAGAAGGGCGAGCTGGATGCCATCTCTCAGATTCCAGTCGTTTGCGAATATCAAGACGTCTTTCCAGAAGAGCTTCCAGGAATGCCTCCGCACCGGCCAGTTGAATTCGTCATCGATCTTGAGCCTGGCACGGAACCTGTTTGCAAACTTCCTTACAAGCTTGGATCTGAAGAGTTGAAGGAGCTTAAGAAGCAACTCGATATTCAAGAGCGAATGGGTCTCATCCGACCAAGTTCTTCTCCGTGGGGTTGTGGAGTTCTTTTTGTGAAGAAGAAGGATGGAACGGACCGACTCTGTGTCGACTACCGTCCATTGAACAAGAAGACCATAAAGAACAAGTACCCACTTCCCAACATCAATGAGCTGTTTGAACAACTCAAAGGAGCTCAAGTATTCTCCAAGCTTGATCTCCGTATGGGCTATTATCAGATTTGCATTCGTGAAGAAGAAATCCCTAAGACAGCATTCAAAACAAGCTATGGTTCATATGAATACACTGTCATGTCTTTCGGCCTCGTCAACGCTCCACCAACATTCTCTCGCATGATGAACTTCATCTTCAGCCCATTCACAAATGACTTCGTCTTGGTCTACCTCGATGACATTTTGGTCTTTTACAAGAACAAGGAGGATCATGCCAAGCACTTGCGTTTGGTGCTGGATAAGCTCGGAGAACATAAGTTCTATGCGAAGTTTTCTAAGTGCGAGTTTTGGCTCGATGAGGTTCTCTACCTTGGGCATATCATCTCTGCCAAGGGCATAGCGATTCATCCTGAGAAGGTGTCTGCAATTGTGAATTGGGAACCACCTTAGAACATGAAGCAACTCCGCAGCTTCCTTGGGCTCGCAAGCTATTGTTGAAGGTTCGTTGAGAACTTCTCAAAGATCGCGAAGCTTCTTTCCAACCTTCTCCAACAGCATGTGAAGTATGTCTGGTCTCTTGAATGTGACATAGCTTTCAACACCCTGAAAGAGAAGTTAGTCACTGCTCCAGTTCTGACTCCTCCTGATGAATCCAAACCGTTCGAGGTCTTTTGTGATGCTTCCCTTCAAGGTCTTGGTGCAGTGTTGATGCAAGAGAAGAAAGTTGTGGCTTATACCTCTCGCCAGTTGAAGACCAACGAAAAGAACTACCCCACTCATGACCTCGAGTTGGCGGCAGTTGTGCATGCTCTTTTAACTTGGAGACATCTCCTATTGGGAAGAAAAGTGGACATCTTCACTGATCATAAGAGTCTCAAGTAAATCTTCACTCAGCCAAACCTCAACCTCAGACAAACTCGTTAGGTTGAAATGATTCAAGAGTTTAATCCGATTATCGAGTATACTCCAGGCAAGGCCAATGAAATTGCTGACGGATTGAGCAGGAAGGCTTACTGCAACAGTCTGATTATCAAGCCTTATCAACCCGAGCTTGGTGAAGCTTTCCGCAAACTCAATCTGGAAGTTGTTCCTCAAGGATTTCTGGCCAACCTCCAAGTCTCTCCTACTTTGGAAGATCATATTCGCGAGGCTCAACTTCTTGATGCTATGGTGAAGAAGGTGAAGATTGAGATTGCCAAGAGTCAACCTAAGTACAAGTGCTATCGCCTTGATGACAGGGATACTCTATTTTTCGAGGATCGCATTGTTGTGCCTAAAGGTGACCTTCGCAAAATCATTATGAATGAGGCTCACAATTCACTCCTCTCTATCCACCCTGGAAGTTCAAAGATGTACCATGACATCAAGCAGTTGTATTGGTGGACTCGAATGAAGCGTGAGATTGCTCAGTTCATGAATGAATGTAATGTCTGCAGAAGAGTGAAGGTAGAACATCAACGACCAGCTGGTCTCCTCCAACCTCTTGCCATTCCATAATGGAAGTTTGACCATATTGAGATAGACTTCATGATGGGATTTCCGAAGTCCAAGCATGGCAATGATGCTATCTTCGTTGTCATCGACAAACTCACTAAAGTGGCTCATTTCCTTCCTATCAAAGAATCTATCAGAGTAGCTCAATTGGCAGAGCTATATACCTCTCGGATTGTCTCTCTGCATGGCATTCCGTAGTTGATATCTTCAGATCGTGACAGCATCTTCACCTCCAAGTTTTCGGATTCTTTTCAGAAGGCCATGGGCACCAACATCCATTTCAGCACAACCTTTCATCCTCAAACTAGTGGCCAAGTCGAGCGAGTAAATCAGATTCTTGAAGATATGCTCAGGGCTTGCGTCATCTCTTTCGGTATGAAGTGGGAAGATTGTCTTCCATATGCCGAGTTTTCCTACAACAACAGTTTCCAAGCAAGTTTGGGCAAGGCCCCATTTGAAATTCTCTATGGCAGGAAGTGTCGTACTCCTCTTAACTAGTCAGAGACTGGTGAACGTCAACTTCTTGGCAATGACTTGATCACAGAGGTAGAAGAGATGTGCAAAGTCATTCATGATAATCTCAAAGCCGCGCAATCGTGCCAGAAGAGTATCTATTATAGCAAGCATTGTGATTTGGCTTTCGAGATCGGAGACCATGTCTACCTCCGTGTCTCTCCAATGAAAGGTACTCGTCGCTTCGGTATCAAAGGGAAGCTTGCCCCTAGATACATGGGTCCTTTCAAGATCGTCAGCAAGAGAGGCGATCTCACCTATCAACTTGAGCTTCCCTCCAACTTTTCAAACATGCACGACGTGTTTCACCTGTTTTAACTCCGCAAGTGCTTCAAGACCCCTGACCGCACCGTCAACTTCGAAGACATTGATATCCAAGAAGACATGTCTTATCGTGAGCACCCCGTTGCTATTCTTGAAGAAACTGAGCGCAAGACTCGCAACAAGTCTATCAAATTCCTCAAAGTCAAGTGGTCACATCATTCCGACTGTGAAGCCACCTGGGAACGCAAGGATCACCTCCGTTCTGACTACCCGGAGTTTTTCCAGTCCTAGATCTCGGGATGAGATCATTTCTAGTGGTGGAGTGTTGTAACACCCGGATGTAATTTACCTTACTTGTATTCCGACTCTTGCTGTTTCCGGGACTAAGTTATGTTATTTCCTCGTTGTCGGGTTTTAGTCTCCGTGTGTTTTGTCTTTGTCATGCATCTCATATCATGTCATCATGTGCATTGCATTTGCATACGTGTTCGTCTCATGCATCCGAGCATTTTCCCCGTTGTCTGTTTTGCATTCCGGCGCTCCTATGTCCTCTGGTGTCCCTTTCTACCTCTTTTCGTGTGCGGGTGTTAAACGCTTTTGGATTGGACCAAGACATGTCACGCGGGCTTGGTTTACTACCGGTAGACTGCCTGTCAAGTTTCGTGCCATTCGGACTTCGTTGATACTCCAATGGTTAACCGAGGGACCGAAAAGGCCTCGTGTGTGTTGCAGCCAACAACCCTCCAAAGTGGCCCAAAACCCACCTAAACCTCCTCCATCATCTAGATGGTTCGATCACGATCGCGTGGCTAAAAACCACACCTCATTTGGAGCTTCCTAGCTCCCTCTACCTCTATAAATAGATCCCCTCCAAAAAATCCCGGGTCATCTCTCCCCGAAACCCTAGAAATTCGCTCCTCTGCACGCGGACGTGTCCGTCCCCGCCGGATGCCTTGCCACCGCCGCCCACAGCCAATCGGAGGCTACCACGTGGCCGGCCGCCTCCTCCCACTGCCGCGGCCCGTCCCGGCCCAGGTCGGGCCCTCCCGCGCCGCCACCGGGCCACGCCTCTCCTCCGCCCTAGCGCCGCTCGTCCGCCTCTGCCGCCCCGCCGCGCAGCCGGCGACGCCCCTCGCTGGCGACCGCCGCCCTTCGCCGCCTGCCTTCTCCGCCACGCCGTCCGAGACGTCGCGCCCCTCATCGCCTCGCCGAGCCGCCGCGGGTGCTCGCCGGCGCCGCCCTGTACCGGATCAGCCATCTCCCTCCCTCCGGCGACCTTCCTCCAGCTTGAACTCCGGCCGGCGATCCTCGGTTCACGTGAAGCTACAGTGCCCAGATCCAGATCCACCTCGGGTTGACTTTTCCCCGTAACCCTAGTTTTTTTTTGCATACTTTGACATGCCATAACTTCCTCATCGTAGCTCCGATTCGTGTGTGTAGCATATCAAATTGTTTGTCTCGACGAGTACATCATTTCATCTCATTGCATAATTTTCATTTGAGCTCAAATTGATGCCCTAAATGCTGTTGGAAGAGGGCTATGTGAGGATAGTTTCAGATCTATTTCAGCAAATGCACTTTTGTCATTTTTGCCATGATTAATGTGTGCATGCTATGATCCTAAGCTCTACATGTGTTTTGAAGAATGCCATGTTATCTTACAGTGGTGTATGCCATGTATTTTTGTGGTCTTTGTGGTGACTAGCACAAGCATGCAAAGTAGCTTACTCAATGATGCTGATTTAAGGGACTTAAAATTTAACAAAGTCCTTGCCATGTTATTATTTTTATGCCATATGTTCATGTTGCTTTACTAGTGATCCGTGCCTCTTTTGAGCATGATCAGTAAGGATGTTTTGTAGATAATGTTGTGCTCTATCCATCCATGTCTTTATTTGCAATTATGGAGCACCCTAGCTTGAGTCAATCGAGCTCTACTTTGCTATAAAATGTTCCTGGCAGATTGTTAACATGTTTAGCAATTTTGCCGAGGATGTTGTTCTTGATCCGTGCATGCTATGATGTTGTTTTTTCCATTTCTAGCTTCTATGCCATGTCTATTTGCTGGGTGTATGCTTAGTTTGTCATGCAATGCCTCGTAGTGAGTGCATCGAGCTCGTAAACATGCCTACTTGTTAATCTGTTTTGCATGCTCCAGTTTTTCACCAAGTTTGAATCTGTTTATGTTTTTGCTATGTTCACATGCTTGCAATTGTATTTTCTGATCCCTTTTGGCTCATGGTCACTAAGGGACTTATGTTATATGCTTAGAGTAGCTTCATGCCATTCCTTGCTTTGCCATGATATGTTCCTATAGCATGTAGTTATCGTGCTCTAAACATTGCTTCCTGATGATAAATTCCTGACATGCTGTTAATTTCACTAAGTCTGAAACCTGTTATCATTTGCACTTTTTCCAGGCTTGTTTGAACCTATTAATGAGTGAATTAGCCGTAACTCAGTGTTCATCTTTTGTCAAGCATCATGAGTGAATCCCTGCCATGTATTTTGTTTTCATAGTGGAGTGCTGTAGCATGTTGTTCTTGATGCATTTAGAAGGCTACTTGCTGTTTATCGCAGACCGGTGCCATATTTGTTTTGCTTGCCATTTCCAAACCGTTCATCCGATTCCGGTGATCTTTATATCGATTTCAACCAAAATCAACTCACCTTTCCAGTGGCACTCTTGGTTTTCCGAGTTGAGGCCAGGTTCAATAATTCTTTTCCAAATCTTGCATATGCATCACATATCGCATCCCGCATATCATACCATGTTTGCATCATGTTGTTTGAGCATTGCACGTGGTTGATTCTCTCCCCTTTTGCTTGTTGTTCATGCTTGGGTAGAGCCGGGAGACGAGTACGTGAACGAGGAGCCCGTTGAGTATGCTTTCGAGGATCAAGGCAACTCTGAGAACTTTGCAGGCAAGATGACCATACCCTCGAAATCACTTCTATCTTTGCTTACTAGATGCTCGCTCTTTTGCTATGCCTACGCTATGATACCGACCACTTGCTTATCATGCCTCCCATTTGCCATGTCAAACCTCTAACCCACCATGTCCTAGCAAACCGTTGTTTGTCTATGTAACCGCTTTGCTCAGCCCCTCTTATAGCGTTGCTAGTTGCAGGTGAAGATTGGAGATCGTTCCTTGTTGGAACATGTTCATTGATGGGATATCACCATATTATCTTGTTTATCTTAATGCACCTATATACTTGGTAAAGGAAGGAAGGCTCGGCCTTATGCCTGGTGTTTTGTTCCACTCTTGCCGCCCTAGTTTCCGTCATATCGGTGTTATGTTCCCGGATTTTGCGTTCCTTACACGGTTGGGTTATAATGGGAACCCCTTGACACTTCGCCCTGAATAAAACTCCTCCAGCATGGGTTCCGCCACCATTCGCCACCTAGCCTCTTTTTCCCTTGGGTTCCGCGGACTCAAGGGTCATCTTTATTTAAACCCCCGGGCCAATGCTCCTCTGAGTGTTGGTCCAACCTGTCAGCTGCCAGTGGCCACCATGGGCAACTCTGGGCTGGCCTACCGGAACCTTGGACAATCCGGTGTGCCCTGAGAACGAGATATGTGCAGCTCCTATCGGGATTTGTCGTCACATTCGGGTGGCTTTGCTGGTTTAGTTTTACCATTGTCGAGATGTCTTGTAACCGGGATGCCGAGTCTGATCTGAATATCTTGGGATAAGGAATATCCTTCGTTGACCATGATAGCTTGTGACGGGCTAAGTTGGGACTCCCCTGCAGGGATTTGAACTTTCGAAAGCCGTGCCCGTGGTTATGTGCAGATGGGAACTTGTTAATGTCCGGTTGTAGATAACCTGAAACTTAATTTAATTAAAATGCACCAACCGCGTGCGTAACCGTGATGGTCTCTTCTCGGTGGAGTTCGGGAAGTGAACACGGTGTTGGAGTAATGCTTGACGTAGGTTGTTCTAGGATCACTTCTTAATCATAGTTGTTCGACCGTGCTTCTGCCTTCTCTTCTCGCTCTCATTTGCGCATGTTAGCCACCATATATGCTAGTCGCTTGCTGCAGCTCCATATCATACCTTTACCTTTCCTATAAGCTTAAATAGTCTTGATCGCGAGGGTGTGAGATTGCTGAGTCCCCGTGACTCACATATTACTTCCAAAACCAGATGCAGGGACCGATGATACCGCTCCAGATGATATGACCGAGCTCAAGTGGGAGTTCGATGAAGACTCTCGTCGTTACTACGTGTCTTTCCGAGATGATCAGTAGTGGTGCCCAGTTGGGGCGATCGGGGACTTTGTCGCATTTGGGGGTTGATCTTTATTTTGGTTCCGTAGTCAGACCTTGAGTGCTTTGGATGAATGTAATGACTTATTTATGTATTTGTGTGATGTGGCGAGTGTAAACCAACTATGTACCTTTCCCCTTTATTTATGTACATGGGTTGTTTGCGAAGATTACCTCACTTGCGACATTGCTTTCAATGCGGTTATGCCTCTAAGTCATGCTTCGACACGTGGGAGATATATCCGCATCGAGGGCGTTACAATATGTTATATAGAGAAATCACCATATGAGTTCCCTCAATTTAAATAAATCGAAGATCCATACAATTTAATTGGACAACTGAAGCTGCGAACAATAAACTTGAGGTGCAACATGATATGATGCAATGCACATGATGCAAAAAAAGAAAGCAACAAACCAAACAAATCACATGAAGAATCTCGGAAAACAAGAAAGGCAACTGAAGCTCCGGTCTTGGGGCGTCACAGTTTCTCTAGGACTGCATTAAAATTCAACTGAACAACAGCACGGGCCTTCTATCTACAGCAACATAGACATGCAAAATACTATCAGGTACTAAGTTCATGATAAATTAAAGTTCAATTAATCAAATTATTTAAGAAATCCCACTTAGATAGACATCTCTCTAATCATCTAAGTGATCACGTGATCCATATCAACTAACCCATGTCCGATCATCACGTGAGATGGAGTAGTTTTCAATGGCGAACATCACTATGTTGATCATATCTACTATATGATTCACGCTCGACCTTTCGGTCTCAGTGTTCCGAGGCCATATTTGCATATGGTAGGCTCGTCAAGTTTAACCCGAGTATTCTGTGTGTGCAAAACTGGCTTGCACCCATTGTATATAAACGTAGAGCTTATCTCACCCGATCATCACATGGTGTCTCGGCACGACGAACTGTAGCAACGGTGCATACTCAGGGAGAACAGTTATACCTTGAAATTTAGTGAGAGATCATCTTATAATGCTACCACCGAACTAAGCAAAATAAGATGCATAAAGGATAAACATGACATGCAATCAAAATAAATCATATGATATGGCCATCATCATCTTGTGCCTTTGATGTCCATCTCCAAAGCACCGTCATGATCACCGTAATCACCGGCTTGACACCTTGATCTCCATCGAAGCATCATTGTCATCTCGCCAACTATTGCTTGTACGACTATCGCTATCGTTTAGTGATAAAGTTAAGAATTACATGGCGATTGCATTTCATACAATAAAGCGACAACCATATGGCTCCTGCCAGTTACCGATATCTGTGTTACAAAACATGATCATCTCATACAATAAAATTTAGCATCATGTCTTGACCATATCACATCACAACATGCCCTCCAAAAACAAGTTAGACGTCCTCTGCTTTGTTGTTGCATGTTTTTTGTGGCTGCTACGGGCTTAGCAAGAAGCGTTCTTACCTACGTATCAAAAACCACAACACGGTATAGTGATGCTTTTTGATCTTCAGAAAGAACCCTGTTCATTGAATCCGATTCAACTAAACTTGGAGGAACTGACACCCACCAGCCACTTGTGTGCGAAGCACGTTGGTAGAACCAATCTTGTGTAAGCGTATGCGTATTGTCGGTCTGGGCCGCTTCATCCAACAATACCGTCGAATCAAGAATCAACTACTGACGGCAAGCAATATGTATGTACCCACGCCCACAACTCCTTTGTGTTCTACTCGTGCATATAACATCTACGCATAGACCTGGGTCTGATGCCACTGTTGGGGAAGGCAGTAATTTCAAAAAAAATCCTATGCACATGCAAAATCTATCATGGTGATGCATAGAAACGAGAGGGGAAGAGTGTTGTCCACGTACCCTCGTAGACCGTAAGTGGAAGCATTATGAAAACGCGGTTGATGTAGTCGTACATCTTCACGATCCAACCGATCCTAGTACCGGAAGTACGACACCTCCATGATCTGCACACGTTTGGCTTGGTGACGTTCCACGAACTCTCGATCCAGCTGAGTGTCGAGGGAGAGCTTCATCAGCACGATGGCGTGATGATGGTGACGATGATGCTACCGGTGCAGGGCTTCGCCTAAGCACTATGATGATATGACCGAGGTGGATTATAGTGGAGGGGGCACCGCACACGGCTAAGAGATCAATGATCAACTTGTGTGTCTATGGGATGCCCCGTTGCCCCTGTATATAAAGGAGCAAGTGGGGAGGTCGGCCGACCCTAGAGGCGCGCCAGGAGAGGAGGTGTCCTCCTCCTAATAGGAGTAGGACTCCCCTTTCCTAGTCCTACTAGGAGGAAGAAGGGGTAAGGAACGAGAGGGAGAGAAGAGAAGGAAAGGGGGGCGTCGCCCCCTTCCCTAGTCCAATTCGGACTAGAGGGGAGGGGCCGCATGGCCTCGCCTTGGCCGGCCCTCTCGCTCTCCACTAAGGCCCATGTGGCCCATTAGTTCCCCTCGGGGGTTCCAATAACCCCCCAACACCCAGATAATTATCCGATGACCCCCAGAACCCATCTGGTGTCTAAATATAGTCATCCAATATATCAATATTTATGTCTCGACCATTTCGAGACTCCTCGTCATGTCCGTGATCACATTCGGGACTCCGAACTACCTTTGGTAAATCAAAACACATGAACTCATAATACCGATCGCCACCGAACGTTAAACGTGCGGACCCTACGGGTTCGAGAACTATGTAGACATGACTGAGACACGTCTCCGGTCAATAACCAATAGCAGAACCTAGATGTTCATATTGGCTCCCACATATTCTACGAAGATATTTATCAGTCAAACCACATAACGATATATGTTGTTCCCTTTGTCATCAGTATGTTACTTGCCCGAGATTCGATCGTCGGTATCTCAATACCTAGTTTAATCTCGTTACCAGCAAGTCTCTTCACTCGTTCCGTAATGCAGCATCCCGTAACTAACTCATTAGTCACATTGCTTCCAAGGCTTATAGTGATGTGCATTACCGTGAGGGCCTAGAGATACCTCATCGACAATCAGAGTGACAAACCCTAATCTCGATCTATGCCAACTCAACAAACACCATCGGCGACACCTATAGAGCAGCTTTATAATCACCCATTTACATTGTGATGTTTGGTAGCACATAAAGTGTTCCTCCGGTATTCGGGAGTTGCATGATCTCATAGTCATAGGAACATGTATAAGTTATGGAGAAAGCAATAGCAACAAACTAAATGATCATCATGCTAAGCAAACGTATGGTTCAATTCAATCACATCATTCTCTAATGATGTGATTCTATAAATCAAGTGAAAACTCATGTCTATGGTTAGGAAACATAACCATCATTGATTCCACGAGCTAGTCAAGTAGAGGCATACTAGTGACATTCTTTTTGTCTATGTATTCACACATGTACTAAGTTTCCGGTTAATACAATTCTAGCATGAATAATAAACATTTGTCATGATATAAGGAAATATAAATAACAACTTTATTATTGCCTCTAGGGCATATTTCCTTCAGGCCTATGCTGGCGCATTTTTCTTAGTCATTTTTCATGTGGACACCGTTTCCTACCTTCAGCTCTTGCCAGCCTGACAGTAGCTCTGCGAGCTGCGGCTTAAGGCGAGAGAGGGCTTTAGACGTGGGCACACTACTTTTCCGGCTGCAGGTAGCGTTAGCATAGGACAAGGCGGCGAGCCCCCGGGCCGACTGGTCGAATCCGGTGCCGGGCAATGGAATGAAAAACAAATTTCACAGGCATAATCTTATCATATAGATAAAAATGGTAGACCCCAAGTGCTCCTCAAGGGACCCGATGTATCTGCTCTTAATACAAAAGGTAGCGTGGTACATGCTGCATTAACTGTAAAATCGTCGAAGGAGATTTGCGTTCCATGGGCACTCTGTCTCTTTTCCGGAATCATCTCTCTTGCGCACCGTAGGCTTCTGTGCGTCGATGAGGTAGTAGGAGTCATTGCCCAAGGCATTGCTGATGACAAAACGGCCCTACCAAGGGGCTGAGAGCTTGTGCTGGCCGGCTGTTCGTTGAATTAGTCGGAGCACAAGGTCCCCCTCTCAAAAGGATTGAGGCCTGACCTTTTGGTTATGATAGCAGCGCAGACCCTGCTGGTAGATGGCGGAGTGGCTGAGTGCTAGCAGTTGGTCCTCTTCCAGCAAGTCGATACCGTCTTCTCGTGCTTCCTTCGCCTCCACCTCCGTGTGCATGGTGATGCGAGGTGAGTCAAACTCGATGTCAGTTGGGATGACGGCCTCGGCCCCATACACGAGGAAGAAGGGAGTGAAGCCGGTTGCTTTGTTTGGTGTTGTCCGGAGACTCCAAAGGATGGCCGGAAGCGACCAGCGGCTCGACCAGTCGGGGCTTGATTCTGGATAGGATGATGTTGTTTTCTCCTTCCACCTGGCGGTTTGACTGTGGATGGGCAACAAACGGTAAGTCTAGTCGGATGCCCTGTGTCATGCAGAAACGGGCCTAGGCGCCTTTGGCAAAATTCGTTCTGTTGTCCGTGATGATGTTGTGTGGTATGCCGTACCGGACGGTGATCTCCACGATGAAAGTCACAACAGCCGAACCATTTAGTTTCTTGATTGGCTTTGCTTTAATCCACTTGGTGAATTTGTCCACGGCATCGAGCAGATGGGTCATGCTGCTGCGTGTTGTCTTGAATGGGCCCACCATGTCCAGCCCCTAGACGGCGAAAGGCCAAGTGAGGGGAATGGTCTTGAGTGCAGAAGCCGGTAGGTTCTGCATGGAGTTGAAACGTTGGCATCCGTTGTACTTCTTGACCAAGTCCTTGGCGTCGTCCAAAGCAGTCGGCCAGAAGAAACCATGGCAAAAAGCTTTGGCGACAAGGAATCTGGAGGCCGGATGGTGGCTGCACTCGCCTTGATGGATATCTTTGAGGATTGCTCTGCCCTTCACTGGCTCTATGCAGCATTGGAACACGCCCATGACACTATGCCTGAAAAGCTCTCTGTTTACTATTGTGTATGCTGCTGCCGGTGTTGCACCTGTCGGGCCAAGATTTCATCGGCTGGTAGCTCTCCGCTCACCAGGAAGTTCAGGATGGGCTGCACCTTTGATGGTACTTTGACCACTATCATCACGGCCACTGGTGCCAAGGCGGTTGGGTTGGGAGGCGGCGGGTTGGAGTCGGCCGCTGCTTGCTGCGTTTTTGACGTCCCCGAGCCGGCTGCTGCAGCCCCTGGGCCAGGTGAAGTCCCCGGGCCGGGTGCCGCTGCTGTAGTCCCTGAGCCGCCTATTGAACTCCCCGGGCCGTCTGTTGCAGCCCCCGGGCCGGGTCTGGAGTCCCAGGGCCGGGTGCGACTGCTGTAATCCCCGAGCCGCCTGCCGAAGTCCCCGGACCAGCTGCTGCAGCCCCCGAGTCGGATTTGACTGTTCCGGTGGTAACTGGCACGAAGATGGATTCTAATTCCGGTAAAGGCTTGATAGACTTCTTGCGGAGGCACTAGAGGGAGACGCCGGCTGGTATTGCTTGCCGGGTGGAACCGACCCATGCCAGGGCGTCAGGTTGCTCGTTGTCGGCCCGTGGCACATGAAGGAACTCGCACCCGTCAAAATATCCGCTGATATGCTGGACGAGGAAGCGGTAGCTCGCCATGTTTGCATCCTTGGTGTCCAAGTCACCTAACGACTGCTGGACCGCTAAGTCCGAGTCACCGTAACATAGAATCGTTGGATGCCAATCTCCTTGGCCAGTCGAAGTCCGTGTACGAGCGCCTCGTACTCAGCCACATTATTGGAGGTAGCAAAGTGAATTTGCAGCGTGTATCGGAGCTTGTCGCCTTTGGGAGAGGTGAGGATGATGCCGGCTCCCAGACCGGTGCGCATCTTTGAGCTGTCAAAGTGCATCCTCCAATGGGTGGAATCCGACGCGGGCAGCAGGTACTGGCTTTCGGCCCAGTTCACGAGGAAGTCGCCCAGCGCTTGGGACTTGATGCCGGTGCGAGGATGCTAAAATATGGTGTAGGGAGTGAGGGAGCCCTGGATTAAGGGGTCCTCTGGTGTCCGTCCTGTGTAACATGGGCCGGACTAATGGGCTATGAAGATACAAGACATTACACTTCTCCTTGTGTCTGGATGGGACTGTCCTTTGCGTGGAAGGCAAGCTAGGCGTCCGTATGTATTATTTCCTTTCTTTGTAACCGACTTTGTATAACCCTAGTCCCCTCCGGTGTCTATATAAACCGGAGGGTTTAGTCCATACAGGCAATCATAATCTGACAGACAAGACTTCTAGGGTTTTAGCCATTACGATCTCATGGTAGATCAACTCTTGTAACCCTCATACTCATCAATATCAATCAAGCAGGACTTAGGGTATTACCTCCATCAAGAGGGCCCGAACCTGGGTAAAACTTCGTGTCCCCTGTCTCCTGTTACCACCAACCTTAGACGCATAGTTCGGGACCCCCTACCCGAGATCCACCGTTTTTGACACCGACATTGGTGCTTTCATTGAGAGTTCCACTATGTTGCCGTCGGAATGTTCGATGGCTCCATGAGACGTCCATTTTATATCATGCTTTTATATCGATATTTATTGCATTATGGGCTGTTATTACACATTATTGAACAATACTTATGCCTATTCTCTCTTATTTTGCAAGGTTTACATAAAGAGGGAGAATGTCGGCAGCTAGCATTCTGGGCTGGAAAAGGAGCAAATACAAGACACCAATTCTGCACAGCTCCAAAAGTCCTGAAACTTCACGGAAGTCATTTCCAGAATATATAAAAAATATTGAGCGCAAGAAGTTCCAAAGGGGGCCACACCCTGCCCACGAGGGAGGGGGGCACGCCCTACCCCCTGGTCAATGATTTACACTACGTAATCTTTGGAAAGGGTCCCGGTGGACTAGCTATGCCGAATGACGCTGAGGGACACGCACCCATGTGGAAGAAGAAATCTATATTTTGGGACCTACCCTACTGGGAAGACCTAGAGGTCCGCTCCTCAATCGACGTGATGCACGTGACGAAGAACCTTTGCGTGAACCTGCTAGGATTCTTGGGCGTGTATGGGAAGACAAAAGATACACCTGAGGCACGAGAGGACTTGCAACATTTGCACGAAAAAGACGGCATGCCTCCGAAGCAGTATAAAGGTCCTGCCAGCTACGCTCTTACAAAAGAAGAGAAAGAAATCTTCTTTGAATGTCTGCTCAGTATGAAGGTCATGACTGGCTTCTCATCGAATATAAAGGGAATAATAAATATGCCAGAGAAAAAGTTTCAAAACCTAAAGTCTCATGACTGCCACATGATTATGACGCAACTGCTTCCGGTTGCATTGAGGGGGCTTCTACCGGAAAACGTCCGATTAGCCATTGTGAAGCTATGTGCATTCCTCAATGCAATCTCTCAGAAGGTGATCGATCCAGAAATCGTACCAAGGCTAAGGAGTGATGTGGCGCAATGTCTTGTCAGTTTCGAGCTGGTGTTCCCACCATCCTTCTTCAATATCATGACGCACGTCCTAGTTCATCTAGTCGACGAGATTGTCATCCTGGGGCCCGTATTTCTACAAAATATGTTCCCCTTTGAGAGGTTCATGGGAGTCCTAAAGAAATATGTCCGTAACCGCGCTAGGACAGAAGGAAGCATCTCCATGGGCCATCAAACAGAGGATGTTATCGGGTTTTGTGTTGACTTCATTCCTGGCCTTAACAAGATATGTCTCCCTAAATCGCGGTATGAGGGGAGACTGACTGGAAAAGGCACTCTTGGAAGAGACTCAATAATATGCAGGGACGGATATTCTTGACCTCAAGCACACTACACAGTTCTACAGAACTCTACCTTGGTGACCCCGTATGTCGATGAACACAAGAACAGTCTGTGCTCCAAACACCCGGAGCAGTGCGACGACTGGATTACATGTGAACACATCAGGACTTTCAGCAGTTGGTTGGAAACACGTCTCAGAGGTGACAACACTGTTTGTGATGAGTTGTACTTGTTGTCCAGGGGACCATCTTTGACTGTATTGACTTACAAAGGATACGAGATAAATGGGAATACATTTTACACGATCGCCCAAGATCAAAAGAGCACCAACCAAAACAGCGGTGTCCGCTTTGATGCAGCAACCGAGAGCGGAAAGGACACATATTATGGTTACATAGTGGACATATGGGAACTTGACTATGGACCTGATTTTAAGGTCCCTTTGTTTAAGTGCAAATGGGTCAATCTGTTAGGCGGTGGGGTACAGGTAGACCCACAGTACGGAATGACAACAGTGGATCTGAAAAATCTTGGGTACACTGACGAACCGTTCGTCCTAGCCAATGATCTGGCACAGGTTATCTATGTCAAGGACATGTCTACCAAACCGAGAAAAAGAAAAGATAAGGAAGCGAATACATCATACGATGAGCCAAAGCGCCACATAGTTCTTTCAGGAAAAAGGGACATCCTGGGAGTGGGCGGCAAGACAGACATGTCTGAAGATTATGAAAAGTTTCATGAAATTCCTCCCTTCGATGTCAAGGTTGACCCAAGCATCCTGATAAACAATGAAGATTATCCATGGTTATGGCGCAATAAGCAAATGACACAAGCGAAGAAAAAGTGAAGACTTTCTCCCGCAATAAGCAAATGCTATGTGGGTGAAATTATGATACCATCCCAACTTTCAACTTTTTCAGAGTTCATTTGAAATGCTTTCATGTCTTATGGTTCGAAACATTGATACTTCGAAAGTGATTGTCCATTTTGTACACGAAGTGCATCAAGTTTTTGTCGTAACCCTCTCTACTTTTTGGAACATGCTATGTGGGTGAAATGATGATACCATGCCAACTTTCAACCTTTTCAGAGTTCATTTTGAAATGCTTTCCAATTTCAGAGTCATTTAGCTCAAAGAATAAATTAATAGCAAAGAGAATGAACTACAAAACTTTTATGAAAATAAAAACAATCAATTAAAATATTATGTTATGATCAACTAAAATAAAACTATAATATTCTTCAATAGCAAAAAGAATATAATTTTTGTGACCTAAAATCAAACTATAAGAATTTAATTGTATGTATAAATAAAAATAAATAGCAAAGAAGAAAAAAAATTCTATTTTTATAGTAAAGTTATTCATAAACTAGTGATTCACACAAATTTTATAAAATTCCCAATTTAAACTATTCAAAATTTTAAAACTAATGGCACTAACAGAAAGTTTATAATTTTTGTGACCTAAAATCAAAAAGAAATCACTAAAAAACTATAAGTATTTAGTTGTAAGTATAAATAAAAAATAAATAGAAAAAAAATTCTATTTTTATAGTAAAGTTATTCATAAACTAGTGATTCACACAAATTTTATAAAATTCCAATTTAAACTATTCAAAATTTTAAAACTAATGGCACTAACAGAAAGTTTATAATTTTTGTGACCTAAAATCAAAAAGAAATCACTAAAAAACTATAAGTATTTAGTTGTAAGTATAAATAAAAAATAAATAGAAAAAAAATTCTATTTTTATAGTAAAGTTATTCATAAACTAGTGATTCACAAAATTTTTTAAAAATTCAAATTTAAACTATTCAAAATTTAAAACTAATGGCACTAACAGAAAGTTTATAATTTTTGTGACCTAAAAGCAAAAAGAAATCACTAAAAAACTGTAAGTATTTAGTTTTAAGTAGAAATAAAAAAATAAAAAACCAAAAAAATTTAGAAATAAAAAAGAAAAAACCAAAAAAAATGCCACCTACTAGGCCTCCACGGCCTGAATACGACTAGAAACCCTACATGGGCCAGGATTCAGGCCCGCAAAGGCCCAATAGGCCCACAGGAAGTAGCAAGTTTAGGCCCGAAAGCCTGCATTAGAGAGGAGCTCGAATGGAGAGGCACAACAGGGCTTATAAACCAGTGCCGGCGCCCTTCCGCTAGCGATGTGGGACTAAACTTTTGGGCGTGGGCAGCACAAGGGCATTGGTCCCGGTTGGTGGCACCAACCGGGACTAAAGGGTGCATTGGTCACAGTTCGTGCCACCAACCGTGACCATTGCACCCCTTTAGTCCCGGTTGGTGCCACCAACCGGGACCAAATGCCGCCGCTTCCCGCCCTTTGGGCTGCCGAAAATTGGCCTTTGGTCCCGGTTGGTGGCACCAACCGGGACTAATGCCCACCTTTAGTCCCGGGTTGCTAAAGGCTTTGCTATATAAGTTCAGACTTTGGAAATTTTCACTCCCGTCTCTCGCAGTTGCCGCCCCGACGCCGACGCCGCCAGGCTGCCCCGCCGTCGCCGTCGCCTCGCCCGTGCCCGTCGTCGCCCGCGCCCTCGCCGTCGCCCGCCTCGCCCTCGCCCGCGCCCTCGCCGTCGCCCGGGCCCCTGCCCCGGCCCGCCCGCCCCGCGCCGCCCCGGCCCGCCCCCGCGCCGTCGCCCGCGCGCCGCCCCGGCCCGCCCCGTCGCCGTCGCCCGCGCGCCGCCCCGGCCCGCCCTCGCCGTCGCCCGCGCCCCTGCCCCGACGCCATCCTCGCCGCCGACCTCTCCTTAGCTTGGTCCGGCCGCCGGCGCCATCCCTTTGCAAATTTTTGTTCATAGATGATAGAGATCAAATGATGATTTTTTGTTCATAGATGATAGATGATCAAATGATGTTTTTTTGTTCATAGATGATCATATGATTTTTTTAGGTTATTTTCATTTGTAGAATTTTTTTATGTATCTAGGAATATTTTTGTTTATAGATGATAGATGATCAAATGATGAATATTTTTGTTCATAGATGATAGATGATCAAATGATGATTTTTTTGTTCATAGATGATAGATGATCTAAATGATCATATGATTTTTTTAGGTTATTTTCATTTGTAGAAATTTTTTATGTATCTAGGAATATTTTTGTTCATAGATGATAGATGATATATATGATGATGATATATATGATGATGTTTTTTTTTCATATATGCATTTTTTCATATATATGATGATGTTAGTGGAGAGGAAAAAGTAAAATAAGGAAAAGGAAAATAAGTAGAGAAAGAAGGAGAAGAAGAAGGAGAAGACGAGGAGAGGAAGAAAAGGAAGAGGAGAAGAAGAGAAAATTAGAATATATATTCTATTTTCTCTTTTCTCCTCTATTCCTTTCTTCTTCTCTTCTTTTTTTTCTTCTTTTATTTCTTCGACACATGGGGGGGGGTCGAGAATGTCGGACATTCATGAGAGAGGCGAGGAAGAAGGGGAAGAAGAGGGAGAAGAAGAGCAGAGGAAGAAGAGGAAGTCTTCTCCTCTATTCTTTCTTTTGTTCTTTTTTCTTCTTCTTCTTCCTCTTTATTTTATCGGGAACAAGGGTCGTCGAGAGGTCGAGGAGTGGTAGAGGAGAAACCCTAAATAGAAAGTATCGTCGGTGTGAGATACATGTACCGTCGGTGTCGGACACTACACCCACATCCCACAAGTGGCGCGGGCTTCGACGCCCACGTCACTTGTGGGACGTGGATGTAGTGTCCGACACCGAAGGCCACATGTATCTCACACCCACGATACTTGCTAGCTATTTAGGGTTTCCTCTACCGAAAAGAAGAGGAGAAATAAATAAGAAGAAGAAAAAAGAAGAAAAAGAAGAGGAGAAGAAGAAAGGAATAGTGGAGAAGAAGAGAAAATAGAATATATTCTATTTTCTCTTTTCTCCACTATTCCTTTCTTCTTCTCCTCTTTTTTTTCTTCTTTTCTTCTTCTTCTTCTTCTTCTTATTAGCCGGAAGTAGAGAGAGGTTTCCTAGTGTCAAAGTATTGAAGAAATCCATGCCTTCATCATTAGCCGGAAGTAACCAGGGCATGTTGGTACGAAGTTCTGCAAAGTTATTCTGGAATGGAGTCCCGGATAGAATAATCCGCTTTTTGGTACGAATTCAGCAAAGGCCTTCCAAATAGCGATATTCGGAAGGCTCTTGCTGAACTTTTTACCAAAAAGGGAATTATCCTATCTGGGACTCCGTTCCAGAACAACTTTGAAGAGCTTCGTACCATCATGCACATGTTACTTTCGCCTAATGATGAAGACATGGTTTTGTTGAATCCTTTGACACTAGGCAACCTCCCGACCACTCGGCGATCCTCTCGAACATGAGAGGAAGAAGAGGGTCGTCTAGGGGTTGAGGGTTCTTCTCCTCTATTCTTTCTTCTCCTCTTATTTTTCTTCTTCTTCCTCTTTTTTTATCGGGAACGAGGGTCATCGAGGGACATAGATGTAGTGTCGTCGTTGTCGATATATACCCCCTCCCGATAGCTTACTATGATTAGGTAGCTAGTTCTACGTTTGGCACTAATATATCCATCTGTCATGTTTGAATAATAATTGCCATGTTGTAAATATTTGTAGAAACTATGGACACCGCCCTAGACGAAGCAACAAAAGAAGCATTGTTGAGGGACATAATCGCAGAAGGAAGTGATGCCATCTCATTGTTTCTCAACGAAATCGATGGTCTGGAGGAGAGGGTGAACAAGCTGGCTACGGTGACCTAATGCCGGTGCAAGAAGAAGAACATGAGGACGGCTCCGGTGACCCAATGCCGGTGCAAGAAGGAGACCGTGATGACGGCTCCGGTGACCGAACCGAGTCCGGCCAGGTATATATATTAGTTAAGCCTATGCTGACTAGCTGATTGATGCATTCATTGTTTTGGTATGTACACATATTAATTAAGTCTTTGTTCTTTTTTCTAGCCCTCCGAACCGAGCACAACTTCGGTAAAGAGACGAGGCCCGAAGAAAAAGTTGAGCTCGGATGAAAAGTTTGAGATCATAGCAATCGCGCCCGACGGCCAACCTATTGAACCCCTCCGGACAAAGAGCGCATTTGTTGCTCAGTGCGGGGTTCTGGTTAGGGACAAGATCCCGATAAGCATCCAGCAATGGTTTAAGCCGGCTACAGAAGACCCTGAGGTGTCTTATGTCAATGATATGCAGAAAAATGATCTTTGGACTGAGCTGAAGTCAAATTTCACCCTACCGCCTGAGGATAATCCAGAGAACCCAGTTAAATAGAAATTAATCAAGTCTTTTGCTCTGAAGAGGATGGCAGAACTATTCAGGAGGTGGAAGAAAGAGCTGAATAAGTTTTTCGAAAATAATGAGACACCAGAATTCAAGGGCAGATATGAGAAGATCAGAGATCACTGGCCCGCATTTGTCGCCCACAAGACATCAGAAAAGAGTAAGAAGATGTCGGCGACAAACAAGCAAAATGGTGCGAAGAAGAAGCTTCACCATCACACTGGGTCAGGTGGCTACCTTGTAGCCCGGCCTAAGTGGTCCAAGACTGAGAATGATCTGGTTCATAAAGGGATCGAACCAGAGACAATTAACTGGCCAGACCGTTGCCGGACTTGGTTCTTCGGGGCTGGCGGAACACTGGACCCTGTAACAGGGAAGTGCATTTGGACGAACGATCAAATGGACATACCAATCATTAAGATTAAGCAGTATATTGAAGCAGCGCAGGAAGGGACGTTCTCTCTAGACAGAGAGAACGACGAGCTCACAATGGCCCTCGGGAATCCTGAGCACCCTGGACGGACACGAGGCACGCCAGGCTCCATCCATGGAAGGTTGGGTTTCCGGACACAGGCGGTTACAAATCCCATGAGAGGAGGAAAAAAGTGCAGCAGACCCAAATACAGGCGTTGCAAGCAAGGGTAGACGTGATAGAGGAACGAGAAGCAAATCGCAGCAAACGTACTGCCGAAGCCTCCCCCGAAGCTACCCCGCCATCTCAGCGCAGAAGCAGCATGGCTTCCACCGAGCTACTTCAGCTGGAGCATGCCTTGACGGCTCCTGCCAGCTATCCCGTGGATGCTATAACGGAGTCTCAAAACTGCCACCTTATGACGCAATGGATGAATTCGAAGGTCAAGGCGGCTGTTGGCTCTGTTTATCCTACTGAACCCGGCGCAACTTTTCACTGCCGGCCGATTCCAGAAGGATATGCTAGGGTGATGGTGGATGAGATAACGGAGGGATTTGAGGACCTCCAGCTTGACCACCCTACCGGTGAAGGGGAGACTCGGCTGGGGTCTGCTCTGAAGACTCCATGCCTATGGCGGAAGGAGCTCATCAACCTTCCGAACTGGACGCCACCGCCTCCTCCTCCTCCTCCGGCGAGTCAGGGCACTCCGCCTCCACCGCCTCCTCCTCTGGCGAGTGACGATCAGGGCCCTCGGCCGGCTCCTTCTCCGGCGCATGGCAGCACTCCACCTTCTCTGCCTCGTCAGCAAGGGCGGAAGAGACCTGCCGCCGCTCCAGCTGCTCCGGCGCGTCGTAGTCCTTCTCCTCCGCCGCTTAAGCAAGTAAAGAAGACAACCGCGCCGTCTGCTCGGTTGGCGTCTAGCAATACAACCAGAGGCGGGAGGACATACAGATTCGGTCCTTCTCTGAAGACTCCAGAGAAGTTACCATATGAGAGGACCCTGGAGGAGAACGCCGAGATCGCGCGAGAAGAAGTGAGGAAGTTTTTGAAGGGGTGAAAGCAAAGAAACATCCACCTCCGGAGGAGAAGGTAGATCGGGTGAAAGTGAAGCGCACTCTGGCTGCCCTGACAAAACCACCGAAGTCTGATCCGCCGAAAGGAAACTATGACCGCATTATTGGAAAGGAATTTGCCGAAGCGGAGCGGTCGGGAAGTACTGTCAGTGATCAAAGGATTAAAGAACGACGAGCTGGGAAACAAATTGCCCAGCTCGGCGAACAAGCGAAGCAATTGTGCCCCCCACTCAAGGTGCCTAGCCACAACGTCACTAATGATCCGAGGATGGTGCCCGGTTATAGCAATCTTGCAGATTACCTGCCCGACGAAGTACATTATGAACCCATGGACATGCAGATACAAAGATACGAGTACGGGAAGCCTCTTGTCAAAGATGAAAGATCTCTATCAACGATGATGCGAAGATTGCATGATTGGTACTTGAAAATCTGCAGAGACTCTGGGGGAGGAGTACTTTGTATGTGAAAGTTAAAAAGGAGCATGACCTCGTTGGAATTGATCTGTTGCCTGTTCCATTTGAGGAGTTCTATCAGTTTTTCAATCAACTGGCCATCGATAAAACAACGGTCGCCTGCTACTGTCTGTAAGTAGTACTACTTCTGTCATTAAGTTTCTCTATATAGCTTAGCTCTTTCATTGCATGTATTTATAATCATCCTCACTATATTGTGCAGATTGAAGATCGCCGAATTGAAGAAAAGACAAGTCAGTGATATTGGGTTCATTAACACATATCTCATAGATGCAACTCAGGTTAAACTTCATGCCGCTGCTACCGAGGCCAACTTGCTACGATCGTTCGTAAGAAATCAAAACAAAGATATAATACTCTTTCCTTACAACTTCAGGTGAGTGTTACTGTCTTGTGCGTATTCAGTTTCCCTTATATATTAGTCAAGGTTATAGTAATGTAATTGATGAGTTATGCATGTGTGTGCAGTTACCACTATATTCTCCTAGAGATTAAGCTTGAGCAGGGAGTAGTAACCGTCTTGGACTCTAAACGAAAAGATCCCAAGGAGTATGCGGACATGACTGAAATCCTCAAGAAGTAAGTTAAATCGATCATTATACACCATATCAGCAACTTTGTTCATTTCCTGATATCAAGTAATTGTTTTCTTTGTCCGGCAGGGTTTGGAGAAAATTCACCAAAACAGTTCCAGGACTGCCGAAGGAGCTAGAATTTAGACACCCGAAAGTAAGTACTATAGTAGCATGTTCCGCGCATCTCCTAGTGATTCAAGTGCTAGTTTCATCAATACCATTTAGCATTCTTGCTTATCAGTTTGATTGACCTCTATTTCTTGTAAAGTGGTTGTGGCAGGAACAAGGGAATGATTTCTGTGGATACTACATCTGCGAGTCCATCCGCCACACGACCTGTGAGCGGGGCGGGTACTCTAACGAACAATATGAAGTACGTAAATAACAACATTCACAATTTTATCTTATTACCATCATTTGTGTTGAGTTTCATTCATTTATATATATATATTGACCCCCTTCTTCAAATTAGATGTTTCGGAAGCGGGATGAACTCCTAGCACCAGCTCGCATGCGAGCAATTCAAGAGGAGTTGGCGGCATTCTTTCTTGACCACGTGATCCCTGAAGACGGAGAATTCTATGTGGACCCTGAGTCCGTATGATTATATTTGTAAGAGATAATTATTGTATATATGTAGCCGGTAGTGTCAGATAGATATACGAGAACTTGTTGTTCAACCAATCTCTCGGAGAAGGAGAGGTGGTCGATATCACTTCTCTCTGTATATATGCATATATGTTCATGACGATCTTCTGTTTCCTTCGTTTGCTTACTAGCTAGCTAGCGTGTCTAGTCCTCTCTATATACGTATGTATAGTACATAGCATCGACCAAGCACGGACATAAGAGAGGACACTTCTCTTTATTAATTATAACTAGCTAACACAATATATGAAACACCTAAATTAACCCCGCAAAACCCCCAACCCCCCCCCCTTTCAAAAAAAAACAAAAACCCCAGCCACAGAAGTGCTGACGCGTGGATGCCTATTGGTCCCGGTTGGTGCCACCAACCGGGACCAAAGGGTCTCCTGACTGGGCTCTGCACACTGCCCACGTGGAGGGCCTTTAGTCCCAGTTCTGGATTGAACCGGGACTAAAGGGGGGAGGTATTAGTACCGACACTTTAGTCCCGGTTCCGGAACCGGGACTAAAGGCCCTTACGAACCGGGACTATGGGCCCTTTTTCTACCAGTGTGAGTATCTGGTATGGGCACTCCCCTTGGCAACAGCCAAGCTTGGGGGAGTGCCCCGGTATCGTATCACCATCACTTTTATCTTTACCGTTTTTCTTAGTTCGATCCTTTTGATAATATTTTGATATAGTAGAATAAAGTTTTAGTATGATCTAGTTATGAGTTTTGCTTTATGTTCCTTCTATATAATCGAGTCCGTGAGCTATATATAATAAAGATTAGTGTTGAGTGAAGGGCTTGATTATTTTGACATAATCTTGAGTGAATAAAAGAAAAGAGAAAGAATAAGAAGGAAATAAAAGAGATCATAAGGATCTTATGGAGAGTAATGAGCTCACATATAAAAAGTATGATGAATAAAAGTTGTTGAGAGTTGACAAACATAGTTCTGGTCATTGTTGCAATTAATAGGAAGTAATAAAGAAAGAGAGGTCTTCACATATAAATATACTATCTTGGACATCTTTTATGATTGTGAGCACTCATTAAAATATGACATGCTAAAGAGTTGACGTTGGACAAGGAATACAACATAATGGGTTATGTTTTCTTACATCTGAGATAAATTATATTGTCATGGATCATCCAACATGATTGAGCTTGCCTTTACCGCTCATGCTAGCAAAATTCTTTGCACCAAGTAGAGATACTACTTGTGCTTCCAAACACCCTTAAACCAGTTTTGCCATGAGAGTCCACTATACCTACCTATGCATTGAGTAGGATCCTCCAAGTAAGTTGTCATCGGTGCAAGCAATAAAAATTGCTCTCTAAATATGTATGAATTATTAATGTGGGAGGAAATAAGCTTTATATGATCGTGTGATATGGAAGAAATAAAAGTGACAGACTGCATAATAAAGGTCCATATCACAAGTGGCAATATAAAGTGACGTTCTTTCGCATTAAGATTTTGTGCATCCAACCATAAAAGCGCATGACAACCTCTGCTTCCCTCTGCGAAGGGCCTATCTTTTACTTTTATCTCCTACCTTAAATAAAAGTCATGGTGATCTTCACCTTTCCTTTTTACATTTTATCTTTTGGCAAGCACAACATGTTGGAAAGATCCTGGTATATACGGCTAATTGGATGTGAGTTTTCATGAACTATTATTGTTGACATTACCCTTGAGGTAAAACGTTGGGAGGCAGAACTATAAGCCCCTATCTTTCTCTGTGTTCGATTAAAACTCCATACCCATAAGTATTGCGTGAGTATTAGCAATTGTAAAATACTATATGATAGTTGAGTATGTGGACTTGCTGAAAATCTCTTATATTGACTCTTTCCTATGTTATGATAAATTGCAATTGCTCCAATGACTGAGATTATAGTTTGTTAGTTTTCAATGAAGTTTATGATTCATACTTGAAATTGTGATTGAACTGTTACTCTAGCATAAGAGATCATATGAAAAGAATTATATAAGTTGCTATTCTAAGAATGATCATGATGCCCTCATGTTTGTATTTTATTTTTATCGACACCTCTATCTCTAAACATGTGGATATATTTTTCGATTTCGGCTTTCGCTTGAGGACAAGCGCTGTTGGGGATATTACTACTGGACGTAAACCGGCCAGGAGTAGTCGGGTTAGCTTTACGAAGATTAGAAGCCCCTGAAGATGTAAGAATGATGGCGCTTGACAAAGGCCCAAGGCCCAGAGGCGAGTTAAGACCTATAGATGTAAACTGACCTAATTATGTAACTTGCATTGTAAGATAGGAAGTGTAGAGACCGAACCGGGCACGTTTATGATCCGGTCTTGGGACTCTGTAAACCGGTGGGCGTCAACCTATGTATATAAAGGGACGATCCGGCCGTGGTTTGAGGATGACAGACAACAACTCGAGATCCAGAGAAAGCGGATTCGCTCCCTGGCCTTCGAAACCCTGGCAATACCAATCACAACTAGACATAGGCTTTTACCTGCATCGAAGGGGCCGAACTAGTATAAACTCCCCGTGTCCCCTTGTCCGGTTTAACCCCTTTAAGCTAACCCGTTGCGATGGCTCCACGACTAAGTCCTTTTACAAGGACATCTGCCGTGACAAACCCACGACAGTTAACCGTGGTGCCATTGCATGATGGTTTAGAGTTCTTGAATGGCAGCTTTGATGGTCTCAAGGGATACGCTCTGGGCCAGATGACGAAGAGTCGTCGCGGAAAGCTCTGCATCGACAACGCAGGATGGGGTTCTGAGGCCGATTCAATCGAATACGGGTACCAGATCCTCTTTGGTGGGATTCACGTCTTCATCGGCAAGATTGGCGAACCGGCCCTTGAGCCGGACATGTGCACCGACATCATTGAGACGGCTCAGCGTGCAAGCCCTTCACCGGTTCAGCCCGTGGTGAAGAATGTTTTCGTAGGCGTCATCCATGGAGCGGATCGAATACGAGGGTAGACCGGCGTCCGATGGAGAAACCGTTGTCTGTTCCGACGACGAGTCTTCTGGAGAGACTCAATCGCTCTATCAGTTGTAGGATGGCCGGATTAGTGGGGGATCCGAGGGCAACAGTATTCTGGACTCCCCTGATCTGCCAAACCGGGCCGCTATCTTCATGGCCGGTACACAGTCGGCGCCTCATTCCTCAGCTGCCATAGCAATACTATCCGGTTCAACAACGGCCACGCCGGCAGGGGAAGGAAGCTCTGCGCCGCCTCCGGCTCAAGTCTTGTCTGACTTGTTCGACGCTTTGGCAACATTGATGGCCGTAGAGGTGGATGTAGCAGCCCGGGATCAGCACAACGCAGAGATTGCAAAGGTGAAGGATCAGATAGCTCAAGCTAAAGCGGACCTAGCAGCAGAGAACGCTAGGATGGCTACAGAACGGGCCAAGTTGGAAGCTCAGGCCTACGGGTTAGGCTGGATCAGAAGGCTTCCGGAGAAGTCATGAGAAGAAGGTACCGATCGCATCTCCTGTCGGGTTATGAGGCACGAAATCTCTTCAATACGCCAGGAGCAGGAGCGCCGGTTCAGCCGCGCACGATCACTAGTAGAAAACAGGGCTATGGTCCAGGCCGGCTCAGCCCATTAGTCCCGGTTCAGTCTAGAACCGGGACCAATGTGGGCGTTGGTCCCGGTTCATGAGCCCAGGGGGCCGGCCGGGCCACGTGGGCCATTGGTCCCGGTTCGTCTGGACCTCTTGGTCCCGGTTGGTGGGACGAACCAGGACCAATTGACCTCGCTCCTGGCCCACCACCATTGGTCCCGGTTGGTGGCTTGAACCGGGACCAAAGGCTTCCCTTTAGTCCCGGTTCATGTCATCAACCGGGACCAATGAGGTGCCTATATATACCCCCTCGCGCAAGAGCAGAGCACAGTGCTCTATTTTTTCTGGCCGAGGGGGAGAGGGCTTTGTGGTGCTCTAGCTCACCTCCTATGCACATGAGGTGTTCGATGGAATGCCCGAGCCACACTACTTAAGATTTCTCCTCTCGAAGCTCGACCTCCAAACTCCATTTTCCTCGAGATTTGTCTAGATTTAGCGGTCCGTCATGCCCCGTCCCCATCTTCACCGCCGTCGATCACCCGCGCCGATCTCATCACCGACACCACCGTGGTGAGCCTCTTGTTCTTATCTTCTTTCTGAAAGGAAATATGTCTGTAACCGCGCTAGGCCAGAAGGAAGCATCTCCATGGGCCATCAAACAGAGGATGTTATCGGGTTTTGTGTTGACTTCATTCCTGGCCTTAACAAGATAGGTCTCCCTAAATCGCGGTATGAGGGGAGACTGACTGGAAAAGGCACTCTTGGAAGAGAGTCAATAATATGCAGGGACGGATATTCTTGGTCTCAAGCACAGTACACAGTTCTGCAGAACTCTACCTCGGTGACCCCGTATGTCTATGAACACAAGAACAGTCTGCGCTCCAAACACCCGGAGCAGTGCGACGACTGGATTACATGTGAACACATCAGGACTTTCAGCAGTTGGTTGGAAACACATCTCAGAGGTGACAACACTGTTTGTGATGAGTTGTACTTGTTGTCCAGGGGACCATCTTTGACTGTATTGACTTACAAAGGATACGAGATAAATGGGAATACATTTTACACGATCGCCCAAGATCAAAAGAGAACCAACCAAAACAGCGGTGTCCGCTTTGATGCAGCAACCGAGAGTGGAAAGGACGCATATTATGGTTACATAGTGGACATATGGGAACTTAACTACGGACCTGATTTTAAGGTCCCTTTGTTTAAGTGCAAATGGGTCAATCTGTTAGGCGGCGGGGTACAGGTAGACCCACAGTACGGAATGACAACAGTGGATCTGAAAAATCTTGGGTACACTGACGAACCGTTCGTCCTAGCCAATGATGTGGCACAGGTTATCTATGTGAAGGACATGTCTACCAAACCAAGAAAAAGAAAAGATAAGGAAGCGAATACATCATACGATGAGCCAAAGTGCCACATAGTTCTTTCAGGAAAAAGGGACATCCTGGGAGTGGACGGCAAGACAGACATGTCTGAAGATTATGAAAAGTTTCATGAAATTCCTCCCTTCAATGTCAAGGCTGACCCAAGCATCCTGATAAACAATGAAGATTATCCATGGTTACGGCGCAATAAGCAAATGACACAAGCGAAGAAAAAGTGAAGACTTGCTCCCGCAACTATTATGATGATACCATGCCAAATTTGTAACAGATGAACATGCTACCATTGTCCGTTTTATACATGCACATGCTATGTGATTGAAATTATGATACCATGCCAACTTTCAACCTTTTCAGAGTTCATTTTGAAATGCTTTCCAATTTCAGAGTCATTTAGCTCAAATAATGAATTAATAGCAAACAGAATGAACTACAAAACTTTTATGAAAATAAAAACAATAAATTAAAATATTATGTTATGATCAACTAAAATAAAACTATAATATTCTTCAATAGAAAAAAGAATATAATTTTTGTGACCTAAAATCAAACTATAAGTATTTAATTGTAAGTATAAATAAAAAATAAATAGCAAAGAAGAAAAAAAATCTATTTTATAGTAAAGTTATTCATAAACTAGTGATTCACACAAATTTTATAAAATTCAAATTTAAACTATTCAAAATTTTAAAACTAATGGCACTAACAGAAAGTTTATAATTTTTGTGACCTAAAAGCAAAAAGAAATCACTAAAAAACTGTAAGTATTTAGTTTGTAAGTATAAATAAAAAATAAATAGAAAAAATTCTATTTTTTTTTATAGTAAAGTTATTCATAAACTAGTGTTTCACACAAATTTTTAAAAATTCAAATTTAAACTATTCAAAATTTTAAAACTAATGACACTAACAGAAAGTTTATAATTTTTGTGACCTAAAAAAGCAAAAAGAAATCACTAAAAAACTATAAGTATTTAGTTTTAAGTAGAAATAAAAAAATAAAAAACCAAAAAAATGTAGAAATAAAAAAGAAAAAACCAAAAAAATGCCACCTACTGGGCCTCCACGGCCTGAATACGACTAGAAACCCTACATGGGCCAGGATTCAGGCCCGCAGAGGCCCAATAGGCCCACAGGCAGTAACAAGTTTAGGCCCGAAAGCCTGCATTAGAGAGGAGCTCGAATGGGGAGGCACAGCCAGCGCTTATAAACAAGTGCCGGCGCCCTTCAGCTAGCGATGTGGGACTAAACTCAGCTAGCGATGCAGCACAAGGCCATTGGTCCCGGTTGGTGGCACCAACCGGGACCAATGGCCTTTGCTTCCCGCCCTTTCGGCTGCCGAAAATTGGCCTTTCGGTCCCGGTTCGTCGCACCAACCGGGACTAAAGGGAGCATTAGTCCCGGGTCGTAGCACGAACCGGGACCATTGCTCTGGCTATATAAGCCACCACTTGTGAAATTTTGGCCAACCGCTCCCATTCGCCTCGACGCCCCCAGGCCGTTCGTCGTCGTCGTCGCCGCCCCGAGCCCGTCGTCGCCCCGCGCCCGCCGCCGTCGCCCCGCCCCGTCGCCGCCCCCGAGCCCGCCGCCGTCGCCCCGCCCCGTCGCCACCCCGGCCCGTCGCCGCCCCGAGCCCGTCGTCGCCCCGCGCCGGCGCCCTTTAGGTTGATGATGTTTTTTTTCTGTATATATGATGATGTTTTTTGATGATATGATGATGTTTTTTTTCTGTTGATGATATGATGATGTTTTTTTTCATATATGCATTTTTTCATATATGTATTAATTTTTTTAAGTTGGTTAGTAGATATCGATTTTAGGTTAGTGCATTTTATCACTGATTTTAGGTTAGTTGATCCGCACCGTGCATTTTATGTTTGTTGCATTTTAGGTTAGTGCATTTTATGTTAGTGGGGAGGAAAAAGTAAAATAAGGAAAAGGAAAATAAGTAGAGAAAGAAGGAGAAGAAGAAGGAGAAGACGAGGAGAGGAAGAAAAGGAAGAGGAGAAGAAGAAAGGAATAGAGGAGAAGAAGAAAAAATAGAATTTTTTTTCTATTTTTTCTTCTTCTCCTCTATTCCTTTCTTCTTCTCCTCTTTTTTTTCTTCTTTTTTTTCTTCGATCTTCTCCCCCTCCCGATAGGAAAGTTTTTATAGAAAGTTACAATTTTAGAAAAGTTTTATATATGCAAAAATTACAATTTTCTATTTTCTCTTCTTCTCCACTATTCCTTTCTTCCTTCTCCTCTTCTTTTTCTTCTTTTTTCTTCTTCTTATTTATTTCTCCTCTTCTCCACTAATCCTGAGCACCCTGAACGGACACGAGGCACGCCAGGCTCCATTCCGTGGAAGGTTGGGTTTCCGGACGCAGGCGGTTACAAATCCCATGAGAGGAGGAAAAAAGTGCAGCAGACCCGAATGCAGGCGCTGCAAGCAAGGGTAGACGCGATAGAGGAACGAGAAGCAAATCGCAGCAAACGTACTGCCGAAGCCTCCCTCGAAGCTACCCCGCCATCTCAGCGCAGAAGCAGCGTGGCTTCCACCGAGCTGCTTCAGCCGGAGCATGCCTTGACGGCTCCTGCCAGCTATCCCGTGGATGCTATAACGGAGTCTCAAAATTGCCACCTTATGATGCAATGGATGAATTTGAAGTTCAAGGCGGCTCTTGGCTCTGTTTATCCTACTGAACCCGGCGCAACTTTTCACTGCAGGCCGATTCCAGAAGGATATACTAGGGTGATGGTGGATGAGATAACGGAGGGATTTGAGGACCTCCAGCTTGACCACCCTACCGGTGAAGGGGAGACTCGGCTGGGGTCTGCTCTGAAGACTCCATGCCTATGGCGGAAGGAGCTCATCAACCTTCCGAACTGGACGCCTCCGCCTCCTCCTCCTCCTCCGGCAAGTCAGGGCACTCCGCCTCCACCGCCTCCTCCTCCGGCGAGTGACGATCAGGGCCCTCGGCCGGCTCCTTCTCCGGCGCGTGGCGGCACTCCGCCTCCTTCTCTGCCTGCGCCGATGCGCCCGAGCAGCCAGCCTCCTCATTCTCCGCCTCGTCAGCAAGGGCGGAAGAGACCTGCCGCCGCTCCAGCTGCTCCGGCACGTCATAGTCTTTCTCCTCCGCCTCTTATGCATGTAAAGAAGACAACCGCTCTGTCTGCTCAGTCGGCGTCTAGCAATACAACCAGAGGGGAGACATACAGATCGGTCCTTCTCTGGAGACTCCAGAGAAGTTACATATGAGAGACCCGGAGGAGAACGCCGAGATCGCGCGAGAGAAGTGAGGAACTTCTTTGAAGGGGTGAAAGCAAAGAAACATCCACCTCCGGAGGAGAGGTAGATTCGGGTGAAAGTGAAGCGCACTCTGGCTGCCCTGACAAAACCACCAAAGTCTGATCCGCCGAAAGGAAACTATGACCGCATTATTGGAAAGGAATTTGCCGAAGCGGAGCGGTCGGGAAGTAATGTCAGTGATCAAGGCTAAAAGAATGACGAGCTGGGAAACAAATTGCCCAGCTCGGAAACAGCGAAGCAAATTGTCCCCCCGCTCAAGGTGCCTAGCCACAACGTCGCTAATGATCCGAGGATGGTGCCCGTATAGCAATCTTGCAGATTACCTGCCCGACGAAGTGTACATTATGAACCCATGGAGGTGCAGATACAAAGATACGAATACGGGAAGCCTCTCGTCAAAGATGAAAGATCTCTATCAACGATGATGCGAAGATTGCATGATTGGTACTTGAAAATCTGCAGAGACTCTGGGGGGAGGAGTACTTTGTATGTGAAAGTTAAAAAGGAGCATGACCTCGTTGGAATTGATCTGTTGCCTGTTCCATTTGAGGAGTTCTATCAATTTTTCAATCAATTGGCCCTCGATAAAACAACGGTCGCCTGCTACTGTCTGTAAGTAGTACTACTTCTGCCATTAAGTTTCTCTATATAGCTTAGCTCTTTCATTGCATGTATTTATAATCATCCTCACTATATTGTGCAGATTGAAGATCGCCGAATTGAAGAAAAGACAAGTCAGTGATATTGGGTTCATTAACACATATCTCATAGATGCAACTTCAGGTTAAACTATTCACGCAGGCTGACCAGGCCAACTTGCTACGATCGTTCGTAATAAATCAAAACAAAGATATAATACTCTTTCCTTACAACTTCAGGTGAGTGTTACTGTCTTGTGCGTATTCGGTTTCCCTTATATATTAGTCAAGTTATAGTAATGTAATTAATGAGTTATGCATGCGTGTGCAGTTTCCACTATATTCTCCTAGAGATTAAGCTTGAGCAGGGACTAGTAACCGTCTTGGACTCTAAACGAAAAGATCCCCAGGACTATGCAGACATGACTCAAATACTCCAGAATTTAGTTAAATCGATCATTATCCACCATATCAGCAACTTTGTTCATTTCCTGATATCAAGTAATTGTTTTCTTTGTCCGGCAGGGTTTGGAGAAAATTCACCAAAACAGTTCCGGGACTGCCGAAGGAGCTGGAATTTAGACACCCGAAAGTAAGTACTATAGTAGCATGTTCCGCGCATCTCCTAGTGATTCAAGCGCTAGTTTCATCAATACCATTTAGCATTCTTGCTTATCAGTTTGATTGACCTCTATTTCTTGTAAAGTGGTTGTGGCAGGAACAAGGGAATGATTTCTATGGATACTACATCTGCGAGTCCATCCGCCACACGACCTGTGAGCGGGGCGGGTACTCTAACGAACAATATGAAGTACGTAAATAACAACATTCACAATTTTATTTTATTACCATCATTTGTGTTGAGTTTCATTCATTCATATATATATGTATTGACCCCCTTCTTGAAATTAGATGTTTCGGAAGCGGGATGAACTCCTAGCACCAGCTCGCATGCGAGCAATTCAAGAGGAATTGGCGGCATTCTTTCTTGACCACGTGATCCCTGAAGACGGAGAATTCTATGTGGACCCTGAGTCCGTATGATTATATTTGTAAGAGATAATTATTGTATATATGTAGCCGGTAGTGTCAGATAGATATACGAGAACTTGTTGTTCGACCAATCTCTCGGAGAAGGAGAGGTGGTCGATATCACTTCTCTCTGTATGCATATATGTTCATGACGATCTTCTGTTTCCTTCGTTTGCTTACTAGCTAGCCAGCGTGTCTAGTCCTCTCTATACGTATGTATAGTACGTAGCGTCGACCAAGCACGGACATAAGAGAGGACACTTCTCTCTATTAATTATAGCTAGCTAACACAATATATGAAACACCTAAATTAACCCCCCAAAACCCCCAACCCCCCCCCCTCTTTCAAAAAAACAAAAACCCCAGCCACAGAAATGCTGACGCATGGATGCCTATTGGTCCCGGTTGGTGCCACCAACCGGGACCAAAGGGTCTCCTGACTGGGCTCTGCACACTGCCCACGTGGAGGGCCTTTAGTCCCGGTTCTGGATTGAACCGGGACTAAAGGGGGGAGGTATTAGTACCGACACTTTAGTCCCGGTTCCGGAACCGGGACTAAAGGCCCTTACGAACCGGGACTATAGGCCCTTTTTCTACCAGTGGATGGACCCGCCTCGTCAGAATAACATTGTGCCGCAATATGTTCCAACACCTCCCGGGCATTACTCCAACCCGTTGGACAACATTGTGGCCGCCGCTTCACAGTTAGCAGCCCTCCCATCTGACGGCGAATCACCAGTTGCAATTGAGGCACGACGGGCCAGAGATCTCCTTCAGACAGCTCTAAACCAGCAGCAGGCATATTCACACAGCCGCGAGAGGATTCATTCCACCCCCCATCCAAGCAGGAGCTACAACAGGCACGTTGAGGATGAACCGGCCGTATCAAGCAGCACGTCACCATAATCCACCGCGAGTCCACAACCCTGCAAGGGGAGGTGCTAATGCGCAGGATGTGGTAGACCATGGTCGCGTGCGTCGAGAGGCCGAGTTAGCAGCTCTGCATGGAGCCCTTCAACCTACTCCGGTTCACCCTACCGCTTCAGTGGAGCCAGGTGAGGTGTTCAGTTCCTTAGGGGTGCCGTGTCTTACCCCCGCTTTGCGTAATGTGAGACTTTCCAAGGATTGCAAAGGACCTTGTAAGGTACCCAATTATACCGCCGATCTACAACCAGAAGCATGGGTTGAAAGCTACGAGATGGCAATGGAGATGCTAGATGTGGATGAAGAGGTATGTGCTAAGTATTTCACCATTATGTTGGAAGGAACAACTCGTACTTGGTTGAAGAGCTTACCAACTAACTCTGTCGGATCATGGGCCGAATGGAAGCACCGGTTTATCCAGAACTTCAAAGATACTTGTAAGCAGCCCATGTCAATTGTGGATCTGGCCGCTTGTGTCCAAGAGGAGGGGGAGTCCACGACCCATTGGGTCAAGCGGGTCTCAGTGATTTTGCATTCATCAGATCATATCAACGCAGATATCGCAGTGCTAACGTTGGAGGGCAATTGCCGTTTTCTGCCGCTCAAACAGAAGTTAGGAAGGCTCAAATGTCACTGCAATGATATGTCAACGCTTATGGCCGCTCTGGTTAAGTACGCCGATTCAGATAATACCAAAGACCCTGACTCAGAGGAGGACAAACCAGGGAAAGGGAAAAAGAACAGCAACGGCAAGGGTCAGCAGCACAAACTGGCAGGCCATGGGAACAGTGGTAAGCGCAAAGCCGACAGCAGCTTGGACTTTGTCCCTAACACCAATGCTCAGGAGAATGGCCAGCGCCGTAAGGGAAAGAAGCCCCAGAGGGGCGGAGGTTCAGGCCCCAATTTGGAGCGCCTGTTAAATCAACCCTGTCCATAGTATGGATCAAAGGAGAAGCCAGTGTCGCATCTTTGGAAGGATTTGTTATATCATGCGAGATTTCAAGAACTCCAATATGTTCCAGTACAATAATGGCCCTCCCGGCGGTTCAGGAGGTGGTTTCCATGGGCCAGGTTACGGAGGTGGTAGTTTCGGTTCAGGATTTCAGGGTAATCAAACCGGACACATCAATCAAGGGCACCAAGGCAACCAAGGAGGTTACAACCATCAGGGGAACCACCAGCAGTAGCAGCAGTCGGGTTATCAGAGCAATCCTAAACAACTAAATAGTGGGCAATATCATGTCTTCACCACTAGCTTGTGTAAGTGTGATCAGAAGTTTCACAAGAGGGCAGTAAACTCTGTTGAACCGGCGGTGCCTCAGTATTTGCGCTGGTCTGAGCAACCCATTTTGTGGAGTAGAGAGGATTACCCACCCGGGTTGACAATCCGGGTCACTTGGCCCTAGTGGTGGCCCCTCAAGTTGGGGGATATAAGTTCACGAAGGTACTCATGGATGGGGGAAGCAGTATCAACATTCTATATTATCATAGTCGTATGGGGTTGATAGATAAGAGTCTTAAACCGTCAAACACTATGTTCACGGTGTGGTGCCTGGCAAGTCTGCATATCCAGTAGGCAAGATAGCTTTAGAGGTGGCTTTTGGAGATGACTATGATTCAAGGTCAGAAACATTGACTTTTGAGGTGGTGAAAATCAAAAGTTCGTATCACGCTTTGTTTGGGTGACCGGCTTATGCTAAGTTCATGGCGAGGCCGTGTTATGTTTATCTACAGCTTAAAATGCCAGGTCATAAGGGGACCATCACAGTACATGGGAGCAGGAAGATCACTTTGGAATGTGAGGAAGGTGATGCGGCTTATGCTGAGTCGGTTTGTGCCACGGAGGAATTGAAGTTTTATAAGGACCAAGTTGATCTGGCAGATATGACTTCTTTGAAAAAGCCAACTATAGAACACGATCCGGCGTTGAAATTTAAATCGGCCACAGATAATAGGATGGTTGATTTTGTTCCTGGCGATTCATCCAAGCAGTTCAGCATCAGCGCTAACCTGGATCCCAAATAGGAAAGCGCGCTCATCGAGTTCATCCGTGAGAACCGGGACATCTTTGCATCGAAACCTTCTAACATGCCAGGTGTAGCGAGGGAACTCGCTGAGCACACACTTAACATTGATCCTAAGTTTAAACCGGTCTGGCAGTTTCTCCGTCGCTTCAATGAAGAAAGGCGTAAGGCTATCGGGGAAGAGGTAGCTCGGTTGTTGGCCGCAGGGTTTATTGTGGAGGTCTTTCACCTAGAGTGGTTGGCTAATCCGGTGCTGGTTCTTAAGAAAAATGGCACTTGGTGTATGTGTGTAGATTACACAGACTTGAACAAAGCTTGTCCTACAGACCCCTTTGCCCTCCCTCGTATTGATTAGATCATTGATGCTACGACGGGTTGTGACTGTTTGTGTTTTCTGGATGCTTACTCTGGTTATCATCAGATCAAAATGGCAGTTAAGGACCAGGAGAAGACATCTTTCATCACTCCCTTTGGAGCCTTCTGTTATGTCTCCATGCCCTTCGGGCTTAAGAGTGCCCAGGCGACTTATCAACGTTGTGTTCAGAATTGTCTTCATAAGCAAATTGGGTGTAATGTTCATGCATATGTGGATGATATTGTGATAAAATCCAGAAAGGAGGAAACATTGATAGATGATTTGAGAGAAACCTTTGACAACCTCCGGGTTTACAAGATGATGCTCAATCCGTAAAAGTGTGTCTTTGGTGTCCCGGCAGGCAAACTCTTGGGATTTATGGTATCGAACAGAGGTATTGAGGCTAATCCTGAAAAAATCTCTGCAATCACATCTTTGGCTAAACCGACGTGTATCAATGACGTTCAACGTTTGGCCGGCCGGATTGCGGCTTTGAGCCGGTTTATCAGTCGTCTTGGGGAGAAGGCTATTCCTTTATATCAGATGCTGAAGAAAACATATGATTTTGTCTGGAGCGAGGCGGCTGATAAAGCGTTTGAGGATCTGAAGAGGCAGCTAGTTGAACCGCCTGAGCCCCAATCGATAAAGAGCCATTATTGCTATATGTGGCTGCTATTGACCGTGCTATTAGCATGGCTATTGTGACAGAGCGCAAGGAGGTTGGAAAAGAGTACCCGGTTCAACGGCCGGTTTATTATATCAGTGAATTGCTCATTGAATCAAAGCAGAGGTATCCGCATTGGCAAAAGCTGGTATATGGAGTGTTTATGGCAAGCCGAAATCTTAAACATCATTTCCAGGGCCATCATATCACAGTGGTCAGTTCAGCACCTATGGGAGATATCATTCAAAACAGAGAGGCAACTGGCCGGATTGCCAAGTGGGCTATTGAGCTTGGACCTCACGGGCTCAAATATATACCTCGCATAGCGATCAAATCCCAAGCACTCGTGGACTTCATCAATGATTGGACGGAGTTGCAGGCACCAGAGGAGAAGCCAGATAATACGTATTGGACTATTCACTTTGATGGATCCAGACAGTTGGAGGGTTCGGGGGCTGGAGTCATACTAACTTCCCCAATAGGTGAAAAGTTTTGTTATGTCCTCCGTTTAATGTTTTGTTGTACAAACAATGTAGCTAAGTATGAGGCTTTTCTCCATGGTCTTTGGATGGCTAAGGAAATGAACTTAAGCCGGGTCAGGTGCTTTGGGGATTCAGATCTGGTGGCTCAACACGTGTCTGGCACATGGGATTCTAAAGGCCCACTCATGGCTGCATATCGGCGAGAGGTGGACACAGTGGCTGGTCACTTCAAGGGTTATCAGATGGACCATATAGACCGGCGAAAGAACGAAGCGGCGGACGCTTTAAGTCGCCTTGGTTCTCAGCGTAAACCGGTTCCACCAAATGTCTTTCTGGACGTGTTGCATAATCCGTCAGTCAAGGTACGAACAGAAGAAGAGTTGGCTATTCCTGATCCAGAGGCTCAATTGGTGGCGGCTTTGCATGTCATACCGGATTGGACAATCCCATATCTGGCTTACATGAACCAAGGCGAGTACCGGATGATGAAACCTTGGCCCGATAGGTAATCCGACATTCCAAGTCCATGACCATAGTCAACGGGGAGTTACATCGTTACAGCGTCTCAGGAGCAATTCAGCATTGTGTCTCTCCTGAAGAGGGTTGTGAGATTTTGCGAGAAATCCATGATGGGGATTGTGGTCACCACGCCTGTTCAAAGTATTTGGTTGATAAAGCTTTTCGCGATGGTTTTTACTGGTTAACAGCTCATGTTGATGCGGAGGATTTAGTCAAGAGATGTGACGGTTGTCAAAAATTCACATGCCGTGCTCACATTCCGGCTCAGTTGTTGAGGATGATTCCAATAACTTGGCCGTTTGCGACTTGGGGGCTTGATATGGTTGGACCCTTCAAGCGATCCAAGGACAAAAAGACCCAATTGTTAGTGGCCGTTGATAAATTCACCAAATGGGTGGAAGCAGAGCCAGTCAGTAAATGTGATGCGGACACAGCAGTTCAATTCATCAAAAAGGTGATATTCCAGTTTGGTTTTCCACACAGCATTATAATTGATAATGGTAATAATCTATCAAAGGGAGAGATGGAGGAATTTTGCCAACACAAGCACATCCCTCTTGATATAGCATCGGTGGCTCACCCCCAGTCTGATGGTCAAGCGGAGAGGGCAAATCAAGAAATTTTACGAGGTATCAAACCCCGGTTTATGGTTCCTTTGAAACGGACACCGGTTTGTTGGGTTGAGGAGTTACCTTGTGTGTTATGGAGAATCAACACCACACCCAATAGGTCTACGGGTTACACACCTTTTTTCATGGTTTATGGAGCAGAGGCAGTTCTTCCTAGTGACATCCGTTACGAATCGCCTCGTGTGACAGCTTACGTTGAAGCTGACAATGAGAAGGCACGTCAGGATTCCCTGGACCTGTTAGATGAAGAGCTTGATCTTGCAGCAGCATGTTCGGCGATTTATCAACAAGATCTCCGATGTTATAAAAGCCGCCGGGTTAAGACCAGAACCTTTTAAGAGGGCGATTTGGTGCTCCGGCTCATCCAGGATCAGACTGATATGCACAAGTTATCCCCACCTTGGGAAGGACCATTTGTGGTCAGCAAGAATCTGCACAATGGGTCATACGACCTCATTGATGTTCGAGAGCACAAAGACTCACGTAAATCGGAGGAGGAGACCAAGGAGCCGTGGAATATAGCTCTTCTTCCGCCTTACTATACTTGAGCCACAGGCTCCTCATATGTACATTTTTTATGACAATGTATATATTATATAATAAACCGGAGCCTCTAATAAAGTGTGGTCTCTGTTCTTTTTACATTATGTGTGTGCTTATAAGGGTTTCTGCTAACAAAGCAAAATTTTGTTAAACCGGTCTCTGCAGCCGCACGAATACAAAAGGATTTCACTAGGGGGCTTGGTTGTTATCACAATATAGCTACACCTCTTGATAGGCGCTAAGCCACAAAGGAAATTATGTGGGGCCAAAGAGAGTGTTGCACAAAGCACAAACTCAAACATGGGCACCCACTGAGCACAGCTCACAAAGTTACTTGGGGGCTCTTTGTGCAAAGCAACAAAGAGGTTGAAAGGACCCTTGTAATTGGCCATCAAGCCACGGCTTGGAAGCCTGGTGTATTCAGCTAGAACCCCGGGTTAACCTGCTTTCATCAAGTAAGCCACTCCTGTCTAGGTAATCCTGGTATGACCCACCGAACGTTTGACAAGTCAATCTTCCACAGTCCCTGAACTTGTCAAAGTTAAAACGACGATTGGTTAATTGGAGGCCCATCTTAAAAGGCTTTGCTAAATGGTTTGACTCAGAGGCCTGGCAGCCCATGAAAAGCCTCGATTTGGAGCATGGCAGCTCGTAAAAAGCCTCGCATATTTCTTTTTTGAATCCTATTTGTTAAGTTTTCTGCCTTTATTAAGGTTCATAATATGTTCTGATAAACTGGTGTCCTTGGCCCGACTTGACTTTCAACTACACATTGTCAGTACATGATCAGTTACAAGCTGACGTTCCTTACCCCGGTCTTGTTTGACTAAATTGCCAGTGCTATAATGAAAACCCGGTGGTTATTATATCCCGGTACGATTTATTATTATAAACCGGCAAAATAAGGACGGAGTTATCAACACTCCGGATTAGTGTTGACACTTGTACCATACAAGCAGTTGGTCAACCAACGAGGTATGTTGCACATATTACTTTTTTATACAAAAAACTTTGATTATTCATCTAAGTATTGTATATTTGTTGAGCATCATAACCCGTCCAGTGGTAAACCACTAGGATACTTTCAAGTTCTTCTATCCAGGAACACAACTCATGATGGGCTATGCATAAATAGATCCCAAAAAGTGGAACAAATTTTCACGAAGTGTCACAAAACATGCTCGATGGCATGACAGATAAAGGAGTTTTTGCTATCCTATTACAAGAAGCTTCAAAGCGGCTACAAGTGCATAATTGTTTTTTTGGCATTGGCGTACAATATCTGGTAAACCGGATGCCGGTTTAAGACGCTTTGTCTGGACGGTTTGATGGTTGAGGGTCAGTTGGTGTGATCACTTCTTCTTCATCCCTTCCCAGACGCTGGAAATCAACCGTCGACCAATCGATTCTAGTTAAAGCTTCGAACACGACCTCTTCATGGATAAGGCTAGAGGGGTTAATATCAGGAGCAAAGGTAAGCTTACGGATTGGAGGCACAAGTTCTTGGACTTCATGGATTTCAGCAGGCTGTCTCTTCCCTTCAGCTTCATAAGCCGGTTGGAAATGAGACAAGTCTGTGTCCTCTGCCAGTTTGCTGGCTATTAGCCGCATTTCTTAGGTCGGCCTTCGGAGGTCATCATTGTTGGAGTTTGAACCGTCCTCCTTTACACCTGGATATCCTTTAATAATGTCCTCCGCTTCAAGATCTGGGATCCATGCCTTGGCTCGGATTAGTGCGGTTAATGCGCCTGCTCTTGCAGCTGCCTTCTTTAGTTCGGTAATCCGGGCTGGTAACATGGCCAGCTTCTCAAGAGTTTCCTTTATCAGTGATGGTGTTGGTTTGTTGTAAGACGCAGTGCAAATAGCCCGCTTGGACCCAGAGTACAACTGTTCAATCAAGGTATACGCCGCTTTAAGCTTCATCTGCATATCTGTGCCCAGATGAGCAATACGAGTGCCTGTTACGGTTTAAAATCAGCATTTAGATCAATGATGAAGTTCCATTAATTGGACAAACTGCACAAGAGGATACTTAACAAAGATAGCGGAAGTCATGGCATTGATTGCCGTTTCAAACTAGCTAGTTCATCTACAACTGGTTTCAGGGCTGATTCGGCATCCTCAGCTCTTTTGGTTAAATCGGTTTTCTCGGTTTCCCAGTCAGCTCGACCTTTGTTAAAAGACTCTTTCAGCTTTTCCATCCCTGCCAGGGCTTTGCTCAGCTCCTCTTTCGCTTTCGCAGCTTCTGCTTGTTGGGACTTCACATTTTCTTGCAAATCAGCGGTACGGGCATCTCTATTTCTTAGTTCGGCCAACAACACTGAGGAAATGTCAAACAACAGGATATATATTTTCTAAGTACAAAGCATATAACAAGTTATGCACTTCGTACTTCGGGGCTAATGCCTATTTACTATGATTCACTACATCTTTTATAAAGTCTCCAGAACAATGCAAGCATTATCCTTGACACTTGGGGGCTAATGTACATCTGTTCAAAACGGACACATGGATTAAAACCCAGATTACCTTGCAAAGCTAAACCGGCCTTTGGGGGCTACGCTGAGGAAAGCTACATCGTTACATTGGTAAAGTATCAGCCTTGGTTTTCACTAAGGACCTAACATTTTGAGGGTCAGTGGGATAGACTTAAAGTATTACAAAGACCCGGTTCACGATTAACATCATAAAACGGACCTTGGGTTCTACTTGGGCTAGCATTTCAACTTTGGAATCAAGAAGTAAAGGGAGATGAAAATACCTCATAGTGTTCCTTCATCAAATTCACCAAACCGGGTTCATAGTCGCAGTTTGAGTGTAGACGGTTTAAGAAACCGGAGTGAAGCTCTTCAGCGTTGAGATGGGCGTAACTTGATAAGTCAGTACTCCATTTGCCATTTTCCCTAGCAGCACGCTCTTCTTTGGCACTATGTTGGGCCAAGATTACGGGATGGCCAGGAGAGCTATGGCCTATGCCAGTTACGATAACATCATCTCCTTGGCCTTCAATGGTTTTTGCGGGAGATGACGGTGTTTCAGTATCTTTCATCGGACTAGCCCGGTTTGGAGCTGTCGGTTCAGTGTCAGGCACGGCAGGATCAGTTTCTGGTGGTTCATCAGTATTCTGATCTTGAAGGGGCGGTTCATCAGAGGCAGCTTTAGGATGAGGACCCTCTGGTTCACGAGTTTGGTCCGGTTCACCTCTTTGCTCTTCTTCAAAAATTGTCTGGTCTTCTAATGGATTGTTGACCCGAGCTTTCTTGTTGGGTATGGCTTTGGCTCTGCAAATAAATTAAAAGAGAGTTAGCATCTTATTCAAGATTTATAATGCATTGGAAGAAAGGGTTTGAAAACTTACCCTGCATAGTTTTTAGAGGAGGGAGTTGGGTTGCTGTCGACTCGCCAGAGGATGAGGGAGGTGTCACCTGATAATTTGAATCGGATGGATTAAGAGGTTGTCTGAAATAACCTGCCTTGGGATAAGAATTTTCAGAAGTGGAAGAGACCTTAGACCGGCGCTTCCGAACCAGGGTATCAGGTAAACCGGTCGAAGTGACCTGTTGGCCACTGTGCCGGGTTGTCCGGCTAGCTTCATGCTGCTGCGTCTTCAAAATAAATGTTGGGTCCAAGTAAGCAAGAGGATGAGAAAAGCTTACTTTCTGAACTGCTTGACGGGATTTTTGTGTTGGCATAGAGTCTGAACTAGAGGAAAGGGTAATTACATCTACATCATCAGCTTGGCTGCCTTCTACGTCCTCCTGACAAAGATCATTGTTAATGAGGTGCATGAAAAGGGAGCCAAGTGAGTCAAGTTCTACCTCAACTTCTGGATCATCAGCATCATCATCAAGTTCCATGTTGATCCGGTCAGCCGTTTTCCGCTTTGAGGTCCGCTTGACGGCTTTTGTTTTGGGACGGGTTGGTTTGACTGCTTTATTCCCGGTTGGCTTGTCACTTTATCTACGGATTTCCATTTCCAGAAGGGATCATCACCCTATTCATACATAAACAGAAGAAGGATTACAAGTTGAGCAAGTTAAAGATATCAAAGATGAAAAGGAAGTATAGTGCTTACCGTAGGCGGTTTGTTCTTAGTATAGAAGGGGTTCAAGCCGGTTTGACGATAGACTGATTCCGATTCATTCAAAATTTTCTCCACGCCTTCAGTGACCCCTTCATCAGTCACTTGAATGTTGATATGGCGTTGAGGGTCTTCAACATCACCGGTGTACTCACACATTAAACCGGGGTGGCGACTTAGCAGTAAGACACTCCAAGATATCCAACAGCGCACGAAATCAACGCCTGTTAAACCGTTGGCCATAAAGGCCCGGAGCTTGGCGAGTTGAGGGGCATATTTGGCCCGTTCTGCAGAACTTAAGCGTTGCAGCATTGGATGGGTGTTGGAAAGCCGGTGATCACGATAGCCTGGAAGGGGATTCTCATCTTCAGGAGAAGTATATCTGCAGTAAAACCAAGTTTGGTTCCATTCCTTAGGGTGGATGTGTAGTTTGGCATGAGGGAATTCAACTTCTTTCCTCTTTTGAATTGAAACACCACCAAGTTCAGTATTGGGGCCATTTACAAACTCTGTACGACGGTTCAGATGAAAAAAAATCCTAGAACAGCTCAGCAGTGGGGCTTCTTAGAACTATGCTTCACAGTAAACTTGGAAGTTGCATATATTGGACACCGAGTTGGGTCCAATATCTTGAGGATGGAGTTGGAAACTGGCAAGAACATCCCGAAAAAACTTTGACACTGGCGGTTTGAAGCCACGGCCTATGTGGTCGACAATGATCACTACCTCACCCTACCTCGGGGTAGGAGGATTCTCTGTTCCTGGAACTCGCCATTGGATCTCCGTCTTCTTTGGCAAGGTGCCGATACTAACCATTTCATTCAATTGATCTTCGGTGATCCGAGAGGGGACCCAGTTGCAAGCGGCAAACTATTTGGCCATTGTGAAATGAAAAAACTGAAAAGGAAATGCTGGTTTACGAGTCATTCATGGAGGAGCGCAAGATCCAATGGAATAAACATGTACCAGTATGTGAAATTGCGTAAACCGGAGGCTAATATAATAGTGAATGACAAGGTCATATGAAGGGCATACATGTGTTGTTGAGCCGGACTATTACCATCAACATGCAGAAGGTTTGCCGGTTTACTTGGGGACTAATGGTATGAGATAGATTATTTTTACAAAGGTAAACCGCCTAGATGGTAAAGAGGATACAGATCTAAAGTGAAGATGGTTAAGTAAGGTAAAAACAGATTTCACAGGATCACAGGGGCATTTTGGATCTACCACAAGTCAGGAAAAGAAAAAGATTTAGACCTAAAAGGAAAAAAAAGGTTGGTCCCGAAACAGTTCATAAAGGACTAGATCAGTCTTTTGCGCATAAGGGTTTTGTGGTGGTAACAGAAGATTAGCCATGGCATGGGATACGTCAAGTGTGAAGTGTCCATCTATAGACTAAGGAGGAACTGGGAAGAACAACACCGAAGCTCCGATGAACTTCGAAGAACCGCGAAGAACAAGGAAACCCTAATGGATCTAGAAAGGAAGGAGGAAAGGACTTACTGCGGCCGCGGAAGCAGCAGAGGTGTGCTGCGGAACTCTAGTACGAACAAGTTGATGCAGCAGCCAACGGTGAGGTAGAGGCGAGGCTTGACGATGGCGGCGGCGCTCAGGTGCGGAGGTGTCAGCAGTAGGAAGAAGAAGCGAACGAGGCGAAGGGAAAAAATGATAAGGACCCGTGGCCCTATTTATAAGGCGAAGCGATAAGGCAACAAGTGCAGGAATCAAGGTCGCTTCGATGAATGGATATGCATTAATGAAGGTAATCCTCAGCTTCAACGGATAGATGACGTCAGGGCGGTTTATCTTGATCTAGGAGTATGACGTCATGGCGGTTTACAAGATCAAGGTGAAGATGCAAGGGAGGAATTTTTCTAAGTATTGAAGATTGACATGAACAAGTTCAAACCAATCTGGGGCCTAATGTTGGGGATATTACTATTGGACGTAAACTGGCCAGGAGTAGCCTGGTTAGCTTTACGAAGATTGGAAGCCCATGAAGGTGTAAGAATGATGGCGCTTTATGAAGGCCCAATGCCCAGAGGCGAGTTAAGACCTATAGATGTAAACCGACCTAATTATGTAACTTGCATTGTAAGATAGGAAGTGTAGAGACCGAACCGGGCACGTTTATGATCTGGTCTTGGGACTCTATAAACTGATGGGCGTCAACCTATGTATATAAAGGGACGACCCGGCCGCGGTTTGAGGATGACAGACAACAACTCGAGAGCCAGACAAAGCGGATTCTCTCCGTGGCCTTCGAAACCCTAGCAATACCAATCACAACTAGACGTAGGCTTTTAACTTCATCGAAGGGGCCGAACTAGTATAAACTCCCCGTGTCCCCTTGTCCGGTTTAACCCCTTTAAGCTAACCCGTTGCGATGGATCCACGACTAAGTCCTTTTACAAGGACCTCTGCCGTGACAAACCCACGACAAGAGCGGTCTAAGCATGGGGGAGTTGATACGTCCATTTTGCATCATGCTTTTATATCGATATTTATTGTATTATGGGCTGTTATTACCCATTATGTCACAATACTTATGCCTATTATCTCTCATTTTACAAGGTTTACATAAAGAGGGAGAATGCCGGCAGCTGGGATTGTGGGCTCGAAAAGGAGCAAATATTAGAGACCTATTCTGCACAGCTCCAAAAGTCATGAAACTTCACGGAAGTCATTTTCAGAATATATAAAAAATACTGAGCGCAAGAAGTTCCAGAGGGGGCCACACCCTGCCCACGAGGGTGGGGGCGTGCCCCCTACCTCGTGGCCCCCCTGGTGGCCCTCCGATGCCCATCTTCTGCTATATGGAGTCTTTCGATGAGCAAAAAAATCATAAGCCAGCTTTCGGGACGAGATTCCGCCACCACGAGGCGGATCCTTGGCGGAACCAATCTAGGGCTCCGGTGGAGCTGTTCTGCCGGGGAAAGTTCCCTCCGGGAGGAGGAAATCATCGCCATCGTCATCACCAGCGATCCTCTCATCGGAAGGGGGTCAATCTCCATCAACATCTTCACCAGCACCATCTCCTCTCAAACCCTAGTTCATTTCTTGTATCCAATTCTTGTCTCTAAGTCCGGGATTGGTACCTGTAGGTTGCTAGTAGTGTTGATTACTCCTTGTAGTTGATGCTAGTTGGTTTATTTGGTGGAAGATCATATGTTCAGATCCTATATGCATATTAATACCCCTCTGATTATGAACATGAATATGCTTTGTGAGTAGTTACGTTTGTTCCTGAGGCCATGGGAGAAGTCTTGCTATTAGTAGTCATGTGAATTTGGTATTCGTTAGATATTTTGATGAGATGTATGTTGTCTCTCCTCTAGTGGTGTTATGTGAACGTCGACTACATGACACTTCACCATTATTTGGGCGTAGAGGAAGGCATTGGGAAGTAATAAGTAGATGATGGGTTGCTACAGTGACAGAAGCTTAAACCCTAGTTTATGCGTTGCTACGTAAGGGGCTGATTTGGATCCATATGTTTCATGCTATGGTTAGGTTTACCTTAATACTTTTGTTGTAGTTGCGGATGCTTGCAATAGAGGTTATTCATAAGTGGGATGCTTGTCCAAGTAAGGGCAGTACCCAAGCACTGGTCCACCCACATACCAAATTATCAAAGTACCCAACGCGAATCATTCCCATGTGTCCTTGGGAGCGCTTTTCTCTATATAAGAGTTTGTCCAGGCTTGTCCTTTGCTACAAAAAGGATTGGGCCACCTTGCTGCACTTTATTTACTTTTGTTACTTGTTGCTCGTTACATATTATCTTATCACAAAACTATCTGTCACCTATAATTTTAGTTCTTGTAGAGAATACCTTGCTGAAAACCGCTTATCATTTCCTTCTGCTCCTCGTTGGGTTCGACACTCTTACTTATGGAAAGGATTACGATAGATCCCCTATACTTGTGTGTCATCACTCCATCCATCATCTGCAATGATGCTGCCCTAGGGGAGGTTTTTCTTCCCGGCCATATCTTCGTATTCGGCGGCTTCGCACTGCGGGCCAACTCGCTTGGCCATCTAGAGCAGATCGATAGCTATGCCCCACATCACCAGATTTGTTTTGGAAACTTGGAGTATGTCGCTGATATCCGAGGAGACTTGATCTTACATGCATTCACGACCCCAACCTCTGCTCTAGCCTTAGAGCCGGAGCGCCTCGCCAGGACCGAAGACAGGATTTCTAAGCCTGCCGGACTATCTGTGGCAACTAGGCCCAGTACTGGAGAGCTAGAGAAAACAGTGTCGCTGGCAACCATCACAAAACCGGACTCTTCCCCGGACGCTATCTCCGAACTGTCGGAGTCAGCATCGTGTGAGCTTGGCCGAGGAATTCCCTTCTCGCCATACTCCACAGATTCTTTTCTCCCTCGACAAACCTCACCTTTAGGCGAGGCTCTGGACTTGATGTGATCCCTTGTCATTAAAGAGGAGCAATGTTCGAACTATGCCTAACCCAGACTAGGGGCTCAGAGCAGGGAATTTTACATCCCACCCACCACCCACTTTATACCCACTATCGAGGATTAAGCAGACATGCTCGATTACGACTCTGAAAACATTGACGGTATGGACGACGATGCCGGAGAAGAGGAGTCCCAAAACCCTCCGTTTATCGGATGTTGGATGGGCACCTCTTCGTATGACGTGTACATGGTGGACACACCCAAAGAAGTTAACAGCGATGGCAAAGAAGACCCAGTCGAGGATAATCCTCTTGAGATACAACTGAAGCACCGACAGTGCCGCTCTAAATCACGCCGCAGCAAGACAGCAATACCGGCACGAGAGACAACAATGCTCTGGATGGTGCCGAAGACCAAGAAAACCCTGTCGAGCAAAACTCTGAATAAGACGATCGGGAGGATGGGCAAGTCAGCCCTGATGAACAGGCTGCAAACGAAGACTCGGAGGACAGTAACTACCTTCCACCCTTCCGAGGATGAGGTGAGGCTCGGTGACGAAGCCTTTATCATGCCTGAGGAACCTCTAGAGCAGGAGCGCTTTAAGCTGCGGCTAATAGCCACTGTAAGGAGCCTGAAAAAGAAACAGCAGCAGCTTCAAGCTGATCAAGATCTACTCAACGACAGATGGACCAATGTCCTGGCAATCGAGGAATACGGCCTCGTGCGCCCAACCAAAAGTTACCCGAAGAGTAAACTGCTACCTCAATTCGACGACGAGGCACGCGAGCCCGTACCAGCAGCACGTAATGCGGCTGACCGACCACCACGTGGCCGGGACAAAGCGGCAACTCAAGCCGAACACCAGCCTGTTCCACTTTGCCATAAAGGCGGAGATAAAATAGCTCGGGAATATACATATGACCTGCGGCAGGACCTGAAGAATAAAGCAGGTCCGGCCAGATCGATCTATGGGTCGCAGGGCGTTCCCCGACGCGCGACGATGGCTATCAAGCCGAACATGAAAAGCACAATCACGTCTGGGCTGAAAACCGCAGACGGACTCCATCCGAACTATGTCGCGATCTGGCCCGATATATAGGCGCCGCACACCCTCTCTGGTTCACTGATGAAGTAATGGAACATGAATTCCCAGAAGGGCTCTAACCCGTGAATATCGAATCATATGATGGAACAACAGATCCCGTGGTATGGATTGAAGACTTTATTCTCCATATTCATATGGCCTGCGGTGATGATCTTCATGCCATCAAATACCTCCCCCTACAACTCAAGGAACCAGCCCGGCACTGGCTGAACAGCCTGCCTAAAAACTATATTGGCAGCTGGGAAGACGTAGAAGACGCCTTCCACGACAACTTCCAAGGCACATACGTCAGACCTCCGGATGCCGATGACTTAAGTCACATAGTCCAACAGCCTGGAGAGTCAGCGAGGAAATTCTGGACTTGGTTCTTAACTAAAAAGAACCAGATCATCGACTGTCCGGATGTCAAAGCCCTAGCGGCCTTTAAACACAGGATCCGCGATGAATGGCTCGCCCGACACCTCGGCTAGGAAAAACCGAAGTCCATGGAAGCCCTCATGGCACTCATGACCCACTTTTGCACGGGCGAAGATAGTTGGCTAGCCCATAGCAATAACAATGCAAGTGAACCTGGCACCTATGAAGCCAGAAATAGCAACGATAAGCCCCGACGGAAGAGACACAAGCGTCGAAGCAATGATAACAATACCGATGACACGGCGGTCAACGCCGGATTCAGTGGATCCAAGTCCGGTCAGCGAAAAAAGCCATATAAAAGGAACAATTCGGGCTCTTCCAGCCTAGACCGCATACTTGATCATCCTTGTTGGATGCATGGCACCCCTAATAAACCAGGCAATCGTAACCACCGGAGTTGTTGGGTCTTCAAACAGGCCGGAAAGTTAAATGCCGAAGACAAGGAGAAGGGGTCGCAAAGCAAGAATGATGACGAGGAGCCCCGTCCACCGAACGCAGGGGGACAGAAGAAGTTCCCCCTGAGGTCAAAACCGTGAACATGATATACGCTACCTATATCTCCAAGAGGGAGTGCAAGCGCGCGCTCGGGGACGTCTATGCAATAGAGCCAGTCGCCCCAAAATTCAACCCATGATCGTCCTGCCCGATCACCTTTGATTGCAGGGACCATCCGACCAGTATCCGTCATGGCAGTTCAGCCGCACTAGTTCTCGGCCCTATAATTTATGGATTCCACCTCACACGAGTTCTCATGGATGGTGGCAGCAACCTCAACCTGCTCTATCAGGATATAGTGCGAAAAAGGGGAATTGATTCATCAAGGATCAAACCCACCAAAACTACCTTTAAAGGAGTTATACCAGGTGTAGAGGCCCGTTGCACATGCTCAATCACATTGGAGGTCGTCTTCGGATCTCCGGACAACTTCCGAATCGAAGAGTTAATCTTCGATATCGTCCCATTCCGCAGCGGCTATAACGCACTGCTCGAACAAACCACGTTTGCTCGATTCAATGCAGTGCCGCACTATGCTTATCTCAAGCTCAAGATGCCCAGACCACGTGGTGTCATAATAGTCAATAGAAACATGGAGCTCCCCCTCCGTACCGAGGAACACACCGCGGCCCTGGCAGCGGAAGTACAGAGCGGCCTTTTAAGGCAGAACTTTAATTCAGCGGCCAAGCTCCCGGACACTGTCAAACAAGTCCGGACTACTCCGCAGCATGACAGTCCGGCTCGTCAGGATTTAGACTAGCAATTCAACCTCTGTCTCAGTCCCGACCAAGTGGCAGCATAGGTACCACGCGTACATAACTACGCACTAAAAATACCATGGGCGGAGACGAAGGCATAAACAAACTTTGGTCCACAATACGGCTCGACCTTCCCAGGACACACATACTTTCACTTTTCTTTTTGTCCTCTTCAGGTTTCTTTTTCCACAGGCCCCTCTTGACGGCCTGATAATCGGTCCTTTCGAAGGACGGATATACCAAGGTGGCAAGTAGCACAGACGTGTGGGGGAATCTCTAGATGTTCTTCTTAAGATCTTTCTACCTATTTTCAGGACCCATACGTAGCTCCCCTTTGGTCTTGGCATGTTAAATAACCACTGTTGCTTATCGCACTATTTGTACAAAGACTCTTTGACATATTAATCAAAATTATAATGGAAAAAGTTTGCGGCCCAACTTATGTGGCACTTGCGTACTACTTCATCCGCACACATCAGTACGCTATAGTTCGCCAGGGGCTTTATTGCGCTCCATACTACGGTAACAAGTCCGAACACTTTTACTGTATAGTTTGGCCCCCAAATTTAGCATTATATGCATCGGCTCCAAATCATGTCTTTGGTCAATAGTTGGGTTGCCCGTCTCCTGTGCGTACTAGCTTACGTTCCTCTCTATCGGCTAGGGTAGTAAAGGGAGAACTACTGCGATTGTGTCCTGGTTTATCTGGATGTGCACATCAGTAGAGAAAGCCGAAAACTATCTGTCATGATGCGGCGTGAGCCGGTCAGCTCTTCGGAGGTTAAAAATCTATTGCGAATTTTTCCGCATTATGCGATGAATCGGCCTTCATCCCATCAGGCGTTTACAGCACCCTAGTCCGGATTAAATGCTAACTAGGGGCTGCGCCCACATTTTTATTTTCAAACTCCTATGGCTAAGTGAGGGTGATAAAGCCACATAGTCCGATGGTTTGGTTCGTTGCGCTAAACACCTCCGTTAAGGACCAAATTCTTGGATCAAGAGTGTTTAGATTCCATCCCGAACACCCCCGTACTACCTACGTGGGGGCTGAAGCCGACGAGTGGCCAACCCTCAGATGTACTAAAAATGGCCGCACGGGAGGAATTTTTTTAAAATAATAAACAAGCATTATATTACATAACGGCTTTGTTTCGTCATACAAGACAAGATAACTTGAATGTATTCATTCGAAAACAATGTCTTTTGAACACTGGCCCTTTACAATGCGGGACCCCTTGAGGACATGTCAAAATATCGCACCGGCGTGTGGTGCTCCTTACCAGCGGGCGGTCCCTCGGTCGCAAGCTTGACGGCGTCAATCTTTGCCCACTGCACCTTGACACGGGCGGAAGCCATCCGCGCACCCTCGATGCAGACTGACCGCTTGATGACGTCAAGACAGGGGCATGAATTTACTAGCCGCTTCATGAGCCTGAAGTAGCTGCTGGGTATGACTTCAGCAGCCCATAGCCGCATTATTAAATCCTTCATGGCTACTTCGGCCACCCTATGCAATTCGACCAGCTGCTTTAGCTGATCGCTAAAGGGCACCGGATGTTCTGGCGCAAGGTATTGCGACCAGAACAGCTTCTCCGTCTGGCTCCCCTCTTCGGCTCAGAAGAACTCCGCAGCATTGGCAACTCTACGCGGTAAATCCACAAACACTCCTGGAGAACTCCAAATCCGGGTTAGTAACAGATACCTCTTCCTCACATATTTGCTCTGCATAATGAAGGCCTTACCCGCCGTGATTTTTCTGGCCTCTTGGATCTCCTGGAGGGTGCCCTGGGCTTCGACCCGGGCATCTTGTGCGCTATGGCAGGCCTTGGCGAGTTCGGACTCTTGATCCACAACATGGCACTCCAAGGACTCGTATTTCTTCATGGCGTCCTGGAGCTCCTCCAGGACCTCACTGACCCTGGCCTCATGCTTTTCACGGGCGGCTCGTTCCTTTGCCACTCTCTCCTCGGCCTCGGCCAGCGCCTTCTTAAGGGCCTCCACCTCGGTCGCCGCTACTAACAAATATCATGGCACTATGGTTAGCACAAATCATTCGTCCGTTCCAGATATACAAAAGGTCATTGCATACGTTGCTTGTCTTCTAGCTTATTTTTTACATGGCCGAGCTCTTCCTCGACCCACTCCAGACTCTGCTTTAGTCCGAAGACCTCAGCAGCATGAGAGGTCATAGCCAGCAACGACGCCTGCTTATTCACATAAGACATATTTGGTTAGCCTCCTGTGAAAACTACTTGATCCTCTGTCCGGCTTTTCTTTTTGAACATTGGACAGAGTCTCAGGGGCTACTGTCTATACTATGACATTCCTTTTATACAATCGTGTCGCTTACCTCAATGCCTGTTAGAAGGCTTGTGCAGGCTTCCGTCAGTCCGCTCCTTGCGGCTGAATCCTCTCAACCACCATACCCATGAGGGCGTGGTGTTGCTCAATAAAGGAAGAACTTCGCAGCGCTTCGAGTAGAGAATCTAGTGCCTCTAGATGGACAGAGGGCTCCGATGGAATCGGTGCACCTCCTTCTTTCGAAGGAGGCTGCTTGTCGGATTCTGGAGCTGTATAGGTCTCCAGGATCGTATTTGGCTGGGGGCCGAATTGGATATGGCCCCCATCGCAAGTCTCCATGGGGATCTACTCCCCCATGTGTTCGGCGGCCGAAGTATCATCCTCTGGCGCCACCGTGACGGCCTCCTCTACCTCCCCCTGAGCCGGGAGGGTCCTTCGGGACAACACTTCAGCATCCTCCGTAGTCTTGGGAGAGGAGGCCGCCGGAAGCGACCCGCTGTCCATCACCTTCAGATCTAGCGAATTTCCCGAAGAGGAGGATCGCTCGAGGTCGGAACGAACCGGACTACAAGTGCATGATTTAACATGTTAAAATTATGAAGTAAAGAGGCTCGGTATTTGTGCGCGTCTTCGAGTATTTATGATTCGGCCAGGGGGTTATTTCTGGGGTACCACTCGGAGCTGCTATCAATCTCCCACGTGGAGTTGTCCGCGGCGGAGGCCTTCCCCTTCTTGGACGCCTCTGCCTCTAGATGTGTGGAGGCCGCCCTTTTCTTCCTTCTCCACTTAGGGGGAGAATTGCTTTCCTCCTATTACTCGTCGTCGGTGGCAGGAGGGGAGTGGGTTTCGGCGTCTTCGAACGTCACGTCCGAAGTGCCCTTATGGCAGGGACCACCTCTGGTTCCCTTGGCCTTCTTCTTGGCGTGATTCTCCGGCGCTTGATAGGGCGCCAGAACCAACATCTTTGTCAGAAGCGGGATAGCTGGTTCTTCGGGCAGCGGAGCCAGACACCGAATTTGGTCCGCCTTCTTTGTCCAGCCCTGAAAAAACAAATAGGAAAGCTTAGACATCTTCCTTGAGTAAGCAAGTAAAGGATACACCTTGAAATATAGAAAACTTACCACACTAGTGGGATGGCCCAGGTCGTGCCTGCGATCTTCGGTCGTCGCCGGCCACATCTCGTTGGCCTTGAAGAGCACCTTCCAGATGTCTTCGTGCGTAGTGCCGAAAAACCGTTGCAAGGTCTGGTGCTTGGCCGGATCGAACTCCCACAAGTGGCAAGTCCGGCTTTGGCACGGAAGGATCTGGCGAGCGAGCATCACCGGGATCACATTTACAAGCTTGACGTTCTTGTCCACCATGCTCCTGATGCACGTCTGAAGCGCTGTCAGCTCGTCCGACGAAGACCAGTCCAGGCCCTTCTCTAGCCAGGAGGTGAGCTGCATCAGGGCGCCGGACTGGAATTCAGGAGCCGCGACCCAGGTGGCATCGCGAGGCTCTATGACATAGAACCACTGCTGTTGCCACCCTTTGACGGTCTCCATGAAGGTACCTTTGGGACATGTGACATTGGGCAGCTTGCTCACCATGGCGCCTCCGCACTCAGCATGTTGGCCATCCACCACCTTCGGCTTCACGTTGAAGATCTTCAACCACAGTCCAAAGTGGGGTGGGATACAGAGAAAGGCCTCGCACACGACAATAAATGTCGAGATATTGAGGAAGGAGTTGGGGGCCAGATCGTGGAAATCCAGCCTGTAGTAGAACATGAGTCCGCGGACGAATGGGTGGAGAGGAAATCCCAACCCGCAGACGAAGTGGGGGATGTACACGACCCTCTCATGGGGCTCTAACATGGGGACAATCTATCCCTTGGCCGGGCGCCGGTGGGCGATTTCCTTGGCTAGGTACCCAGCCTCCCGGAGCCTGGTGATGCCCTTCTCCTTGACGGAGGAAACCATCCACTTGGCTTGCGCTCAAGATCCGTACATGGCTGGAGTGCTTTTTTGGAGGCGGAAAGGATGGAAGCTTGGGCGCTGGAGCTCGAGAATGGATGGGCAGAAAGCAACGGGGCGTGGGTGAAAGAGGTGAATCCTTAACCCTTTATAAAGGTAGTGAATATCAAGCGCCTCCCCCTCGCCTATTCCCCATGGGTCATGCAGGCCGCACGGTTGGATTACCCACGCCCGTATTGATGAGAATCCCGAAATAAGGGGACACGATCTTTGCTTTTACAACACATGCCAATAAAACCGCATCTTGAAACATGGAGCGAGAGGCTAAAAAATGGTTCGAAATAATGACCAGGCTATTATGTGATGTCACGCTACAAAAGTTGTTAGTGGATTGGACTAATAAAATATTATACTCTCTGCGTGCGTGTGTGTGGTACTCGTTTTGCAGAGCCGGACACATTTTCTGTGTTCGAAGGCTGTTTTGGAGTATTCAGAGAAGGAACCCGCCTTCCAATGACGAAGACAATCTGCGCGCCGAACACCTCGTCATTGAAGCCTGGTTTAGGGGCTACTAAGGGAGTCCTGGATTACGTGGACCTCGGGTGTCCAGCCTATGTGACATGGGCCAGACTAATGGGCTATGAAGATACAAGACAGAAGACTTCTTCTCGTGTCCGGATGGGACTCTCCTTTGCGTGGAGGGCAAGCTAGGCGTCCAGATTTATTATTTGCTTTCTCTGTAGCCGACTTTGTATAACCCTAGTCCCCTCTGGTGTCTATATAACCAGAGGGTTTAGTCCGTAGAGGCAATCATAATATGGTAGGCTAGACTTCTAGGGTTTTAGCCATTACGATCTCGTGGTAGATCAACTCTTGTAATCCTCATACTCATCAATATCAATCAAGCAGGGCGTAGGGTATTACCTCCATCAAGAGGGCCCGAACCTGGGTAAAACTTCGTGTCCCCTGTCTCCTATTACCATCAACCTTAGACGCACAGTTTGGGACCCCCTACCCGAGATCCGCCGGTTTTGACACTGACATGGAGCCAGCTCGATGGCCCACATGGCCACCCGGCCTAAAGTATCTCTGTTGCCTATGATCTCGACAAGTGGGGCAGTTGTAACACCCACAATGCAGCTATATCTCCCATGTGTTGGGGCACGACTTAGAGGCATAGCCTCATGGTAGTTTTGTCGCAAGTGGGGTAATCTTCACACTATCCCATGTACTAGATAAGAATGGGATAAAGAGTTGGCTTACAATCGCCACTTCACACAAATAATAAGTTAAACATACATCATCCAGAGTATAATCAAGGTCCGGCTACAGAACAAAAATAAAAGAAGAAAACCCCAAATGCTAGATCCCCGATCGTCCCAACTGATCAACCAAAAAGACACAAAACACCGATCAAGATCTTCATCGAGCTCCCACTTGAGCTGGGTTGCGTCAACTGCATTGGTATCATCGGCACCTGCAACTGTTTGGAAGTATCTGTGAGTCACGAGGACTCAGCAATCTCACACCCGCGAGATCAAGACTGTTTAAGCTTATGGGTAGGAGAAGGTAGTGAGGTCGAGCTGTAGCAAGCACTAAGCATATATGGTGGCTAACATACGCAAATAATAGCGAGAAGAGAAGCAACGCAACGGTCGTGAACTAGAAGTGATCAAGAAGTGATCATGAAACCTACTTACGCACAAGCATAACACAAGACCGTGTTCACTTCCCGGACTCCGCCGAGAAGAGACCATCACGGTTACACACGCGGTTGATGTATTTGAATTAAGTTAAGTGTCAAGTTCTCTACAACCGGATATTAAGAAATTCCCATCTGCCAAATAACCGTGGGCACGGCTTTTGAAAGTTCAAACCCTGCAGGGGTGTCCCAACTTAGCACATCACAAGCTCTCACGGTTAACAAAGGATATTCCTTCTCTCGGGAAGACCCGATCAGTCTCGGAATCCCGGTTACTAGACATTTCGACAATGGTAAAACAGGACCAACAAGACCGCCCGGATGTGCCGAGAAATCCAAATAGGCGCTGCACATATCTCGTTCTGAGGGCACACCGGATAAGCTAAACGTATATGTACCAACATAACCCAAGTTGCCAAGGGACGGTCCCGCACGGTGCTCTGGTTCGGACCAACACTTAGAGAAACACTGGCCCGGGGGGTTAAAATAAGATGACCCTCGGGCTCGCGAAAACCCAAGGGAAGGTTATAGGTTGTTAGGCAAATGTAAAACCAAGGTTGGGCCTTGGTGGAGGAGTTTTATTCAAAGCGAACTGTCAAGGGTTTCCCATAACACCCAACCGTGTAAGGGACGCATAATCAAGGAGCATAACACCGGTAAGACAGAAACTAGGGCGGCAAGAGTGGAACAAACACCAGGCATAAGGCCGAGCCTTCCACCCTTTACCAAGTATATAGATGCATTAACTAAATAAGAGATATTGTGATATCCCAACATATCCATGTTCCAACATGGAACAAACATCAGCTTCACCTGCAACTAGCAACACTATAAGAGGGGCTGAGCAAAAGCGGTAACATAGCCAAACAACGGTTTGCTAGGAAGGTGGGTTAGAGGCTTGACACCGCAATATGGGACGCATGATATAACAAGTGGTAGGTAGTGCGACATAGCGATAGAACAAACAACTAGCAAGCAAAGATAGAAGTGATTTCGAGGGTATGGTCATCTTGCCTGAGATCCCACAAGGAAGAAGAACGAGTCCATGAAGAAGACAAACGGACGTAGTCGAACGATTCCTCACAACTCCGAAACGAAACCGAAGCTAATGAGAGAAGCAACCCGGAAAGAAGCAAGCAACATAGTAAACAACCATCACATAAACATGTCATGATGCGCAACCAATTATGATGGATGTCCGGTTTAATGAGGCATGGCATGGCTAAGTGCACAACCAACACTACAAATTATGTGGAGCTCAATATGCCACGAGTTGCATATTGACGAAACGCCACATTTGATTATTTAGTTCACTCCGGGTTATGTACCCAACAAAATTAAATGTTCTTAAAATGGCAAGAGGTGAAACATGAGTAAAATACACAGTTAGGCATTTTAAATGAGGCCCGAAACCTCAAACAATAATTCCGGTAAATCCTCATGTGCATTAGCAATTTAAAGCAACAACAATTTAAACATTCTTGATGTTCTTATCATGATGCGGATGACATTTGCAAGTTTTATGCAATAATTATGAAAAGGTTGATAAGAGCATGATATGAAGCATTTTGTCATCATGGAGGAAATGAAAGGGGTGCCACGGCAACTATGACGGAAAAGGTGCCACGGCGGCGAAACAGAAATGATGCCACGGCAACATTCCGATGATCCGGTAGCTCACAGGGATACCGGTGTAGAAGGAAGTGGGTGTGAGTGTGTCGTGCAAGATCATGGGGTGCTCCCGCATACCGGGTTCCCACATGTCGACAGCAAGGCAATGAGGAACTTGCAAAGAACAACTCGGACATGGTGCAACCACGATCATCTCATACATCACATGCATTCGTTCACGGGCGACGTCTCGGTGGTTATACCTTTGAAGTGTGCATTTTTCGGGCGGAACAAGTTCATCGAGGGAAGTAGAGGAAGTAGTCGTTCCGTGACGGTAGTATAAGTAGTGGTACACATCTCAAAGAGGAGGTAGCCATTCATGTTTCGTAGATGTTCGGGGCCACGGCGAGGAACTTGATGTCCACAGAGTCTTCGAGGGTCGACGGTAGTGGAGCACACGTTCTCGTAGATGTTCGGGGTCGTCGGTGTCGTGGTACCTGGTGACATGCACGGGATGGTAGTTGTACATGTCCGAGTAGGAACTTGGTGCATCCAGGGTCTTCGGGCGTCGCGGTACACATTGTCTTGTCGAATCCGAGCGACGGTAGTGGAACTTGGCACATGCGTGTCGAATCCATGGTCATTGTGGCATGCAACTTGCAATATACAGAAAGGTCTTGCGTATCCAAGCAAGGCAAAAAGCCCTCGATTCAACGGTGGCCGAACTTGATGAAAAAACACGAAGTGGTCTTGGTGGCTTGAACAGGGGCCACCCGAACTCTGCGGGAGGCAAAGGCAGCGGCTCGTCCTCATGCAGAAGTGAAGCAAAGGAGGCGAGCAGGGACTCGGCATGGCGGCAAGAGATTGCAGGGGAGGTTTAGGATGAGAAGAACGCGGATGAGGAGGCAAAAATGGCGCTGCGGTGGCTCGTTGGTCTTAGACGGTGACGGCGCACGGGAGAAGGGCTCCGGCAGAGAAGCAGAGCACTAGTGCTGCTTGGGATCGAGCCTTTGCTCTCTCGAGCAAGGAGGCGGCGATGGTGGTGGTGCGCTCCAGCGAGATGGGGACACGTGGGAAGGAGTAGAGCACGGCAGGGCAGGTCGGGTCGCCGGCGCAGACGCCATGGCCGGAGGCGGGGAGGCAGCGGAGAGGTCTTGCGGCGTTCATGGCGGGGCAAGGTAGGTACGCGAGGGGAGGAGGCTGCTGTGGGCGGTCGGCGCTCGAGTAGAGGGGATCGGGAGGATGTGACAGGGGAGGCTGGTGGCGCCTATCGGGAGGATGAGAGGAAGAGGGATCGAGCGAGGCAGCGCTATCCTCTCCCTGGCGGTGCGTGAGTGGCGGCCCGAGGGAGGAGAACGAGGGAAGGGAGTGGGGGTTCGGGAGAGGGTTAGGGTTAGGATGGATTTAGGTGGGCTAGCCTGCTAGGAGGCCCAAGTGAGCAGAGGCCTGGCTAGGCTAAAGGGAGGTTGGGCCGGCCCTCTTCTCTCTTTCTCTCTCTCTCTTTAAAACTTATTTCTTTAACAGAAAAGAAATTAGAGAGAGGAAAAGAAAGAGAGGGTTAGGGAAGGATTTTTCGCATGGGGATAATTCCCCCGGACTCACAAAAAAACATGCATGTTCCAAGAAAAATAGGAATGGTCATGATTGCAAGATTTAAATTCAAACTCATTTAAATTTAATTCAAATGGTTTGAACTAGGAAAAGGTTTAGGAATGGGCAAAATGTTGAGAATTTTGGTAGAGCTCGGGAAAATGGAGAAAGGATATATAGCAAAGTTAGAGGCCAAAAGTTGTGATAATAAAGGCATTGGGATTTATTCTGCAAGTGTGTTCCGGTTAATTCCAAACAAATGGAATATTTAATATAGCTGCCTAATATCGGGAGGATATGTTATAATGAGAATCAGCATGTGAATTCCCTCGATTTGAAAGGAATGAAGATCCATGCAGTTTATTTAGTTGAGTTTTACAAAATTAAATGGCATGATGACATGATGCAATGCAAAAAATGCAAAGAGGAATGCAACAAGCAAAACAAATCACATGACGAACAACGAAAAAACATGGAAGGTTTCTGGAGCTCCGGTCTTGGGGTGTCACAACACTCCACCACTACGAGAGTATCTCGTCCCGAGATCTAGGATGGCACCGGAGAGAAAAATGGAAGAGGAAGAGAAGAGGTAAAACTAAGTTGCTTCTTGTACAAATGAGTGAAAACCAATGAACCTTGAGAGGTTAAACAACATTGAGAAAAGAATACAACGGAGATGAACAAAGTTGAAAACACTCCATTAGATAAGAGGAGCAAGGAACATCACGAGAACACCGTAGGTTGAAAGACATGAGAAAAGGGGTTGCAATGGGCAAGAAGTACATGCAAGCACTCCGATTGAAACGAGATGTACAAGGAACGATAAGGATCAATTGCGACAATACTCCGGTTAGAAATGTAAGGTAAAGAATATGAGCTTGGCAAAATTAAAGCACTTGGATGAGACTCCGGTTAGAACAGGAATGATAGACACAACACTCCGGTCAAAACAAGATAGAGAAGTAATAACAATGATATAAATTGGACAGCACTCCGACTGTAAATGGAAGGAATAGAACATGATCTTGACAAGATGAGAGGATACATGAAAAGAGGGCACAGCACTCTGGTTGAATGGGTAAGCATGAAAAGAACATGGTCCTAACAATCCGAGATGATGAGTGAAAAGAGCAACATCACAATGCCTCCGGAACAAAAGAATAGAAGTTGGATCGTTGGAAAGAAAAGAGTTGGGAAGAAAATGACATCTTCTACCATAATAGAATTTGAAAAGCAGCCTTAAAAAGAAGGATTGAACGGAGTTGTTGGAAAACCAACACGAAAAGAGTAAGCTTGTTGTGGGCTTATGGAAAACATCTCGAAATCTTGAGGTGAAAATCTGCCACTAACGAAACAAAAGATTGGATTGATATGAACAAGGAGACGAGAAACTTATCTCACCGGGAGGATAAATGAAGAACATGGGTCATTTACAAGCACAACAAGTAGCAACAATCCTTAGGGAAAGATTTAGCTGAAATATAACCCAGGATAACTCCAATGATGAGATTGATGGGTTGCAAAGAATCTCCTGACCGAATTGAAAATGATGGGTTTAAAATATGTCATTCTAGACAACTTGTGAATCATGTAGCATGAAGGGAAATTGTCAAGAATGACATAACACCACCTCAAAAGATAAGGTAGAAAGAATTGCACTTCAGAATGCAAGATGAAGAATGTCTGAACTCCTCAAAACAAGACATGCGTTGAGCCCCATGTTTATTTGAGAGTATAGCTTGGCGGATCTGAACTTCGAAAGAGATCTTGAAGAACAATTGAAGAATGAAAAGAATCCTTGATGAACCACCATGTAGATCCTCCATGTAGAACTCCGGTAATAAAAGAATGATCAAAAGAAATGAAGGATGAAAAAAATAAGATTGAAGCCTTGCAATGATTAGATGAAACTTCGCGATGATATCACCGAGAAAACTTGGAACTCCGCAAAGAGAGATGAACAAATGAGATCAAGAATTTTGGTGAACCTCCGGAATAAGGAATTAATCGCTTGAAAGAAAACAAGAATAAGAAATACATTATGCTTATCCTTCATCAATTAAATTGATGACAACACTACTAGGAACATGCCTGCTAGTGGCACACCTGTTTCGCCTACTAATGGCGCACTACAGGTGCGCCACTAGCATCACACCATTAGTATCTAGTATACTAATGGCGCACCACGCAGTGCGCCATTAGTATGTCTCCCAGGGGCCATATTCATCCATGCGCTCTGGCTTACTAATGGCGCACTAGTTGATGATGCGCCACTAGTGTGCTCTGGCTTACTAATGGCGCACTAGTTGGTGGTGCGCCACTAGTATGAATATTAGGGATTTTTTCTTTTCTGATATTTGCATAGGTTACAAAATATATTACTGGACAGAATATAGACAGCACCACACAGGAACAGCAGATTCATCAAATACAATAGAAGATTAGTCTCCGAATACAATTCATCATATTAGCCTCTGAATTCAAAAGACCTAACAAAGATAGAACATTACAAGTCTCGAGACCGCGAGTAGCGAGTTTGTCGAAAGTAATGCTACATTCGGAGATATTTGAGAGATGTGTCATCTCTTATCTTCGTGCTACTGCTACTGCTATACCGAAACATGACCTAAATACCCTATTTAAGGTAAAACAGCATAAAACAAAATAGACCCTGACTCTCCATTATGGAGAATGGAGATCATCCCGTGTCCAATTCTTGCGCTTCACTTCCTTTTGCTTCCAAGAACCTCCTTACGACTGTCTATACATTTTTCCATCCTTTGATTTGCATGTCTCCACTTCTTTTAGAAATCTGGTATGGACAATTAAGATTCGTAGGATGACCTGGCTATATGTTCAAAACATTAAGGCTACCTTTCTGATACATCAAATGAGGCACACAATTCTCTGGGATTATCTGTTGAAAAACATAGTAATAACTTCATAGTTAGCAATGATGTACTAGTTTTAGAAGTAATAGTAAAAAATCTTACCAGGGTATCTCCATGGTAGTTACCGTAGTTCAACACATGGATTAGTGGCATGTATTGACCATAATGTTGATGAGTTTGATTGTAGATATTGTAATTCTCAATGTCAGTTCAAAATCTGACCAGATGATTTTTCTCGTTGTAAGTTAATTCGGAGCCATCGGTGTAGTGGGTTTTGTCTACCATCTCCCGCACATTCTTTAAAGAATGAACATAAGATGTCAGTGGAAATAAGCTATCAACTATTTTGAAATGAACAATATAAATTAGTTAATAATTAACTATGTTTGAGAAACTCACATAGCGGTAGAACTGGAGGCGTATGAACAAGGACCCAAATGTCCATATTGTCTCGGTCGATGTCAGGATCACCAAGATCCATGGTGACAAGCATACCCTCATCAAAACCATACATCTTGCAAAATGCTTCCCAATTTTTGCAACCAAAAAGGGTTACGCTCCCAGAATTATACAGATTTACTTTAAAATCCACATCGTGATGAGTCCTTAGGTGAATTTTCTTTGTTTCAGAATTTTCATGGTCTTCAAAATCCATCCTCTCCAAGACATAGCGTCTTGCATGGCATGGGATAAGCTATACTCGATTTGTAAAAGATGAAAATTACACGTTGAAATAGTTGAAGTCATGCTTAATTATGAAAATAACACTTGTCGTCATTGTGTACCATTTCAAGTTCGAAGGTCTCCTCGAGCTTAATGCTGAAGCGCCGATCATCGTCCAGGTGAGGCATGTCGCACAGACCTCGATCGTCGTGGCACCAGCCGCACTCCCCCGGGAGACTTTCGTCGTCCGATGACGACATTTCCTACGTTCATAATTCAAAACTACATCATCTCTTGCATTGGGTCCAATAAGATAATCCACAGTGTGGTGAAAACACGCCCTTCGAACTGGTTTGAGCTATTGGTGAATGGAGATGGTCTAAGATTTTCAGTAGTAAGAAGTGAAGTAGTAATTTTGAGAGCAATGGTTAGGATAAGTGGTTCCTCTTTCCTGTTTAGGTTTAAAATAGAATATTGTTAGTCATGCACTCTTGTGCATTTTCAGCCAGGCCCAGTGGAGTTGGCCTAAAACATTTCTTTCTTTAAGCCTGCTACATCCATTCAAGTATTTATGGTCAAGGGTTAGCAGGGCCATCCAAATAGAATATGTGGTATGGTCTTTTTTAGTAGGTCATCCTACCAGATTAGGGTTTATCGATGACGAGCAACTGACATTAGTAATAACTATGAGTTGATATCACACTTCTATATGTATAACACAAGAGGCAGTTGATACTACTTAGTTAAGTACTAAGATACCCCGGCCCATGCATTAGTCGCAAGTACCCCATATGTCCTATTTTTAGCAAAGTCATGCTAAAATTCACGGAAAATTTCAGCATGACCTTTGCTGAAAATAGGACATTATGGAGTACCCGAATTTGCCGGAACGGAAGTTAATCGACATTCCGGCAAACTCAAGGGCCTCCTGGGGTACCTACAAAATCATCATGACACAATGGTCGGAGACAAAACCTAGCAAACTGTAGCGACCCGACCCGAATGGATCAAGTCTCTCTGCTTAAGTCTCATCCCTGGATCGATATGTTGACACACACAGTACTCGAGGATTTATAACAGAGGTAAATCACATGTATAAGTAAACGTAAGATACTATTACCTCAATCCAAAATAGTGGAAGTAACAAGGTTCTGGATTCCCATCAACACCAACGGCAAAGTTGAGTGTAGAAATCGTAACCCTAACGTATCACTTACTCGTCGTAAGATAAACCTGCAACATGAGACGTTGCAGCCACAAAGGGTCAGTACATTGAATGTACTGGCAAATTCACACCATAGAGAATGATGAACAATGGCTATCACTACATGCATATTTGGCTGGTGGAAAAGCTCTATGGTTATAAGGTTTTTGCGAAAAGCCAATTTTTCCCTACTGCAAAGGAATAAATTTTATTTAACTATCATGGTGGTTGTTGAACATTGAGAATGGTTGACAGCATTCTCAATCCCAATTAAATAACATCATTAAACCCAACAAACTTAATTTAAAGTAACATGATGAGATTCACATGATAATCCAAGTACTAGATACTCAAGACGTCCATAACCGGGGACACGGCTACCATGATTAGTTTATACACTATGCAGAGGTTTGCGCACTTTTCCCCACAAGACTCGATCGTCTCCGTTTGGTTTCTCGCACTACATGGTGTTTGAGAGACGGATGACCGAGACATAGTCTTTCAGAAGTGTTTGCACCTTACGATGGGTAGACCGTACCACCTACAACCCCTACATCTGCTAGTCTACTACTGTAAGAGTTCACATGAATTAATCAACTATGCTAGAGCCCATAATAGCCTGTGGCTGCACACAGAAGTTTCTAGTATGAATAATCTCATGATCCCTTTGAGCCTGGGTGGCGGTCCATAAAAAAACAGGCAATCCTAGAATACCCAGGTGCCTAGACAGGCAATCCTGGAATAACCAGGTGACTCAATCCACCCAGATGTGTGTTTAAGTTGCCACCTTAGATAAACCATTAATTAACAAACTCACATCTGTCATGGATATCACTCACCCAATCCATGTCTACTAGCATAGCATGGCATAATAAGCAAACGTAGAAGTAACTCCCAAAGGTTTGATAATAAACAGGTAATAGGTACTACCTCAACTACTTCCCATCCCACAATTTATTTAGATCCTAATCATGCAATGTGTGAGGATTGATCTAATGCAATAAAACTGGGTAGTAGGAAAGGTATGATCAAAGTGTTACTTTCCTGCAATGTTGGTGAAGATGGTTCACACTCAAAACTCTTGATAGCTCTACTCGTCACACTCCGGTCAATCTATCGTAAGCAAGCAATAGTAACCACACATAAGCAATCACTCAAAAGATCAGAAAGATCGAGAAGACGATTCGGAAAACATCAAAACCAAGCAAATAGCTCTTGCAACATAAAACAATTTCTAACAGTACCAAAATTATGTGAATTTGGCCTTATCATAAAGTATAGGTCAAGAGCTTCGATTTGCCAAAAGAATCAACTCAAACGGAGCTACGAAACTCAAGTTATGATCATACGAAGTTTGAATTCAAATCTGATCTAATTCAAATTTTAAACTTTTTAAAAACATGTTTGAGTTGCTTTACTGGATAGAGGGGATCATAATGAAGACGTGAGCGTTGGTTTCACTGGATTTGGACTAACGAGCAAAAAGTTGTGGTCGTTCGAAGTACAGGGACTAATCTATAAAAGAAACTACTACAAATAGGTCCCTGGACAGAAAACTAAAGAAATAAAAGAAAAAGAGAAATCTAAAAAGTGAACATTCGCTAACTAGTTCTAAACAGAGAATGTTCTCTAAATAGATCTAACAAAAAAACTAAACTATTTTTAAGCAAAAACTGAAGTAAACCTAAAGGAAAATAAACCGGACCGGGGCGGTTTTATACCGGTTCGGGCGGTTTTTGGCAAAAACCCAATGGCGGTTCTCCGGTGACTGCGGACTCCAGCGAGGCGGCGGTTTGGATTGGGCGGCAGCTCCGGCGGGGTGCGGCGGCGCAGCAAGGCAGCGGCGCGGTGGTGGAGGAGTGGCGGCGGCGAGGAGCAGCGAGCAGCGAGGCAGCGGCAACCAATGGCGGCGGCGAGTGCGGCGGCGCTGGCGCATGCGGCGGCGACGAGAAGCGGTGAGGGGAGGAGGAGGCGGCGGGGCTTTAAAGGGGGTCAGGAGGCCTCGGGAGGCGTGGGGAAGGGCCGACGGCGGCGTGTCCGCCTCGGACACGGCGACGGCCGGCGGCCTACGGGCGAGGGACTCCGCCCGGGGTCGGTGGCGACGGTGCGGATGGGCTGGGCCGCGGCCTGGCTGGGAGCTGGGCCGGCCCGGTCGGCGAAGAGGTTTTTTTTAACAATTTTTTTTCAGAGAACAAAAATAATAAAAACAAAATAACTAGAAATATTATATAGGCATATAATATATCATAATTTTCAGAAAAAGATTTTCTACAACATGGACATTTTTATAATGCCAAATAAAATCCACACAAAATCAGGTAATTCAAAGAGTGCTACAGGTCTAATAAAATCCAATAAAAATCATTTTAAAAATACCAAAATGATTTCAAATTAATTTTTCTCCAATTTTCTAATGTAGGGAATCATGTTACCCTAATTTCCATATATTTTATTTTTGGAGAAAAGTAATTTGAATAAAACTCAAATAACTCCAAATTGAAAGTAAATTCAAAAAAAAAGACTTTAAATGTGATCTTTTAAAACTCCCAACTCATATTTCATCTAATTTGAAGAAGTCATTTTATATTTGCTCATGAAAATCATTGAGTTGCTTGAAGTTTAAGAATTTTAAATATTTTCAAAAGAAATTCAATATTTTCAACAACCCTTTTCATTTAATTTAAATGGAAGAAGTCATGTCATGTTGTCTCTAGGGTTTTGGGTTGAAAAGAATTTGAATTCACGGAGATCGGAAAGCAAATATGAAATTTTGGGAAAGTCCTTTTATTCCCTCTCATTTAACTTTCAAAAAGTTTCGAATTCACTCACTTTCAGACAATCAATCAAACAATCAATCAAATCTATCTATTTATTATAACATTCCAAAATTTACAATTTTGGGATGTTACAAACCTACCACCCTTAAAATGAATCTCGTCCTCGAGATTCAGAGAGGCTAGAAAGAAAAAGGTTAGGGTTTGGGGGTCTCCTCAAAAGCCATCAATCATCACCGGGGTTTGGGGTGCTACCACCCTTAGAAACATTGTTACGGTTCCATCAAAACTCATATACTTCATCCATATTGTTAACAGTGTCGGTCTTCTCAGATTTTTAGGATAATTCCTTATCTGGGCTCTTTTGATAGTGGCATAACCCTTTTCCTCAATTCTTCTGTCTTTCATCTTGGTAAGGTTCTTCTGTGACTGGGTCTTCTTAGCTGACGGGTCTGGCGCCAAAACTAAACAATTATCGATATCTCATGGTGGTCAACAATTTATGGTTTCTCCTGCAGGAAATGGGTCTGCGTTGATCCTCACCGTATAACCTACGGTTGGCAAAAACTGCCTTGTACAAGGGAAAAATTTCTTATACCATTCTAAGGTTTAAACAAGGTTTAATATCATCGTCCCTCTACTATAGGCAAGTCACTCAGATTTACCATCCCATATAGCAAGGCGAACAATAAGAGTAAGTCGGTATGGTGATCAATCCATCCCGCAATCAAATCATTACTTTGTATATAGTTTAGCGAATCTTGCATTCTAACACTCGGTCATCCTCACAAGCATTGCAGAATTTCTCTTGTCGATGAACTGCGTTCGGAATAATCCATTGATTCTGCAAGCCAAACAAACATCCAGCATTCCTTCACAACTCTCAGGTTTTGCGTTACTCCTATAAAATTGTCTGCCGATAAACGTCGTATCTTCCTCCAGGGTTTTTCCTTCAGCAAGAACGTGCTTCCTTCTTGGCAGGTCCTAGGCCTGTGGGTTATGGCCCATCTTATTACTTGTAATCTTTGAACTCATCCTCGGGGCAGCTGATCGTTATTCCAACATCCAACTTCCAGCTTCCAACTTCCTAGTATTCTTAAATCCATCCAATTGTACTGTCTTCCTTCCTTCTATTGGCACCAAACTAGGACATGAATTACTCAGACTCATCATGGAATTTCCATTGATCCATCATACCTCCTTTATATCCAATAGTAATTCATCTATTCATCCTCGTGGGATATCCCTCATACCGAGATAAAAACTTATACTTCTGAAGTCCATATTCCACTTCGTGGAACATAATTATCCTTTCCAGGGTCAAGCGTCCTTACAGGGGAATATTGGCCATCTCTGCATGGCACTTCTTCAACTGGGAAATGTGAAACACATCATGAACTCCTAACAGTCCTTCGGGTGACTTCAACTTGTTGGCCACTTCTCCCATACGCTCCAAAACTCGGTATGGTCCTACAAATCTCGGGGCTAACTTTTGCTTAACTCCAAATCGGTTAACTCATTGTAGAGGGGACACACAAAGACATGCTTTGTCTCCAATTTCATAGACTACCTCCTTGAGTCTACATAACTCTTCTGCCTGGACTGAGCTACCTTCAGTCTATCTCGAATCAACCTAACATTCTCTTCTGACTCCTTGATCACAGTTGGTCCAAACAACTGACGGTCTCCAACTTCATCCCACATACTCTTGGGGTATCACACATATCGAGACAAAACTCGTATTCATTTTGTCCAAAATCCACTCAGTGGAGTATCCTTATCTTTTCCTGGGGTCAAAGGTTCTTACAGGGTACTACCACCCTTAAAATGCACAAATCTTCCATAGACCATATTTCTCATATCCTCAAAATGGTCAAAATCATTCTTCGTAGAGTAACAACTCATAAAATCCATATCAGTACCAACGATGCTAACTTTATTCACTCTCAATTGATTACAATCTCTCGCTTTTCCACTACAGGTCTCAACTAAACACCTCAATATAAAAGAAAATGTTCTCACTTCTACTACTCCATTTCTTTTGTTGCAAACTCAACTATCTAGCACAAGTTTCCTTCTCCTTGGGGCATTCTCTGGCAAAGTGCCCTGCTCCATTACTACTAAAACATATTACTTCTGGCAAGTATCGAGGTTTCCTTTTTGGGCAATTGTTGAGGTAGTGCCCTGACTTGTTGCACCTGTAACAGGTGATATGACTCAGGTCCTTTCTGGTATCCAATCTACTTCTCTTCCTGGACCTTTCCATGCCAATCATGGCTTCTATTTCCTATGGGTCATATTCTACTTTCTCTGTCGGGAATTCTACTAGATCCCCATTCAAACAATTTTGGGAGATGTGTCCTTCTCCACATGAATAGCAAGACTTAGTGCAGGGTTTACTCGGGTCCTCTTTAGGTGTGTCCTCCACATCTTCCTTCATCACGGGTTCTTCTAAAATTTCCATAAGGGCTCCTTTCTTTACTTCTTTCTTCTGCTGGATGGTTCGTTGTACCATGGGGTAAATGTGACACTGAGCAGGATAGTGGGTAGTCCCTTCACCCAAGAAACAAGTAATCTGCCTAATATGGCATTCTTCAACTAGGTGACTTCCTTCACAATTAGGGCATTCATCCTTGTGTCCTTTATGGGTGTGTCCGATTTCTCCACAAATCTTGCATGCACAAGGTTTCTTCATATCCTTTCCATAAGGTTTCAACTTCTGGGACACAAGCCGAGACTTTGGCAGAGTCAACTTAAATTCTCTCCAAGTGGTTACTCCTTGCCATCCATTGATGGTTTGGTACATTCTCCACCAAGTAGCAGCACCTCTTTCAAAGCACTAAAGAGCATGCTGGGTCATATCCTTTCTGACTATAGGGTTATCCTTCATGTGATCCTCCATATTCTGAATCCATTGGTCTGTCTCCAATTGACATATCGGTCCAGAAAATATAAGCTCATCTTCATTCATCCTCTATTGGGTCCAAGGGTTTTGGGGTGAGATGAGAGAGAGGGAGAGGGATACACACAATACAAACAAAAGTTTTGAAAAGACAGATTTTATTTGTGGCTGTCGAGAAAAACATCAAACAAATGACAGCTCACAAACGTCGCATCTAACGTAGGTATATAACAGGGGTTTGGTCTTCTAAAGGTCAACGTCGCCAAACTCTTCAAGTCTTGTTCATGCGTCCAATGGCTTCTTTCGATCATGCTTTTCTTTCTCAAGTTCTTTTGCCAGATCATCTCTATTGACGTGAAATCTCTCGTGACATCCTTTAATATTCCGGAGTTGTATTTCAAACTTCTAGGTTTCAACATCCTTGGCATGAACCATGATCTAGTTCCTGACGAATCTCCGGTTTCTCGAGGTTTTGCTCCTCCATCTTGGCTACTCTCATCTTCAAGGTCCTGAGTTCCTCATGAAATACTTCCTTGTCAAAATACTGCTTCTTGTAGGTCCATCTTAACTTCTTGATGTAACATTCCAGATCCTGGTGATACACTAGCTAAGGTAAAAACTTCACCTCTTGCTGATAGATGCTCCATCAGCCTTCTACCATCCAATCCTTCCATGCATATACATGCTTAACTCAGTACGGTGACAATAGCATAAGCGGGAGATAACTTCATGGATAGTTGTGTTTTTGCTCTTGTCATTTCCATGAGCTATCATTCCATACTTGATATCTCCTGCCTTAGGGTTTTCTTTGACAAAACTTCGAGTTCTCATGCTCCTTGTTTCAGTCTTTCTCCGATACACCTTGATCTCGGTATTGACAACTTCCATAGTCTGCCAAGTTCCATAAGGGTAGCCTTCCTGGGTCATACAAATCTGGGAATTCTTCAGAGCCTTCAAATTCTACTTGTCTTCGGTCTTCAACCGTTGTAGTTTCCATCATTCAGATGCACGGAAAATACTCTTCATTCCGAAGTGGTCTTAGTTATCCGATATGTTGTACTTCTTGTAGTGGTCTCATCAGTCGAATCTTCGTGTGGTCAAAAGGGGAAAGGGGTATGGTCTCACTAAAGGGAATTTTTGAATAAGCCCAGAGGAGAAGAGATGTAAAAGATCTTTTGAAAGGGAAAGTTGTAGAGAAAAATCTTTGCTATGGGCTTGCCAGTTTCTAGGGTCACGTCCTACAGTCAACATGTGCTCGGATACCATCTTGTAGCGACCCGACCCGAATGGATCAAGTCTCTATGCTTAACTGTCATCCTTGGATCGGTATGCTGACACAAACAGTACTCGAGGATTTACAACAGAGGTAAATCACATGTATAAGTAAACGTAAGATACTATTACCTCAATCCAAAATAGCGGAAGTAACAAGGTTGTGGATTCCCATCAACACCAACGGCAAAGTTGAGTGTAGAAATCGTAACCCTAACGTATCACTTACTCGTCGTAAGATAAACCTGCAACATGAGACGTTGCAGCCACAAAGAGTTAGTACATTGAATGAACTGGCAAATTCACACCATAGAGAATGATGAACAATGGCGATCACTACATGCATATTTGGCTGGTGGAAAAGCTCTACGGTTATAAGGTTTTTGCGAAAAGCCAATTTTCCCTACTGCAAAGGAATAAATTTTATTTAACTATCATGGTGGTTGTTGAACATTGAGAATGGTTTACAGCATTCTCAATCCCAATTAAATAACATCATTAAACCTACAAACTTAATTTAAAGTAACATGATGAGATTCACATGATAATCCAAGTGCTAGATACTCAAGACGTCCATAACCGGGGACACGGCTAACCATGTTTAGTTTATACACTCTGCAGAGGTTTGCGCACTTTTCCCCACAAGACTCGATCGCCTCCGTTTGGTTTCTCACACTACATGGTGTTTGAAACACGGATGACCGAGACATAGTCTTTCAGAAGCGTTTGCACCTTACGATGGGTAGATCGTACCACCTACAACCCCTACATCTGCTAGTCTACCACTGTAAGAGTTCACACGACTTAATCAACTATGCTAGAGCCCATAATAGCTTGTGGCTGCACACGGAAGTTTCTAGTATGAACAATCTCATGATCCCTTTGAGCCTGGGTGGCGGTCCATAAAAAACAGGCAATCCTGGAATAACCAGGTGCCTCAATCCACCCAGATGTGTGTTTAAGTTGCCACCTTAGATAAACCATTAATTAACAAACTCACATCTGTCATGGATATCACTCACCCAATCCACGTCTACTAGCATAGCATGGCATAATAAGAAAACGTAGAAGTAACTCCCAAAGGTTTGATAATAAATAGGTAATAGGTACTACCTCAACTACTTCCCATCCCACAATTTATTTAGATCCTAATCATGCAATGTGTGAGGATTGATCTAATGCAATAAAACTGGGTAGTAGGAAAGGTATGATCAAAGTGTTACTTGCCTGCAATGTTGATGAAGATGATTCACACTCAGAACTCTTGATAGCTCTACTCATCACACTCCAGTCAATCTATCGTAAGCAAGCAATAGTAACCACACATAAGCAATCACTCAAAAGATCGGAAAGATCGAGAAGACGATTCAGAAAACATCAAAACCAAGCAAATATCTCTTGCAACATAAAACAATTTCTAACAGTACCAAAATTATGTGAATTTGGCCTTATCAGAAAGTTTAGGTCAAGAGCTTCGATTTGCAAAAAGAATCAACTCAAACGGAGCTACGAAACTCAAGTTTTGATCAAACAAAGTTTGAATTCAAATCTGGTCTAATTCAAATTTTAAACTTTTCAAAAACATGTTTGAGTTGCTTTACTGGATAGAGCGGATCATAATGAAGACGTGAGCGTTGGTTTCATTGGATTTGGACTAACGAGCAAAAAGTTGTGGCCGTTTGAAATACAGGGACTAATCTGTAAAAGAAACTACTACAAATAGGTCCCTAGACAGAAAACTAAAGAAATAAAAGAGAACGTTCGCTAACTAGTTCTAAACAGAGAACGTTCTCTAAATAGATCTAACAAAAAAACTAAACTATTTTTTTAAATGAAAACAGAAGTAAACCGGACCGGGGCGGTCTTGTACCGGTTCGGGCGGTTTTCGGCACAAACCCGATGGCGGTTCTCCGGCGACTGCGGACTCCGGCGATGCGGCGGTTTCGATCGGGCGGCAGCTCCGGCGGGGTGCCGCGCACGCGAGCAGTGGCGGCGGCGCAGCAAGGCAGCGGCGTGGTGGTGGAGCAGCGGCGGCGGCGAGGAGCAGCGAGCAGCGAGGCGGCGGCGGCGGCAACCAACGGCGGCGGCGAGTGCGGCAGAGGGCGGCGGCGCTGGCGCATGCGGCGGCGACGAGAAGCGGGGAGGGAAGGCGGAGGCGGCGGGGCTTTAAAGGGGGTCAGGGGGCCTCGGACACGGTGACGACCGGCGGCGTACGAGCGAGGGACTCCGCCCATGGTCGGTGGCGATGGTGCGGATGGGCTGGGCCGCGGCCTGGCTGAGAGCGGGGCCGGCCCAGTCGGCGAAGAGGTTTTTTTTTAAAACATTTTTTTCAGAGAACAAAAATAATAAAAACAAAATAACAAAAAATATTATATAGGCATATAATATATCAAAATTTTCAGAAAAAGATTTTCTACAACATGGACATTTTTATAATGCCAAATAAAATCCACACAAAATCAGATAATTCAAAGAGTGCTACAGGTCTAATAAAATCCAATAAAAATCATTTTAAAATACCAAAATGATTTCAAATTAATTTTTCTCCAATTTTCTAATGTAGGGAATGATGTTACCCTAATTTCCATATATTTTACTTTTGGAGAAAAATAATTTGAATAAAACTCAAATAACTCCAAATTGAAAATAAATTCAGAAAAAAGACTTTAAATGTGATCTTTTAATACTCCCAACTCATATTTCATATAATTTGAAGAAGTCATTTTATCTTTGCTCATGAAAATCATTGAGTTGCTTGAAGTTTAAGAATTTGAAATATTTTCAAATGAAATTCAATATTTTTAACAACCCTTTTCATTTAATTTAAATGGAAGAAGTCATGTCATCTTCTCTCTAGGGTTTTGGGTTGAAAAGAATTTGAATTCACGGAGATTAGAAAGCAAATATGAAAGTTTGGGAGTCCTTTTATTCCCTCTCATTTAACTTTCAAAAAGTTTCGAATTCACTCACTTTCAGACAATCAATCAAACAATCAATCAAATCTATCTATTTATTATAACATTCCAAAATTTAGTATTTTGGGATGTTACACAAACTAGCAAAGTTACTGATGCGTTTACAGAAATTGTTTTCTGTAAAAGATGATCATTATCTTTACAAGTCTTTGTCAATGTGATCACAAGTAATTCAGAGCATCACAAGGCATTAAAAGATCATATTACTTGACTGTTGTAAGCAGTAAACACTAAACAACACTCGCTCGGAACAAGGGACGTGCGGAGTAATAAAAAACAGAGTTATCCATAAGCAGAAATGGAAAACGGGTAAACAGTCTACAAACAATTATATCATCCCAGCAAGAAGATGCGAGTACACACTAAGTAGCATCAGGAGAAGATCAAAGGAAATGACAGTCCGAAAGCGGAAATAAGAAGAGTATGTAAATAACAAGGAACACATCTCCATTGTTGCTTCAGAAAATATGCCGTACATCATATAAGAATAAGCACAAGATAGTTAGGTTACTAACAGGCTTCCAAAGCTATTTCAAGTTCATTTATTTCAAACCTGAAAAACTGAATTACTATAGGATACAAACTGAATTTGGTTCAGTTATTTCAAAGCATTTACAATATGCTAAATGAAACAAAAATCAGGAATACAGTAGGCTAATCAAACAGAAACTCGACTGATTTGGGTTTCCAAGTTCCAAAGTTTCTACTAGTACCAAACTTCTGCGGTATGGTAATCATGGACAGCAGTACGAAACCCAAAAAAATTAGCTTCTTCGTCTGTACAACTAACGCAAATACCAACTATTTCTATTCAACTTCTTCTACAATATGCATTTACAATATGCTCTATGCGAGGGGCCATCCTCTAGGCTCTATGCGAGTGGGTGGCGCACGGGCACGCGAGGGGCGGCCGGTGCGGTGAGCACGAGGCCGCAGGGAAGTGGTGGGCGGCACAAGCAGCGACTAAACAAGGGGAAAAGCGGGGAATCGATGGAGACGATCCCCGCGGAGCTGGGGAAGGAGACGGTGAGGCCAAGGGTGGTCGGGGCAGCGTGGATAGACGCCGAGAAGCAGTGGTCAGTGATGAGGAAGAATAGGTCGCAGCTCCTGGCGCAGCTCCTAGGCGATGCCGGCACGACGATGGAGCACGGGGCGGTCGGTGGCCGCGGTGACGCGCGGCGGCCGCGCTCAGGGAGGGTCTGGGCGGCGGTGCAGTGGGTCGGGGCGGTGGCGCAGTGGGTCAGGGGAGGGCGCGCGGATCTGGCGAAGGGAGGGAGAGAGGCCAGAGGGACAGGGGAGCAAGTGGAGTGGGGACTTTAGTGGGGGGGAAGGGTTAGCAATGGCGCACCACCCAGCAGTGCACCATTAGTAAAATAAATTTGATAGCAATGGTGCACCTCCTGGCGGTGCGCCATTAGTAATCGTTTTTTGGAGAGCAATGGCGCATCACCTAGAGGTGCGCCATTTGTAATCTTTTTTTTTGGATAGCAATGGCGCACCCCCTAGCAGTGCGCCATTAGTAAAAAATATCAGATTTTTTGTTGCCTAGCTGAGGGCCGGCAGCGGCGTCTTGAACCCTAGGTCCTCGCTCGGGGGGGGAGCGAGGGAGGGGTGGGTGGTGCGCTAGGCCGATTCTGTTCGGGGGAACCGAGCGAGGAGGCAGGGGAGGCGTGCGGGGGGTCGTCGGCGGCAGTGGAGCAGGGGAGGGTGCAGGGGTGCTCGGCGGCGGTGGAGCGAGGGGTCGGCGGCAGTGGAGCGGGGGAGGGTGCGGGGGGTGGTCGGCGGCGAGGGGGGTCTGGCGAGGGAGGATAGCGATCAAGATGGAGGGGATCGAGATTGAGTGTCCTCATGAATATTCAATATTTTTTCATATTGAATATGAAAAATATCATCAAATTTGAAAAAAATATTCATGAATTCAAAAAGTTCCCATGAATTAAATTTAAAAATATTCATGAGTTCAAAAAATATTTTTTTAAAAAATTGATAGTAGTGGCGCACGGGTGAGTGGTGCGCCATTACTAGTTAAAACTAGTAATGGCGCACTGTGGCCTGATGCGCCATTTGTATTTTTGGAAAAATTAAAAAAATATATGTTAGTAGTGGCGCACCGTGGATGTGGTGCGCCATTAGTGTCTATCACACTAATGGCGCACCGACATATGGTGCGCCACTGCTATATAGTAGTGGCGCACCACATGTCTGGTGTGCCATTAGTGTCCATATTATCTATAGCCCTTTTCCTAGTAGTGCAAGCAACGGATTTGGCATACTGCTTATTCTTCTTGAAAAAGGATTGAGGAGAGATATAGCGTAAACTTGAGAAAAGTCTTGAACTAGCCACCGGTAGGATTTGGAAAGAATGAATGAATTGATACGATAACGAAGGAGGAGAAATCTTGAACGAACCACCGTAAGAATTGAAAAAGAAAGTAGCAAAGGCACAAATCACCGGGAAGAATTAGAAAAATGAAAAAAGAAGATACTTGCTGGGATTTAGATACATGAGAACGAAGGGATCGTGAACTAATTAGAGGACATATCAATGAAGCACTGGTATGATTTGGAGAACGACAGCTGAAAAGCTGGAATGAATAATTCTGAGATGATGGGCTCCGGATAATCAAACTGAAAGATACTCCTGAATTGCTCTGGATGGGTGAAAAGAATTCTCACAATCGAAAAACAATTATGAGAGGATGGCAACAAGCTAGAATCACGAATCTTTGAGAGAACGAATAAGATTTGGAGGAAAACTCTTCTTCGGTCTTCAAATGCAGAGAATGATGATGAGAAACACCACCATGAATTGTTGAGATACTCCGGGATGACGAATAGAAAAGTTGAGCCAACGATGAAAAGAATTTGACAGATCTTGGAGAAATACAAATGTCTGATGAAAATTCATTCTTACATCAAACTTGGAGAAGAATTTGAGAGTAACTCCGGGAAATAGCGGAGTCAGGTAAGATTTTGGGAAAAGACCTTTGGGTTAGGGCCCACTCAAAAGAAACACTGTTGAACGATTTAAAAGATAGATTGCGCCGGTTGAATTAAATGGCTTGAATAAGATAACAACCTCGAGATAGCTTAAGCAAACTAGCAATGGAAACGCGAATCTCCTGAGATATCTTTAGCACTCCGGAACAATTGAATAGCAAGCGGCGAATGATTATGAGGTGCACCGGCATGGGAAAGCATTGGACAAATGAAAGGACTATGCTCGATACCAAAGCTTGAATTGAATCCATCGAAAAAGAAAATAAAGAAAAATGATGGACTAGTAGAGCATCTTCATGAGAAACACCGGGTAAGAACATTGATTGAAAATAATAAAGAGACTTCACATGAATAAAAGGGTACTTGATTAAGAAATCCGAGTCCTTGAAGAAAAAGGGTTGAAGGGCGGGAAAACAAAGGCAACTTGGGGACAGATGAAACGAACAACATTGGGAAAAACCGAGAGGTGATCTTGCGGATGTTGAAATGATCGGATCCACTTGAAGAGAAACACGCTGGTTGAAAAGGATTGACATGACAATCTCGATTATCATGAAGGATTGGTATTCACATAGGAGTATGAGAACACCTCTTAGGAAAAGTATGGAATCAACACTTGACTTCGAAGCAACTCGAATACAACAACTCAAAACAAAACAAAGGAATAGCTTGCAAAATAATCCTACGATAGATCCCATATCGTAGCATGTGTCTGTTGGAAAGATATCCTATGATATACTTGAATTCCCACTAATAAACAGCCGAAACTTTTTGGTTATGCAATCAGGTGATGGGGATACAGGGGAAGCATAATATCTCACCCAAACTAACAATTCCTACAACCACTTGTATCCATCCTTCAACACATAACCAAGAAACCTTCGAAAATCATCTACCTCAACCTTCGAAAAGCATCCGTTATAAGAGTTATGGCAATACTCCCGAGCTCCGGCCCCAGTACTGGGTGGCATCCAGGTTATCTCACCAACAACTTCATAAAAAAGATTTTCGATGTCGGCGAACTCGGGTATTCCAGAACTGCAACGATAAAATTGTGATGACAACACCTCGGAGCTCAACTCCCCGGGACACTGCCACAACCCCTAAATGTCAGGAGGCACCAAGAACAATGTTCTCGTCACAAGACTATCAGAACGATTCCAAGAAACCCGCGTGATCCTAAAAAAAATGTTGTGAAATTTGACGAGAGAAAAGTCAAACTTCTATGTTAGGAGGCCTCAACAGAGCGACAAAGGGACTGAGGAGTAGAAAGAATCCTACGCTCCGATATATATATATATATATATATATATATAATCCTAAGACTCAAAAGATTTTGTTCTAGACTCAACAACACCAGCGATTCGATCAAGCAGGGGGCTCCTAAGTCGGGGATGGCTCTGATACCAACTTGTACCACCCACAATGCGGCTATATCTCCCATGTGTCAGGCACGACTTAGAGGCATAGCCGCATGGTAGTTTTGTCGCAAGAGGGGTAATCTTCACACAATCCCATGTACTGAATAAGAATGGGATGAAGAGTTGGCTTAAAATTGCCACTTCACACAAATAATAAGTTAAACATACATCATCCAGAGTACAATCAAGGTCCGACTACAGAACCAAAATAAGAGAAGAAAACCCGAAATGCTCGATCCCTGATCGTCCCACTGGGCACCACTACTGATCAACCGGAAAGACACGAAACAACAATCAAGATCTTCATCGAGCTCCCACTTGAGCTGGGTTGCGTCAACTGCACTGGTATCATCAGCACCTGCAACTGTTTGGAAGTATCTGTGAGTTACGAGGACTCAGCAATCTCACACCCGCGAAATCAACAGTATTAAGCTTATGTGTAGGAGAAGGTAGTGAGGTGGAGCTGCAGCAAGCACTAAGCATATATGGTGGCTGACATACGCAAATAAGAGCGAGAAGAGAAACAACGCAATGGTCGTGAACTAGAAGTGATCAAGAAGTGATCCTGAAAGCTACTTACGCATAAGCATAACACAAGACCGTGTTCACTTCCTGGACTCTACCGAGACGAGACCATCACGGTTACACACGCGGTTGATGTATTTTAATTAAGTTAAGTGTCAAGTTCTCTACAACCGGATATTAACAAATTCCCATCTACCACATATCCGCGGGCACGGCTTTCAAAAGTTCAAACCCTGCAGGGGTGTCCCAACTTAGCCCATCACAAGCTCTCACGGTCAAGAAGGATATTCCTTCTCCCGGAAAGACCCGATCAGTCTCGGAATCCCGGTTAGAAGACATTTCGACAATGGTAAAACAAGACCAGCAAGACCGCCCGGATGTGCCGACAAATCTCGATAGGAGCTGCACATATCTCGTTCTCAGGGCACACCAGATAAGCTAAGTGTACAGGTACCAACATAACCCAAGTTGCCAAGGGACGGTCCTGTATGGTGCTCTGGTTCGGAGCAACACTTAGAGAAGCACTGGCCCGGGGGGTTAAGATAAGATGATCCTCGGGCTCGCGAAAACCAAAGGGAAGGTTATAGGTTGTTAGGAAAATGTAAAACCAAGGATCGCCTTGCTGTAGGAGTTTTATTCAAAGAGAACTGTCAAGGGGTTCCCATAACACCCAACCGCGTAAGGGACACAAAATCAAGGAACATAACACCAGTATGACGGAAACTAGCTAGGGCGGCAAGAGTGGAACAAAACACCAGGCATAAGGCCGATCCTTCACCCTTTACCAAGTATATAGATGCATTAATTAAATAGGAGATATTGTGATATCCCAACATATCCATGTTCCAACATGGAACAAACTTCAGCTTCACCTGCAACTAGCAACGCTATAGGAGGGGCTAAGCAAAAGCGGTAACATAGCCAAACAACAGTTTGCTTGGAAGGTGGGTTGGAGGCTTGACATGGCAATATGGGAGGCATGGTATAACAAGTGGTATGTAGCGCGACATAGCGAAAGAACGAACAACTAGCAAGCAAAGATAGAAGTGATTTCGAGGGTATGATCATCTTGTCTGAGATCCCACATGGAAGAAGAACGAGTCCATGAAGAAGACAAACGAACTTAGTCGAACGATTCCTCACAACTCCGAAACGAAACCGAAGCTAATGAGAGAAGCAACCCGGAAAGAAGCAAGCAACATAGTAAACAACCATCACATAAACATGTCATGATGCGCAACCAATTATGATGGATGTCCGGTTTAATGAGGCATGGCATGGCTAAGTGCACAACCAACACTACAAATTAAGTGGAGCTCAATATGCAACGAGTTGCATATTGACGAAACACCACATTTGATTATTTAGTTCACTCCCGGTTATGTACCCAACAAAATTAAATGTTCTTAACATGGAAAGAGGTGAAACATGAGTAAAATACATAGTTAGGCATTTTAAATGAGGCCGGAAACCTCAAACAACAATTTCGGTAAATCCTCATGTGCATTAGCAATTGAAAGCAACAACAATTTAAACATTCTTGATGTTGTTATCATGAAGCGGATGACATTTGCAAGTTTTATGCGATAATTATGAAAATGTTGATAAGAGCATGATATGAAGCATTTTGTCATCATGGCAGAAAAGAAATGGGTGCCACGACAAATACGACGGAAAAGGTGCCACGGCGGCGAAACGGAAATGATGCCACGGCAACATTCCGATGATCCGGTAGCTCGCAGGGATATCAGTGTAGAAGGAAGTGGGTGTGAGTGTGTCATGCAAGATGATGGGGTGCTCCCGGATACCGGGTTCCCACATGTCAACGGCAAGGCAACGAGGAACTCGCAAATAACAACTCGAACATGGTGCAACCACGATCATCTCATACATCACATGCATTCGTTCATGGGCGTCGTCTCGGTGGTTATACCTTTGAAGCATGCGTTTTTCGGGGTGCAAGGAGTTCGTCGAGGGAAGTAGAGGAAGTAGTCCTTCCGCGACGGTTGTACACATCTCAAAGAGGAGGTAGTCGTTCATGTTTCGTAGATGTTCGGGGCCACGGCGAGGAACATGATGTCCACAGAGTCTTCGAGGGTCGACGGTAGTGGAGCACACGTTCTCGTAGATGTTCGGGGTCGTCGGTGTCGTGGTACTTGGTGACATGCACGGGATGGTAATTGTACATGTCCGAAGAGGAACTTGGTGCATCCAGGGTCTTCGGGCGTCGCGGTACACATTGTCTTGTCGAATCCGAGCGACGGTAGTGGAACTTGGCACATGCGTGTCGAATCCATGGTCATTGTGGCACGCAACATGCAATATACAGAAAGGTCTTGCGTATCCAAGCAAGGCAAAAAGCCCTCGGTTCAACAGTGACCGAACTTGGTGAAAACCACGAAGTGGTCTTGGCGGCTTGAACAGGGGCCACCCAAACACGGCGAGAGGCAAAGGCAGGGGCACGTCGTCGTGCAGAAGCGAAGCAGAGGAGGTGCGCAGGGACTCAGCGCGGCGGCAAGAGCTTGCAGGGGAGGTCCAGGCTTAGAAGAACACGAATGAGGAGGCAAAAATGGCGCTACGGTGGCTTGCTGGTCTTGGACGGCGATGGCGCACGGAAGAAGAGCTCCGGTGGAGAAGCAGAGCGCTAGTTCTGCTCGGGATAGAGCCTTTGCTATCCCGAGCAAGGAGGCGGCGATGGTGGCGGTGCGCTCCAGCGAGACGGGGACGTGGGGGAAGGAGTAGAGCGCGGCAGGGCAGGTCGGGTCGCCAGCGCGGGCGCCATGGCCGGAGGCGGGGAGGCAACGGCGAGGTCTTGCAGCGTTCATGGTGGGGCTAGGTAGGGACACGAGGGGAGGAGGCTTCTGTGGGCAGCCAGTGCTCGAGGAGAGGGGATCGGGAGGATGTGACAGGGGAGGCTGGCGGTGCCTATCGGGAGGATGAGAGGGAGAGGGATCGAGCGAGGCAGCGCTATCCTCTCCCTGGCGATGCATGAGTGGCGGCGTGAGGGAGGAGAACAAGGGAAGGGAGTGGGTGTTCGAGAGAGGGTTAGGGTTAGGATGTATTTATGTGGGCTAGCGTGCTAGGAGGCCCCAGTGGTTAGAGGCCTGGCTGGGCTAAAGGGAGGTTGGGTCGGCCCTCTTCTCTCTCTCTCTCTTTAAAATTTATTTCTTTAACAGAAAAGAAATTAGAGAGAGGAAAAGAAAGAGAGGGTTAGGGAAGGATTTTTCGCATGGGGATAATTTCCCCGGACTCACAAAAAAACGTGCATGTTCCGAGAAAATAGGAATGGTCATGATTGCAAGATTTAAATTCAAACTCATTTGAATTTAATTCAAATGGTTTGAACTAGGACAAGGTTTAGGAGTGGCCAAAATGTTGACAATTTTGGTAGAGCTCGGGAAAATGTAGAAAGGATATATAGCAAAATTAGAGGCCAAGAGTTGTGATAATAAAGGCATTGGGATTTATTGTGCAAGTGTGTTCCGGTTAATTCCAAACAAATGGAATATTTAATATAGCGCCCTAATATCAGGAGGATATGTTACAAAGAGGATCACCATGTGAATTCCCTCAGTTTAAATGGACCGAAGATCCATGCAATTTATTTAGTTGATTTTTACAAAATTAAATGGCATGATGACATGATGCAATGCAAAATATGCAAAGAGGAATGCAACAAGCAAAACAAATCACATGACGAACAACGAAAAAACATGGAATGCTTCTGGAGCTCTGGGCTTGGGGCGTCACAGCAGTGTAGATGACCGTGATGGAGTGCTCATGGAAATATTGCTTGAGCTTCTTGGCGGAAAAATGCACGTCGTAGCACATCTTCTGGTAATGGGGGCAGTTCTGCTTGGAGGCTGATAGCACCTCACTCAGTTAGTAGACGGGCCTCTGGATAGGCTATGCCTTGCTGTCCTCTGGGTGTTCGACCACAATAACAGTGCTGACCACCCGGCTGGTGGCGGCGATGTAAAGGAACAAGGGCTCCTTAGCAGCCGGAGCCGCCAGGACAGGCGGCGTAGTCAGCATATTTTTGAGCTGGAGGAAGGCCTCGTCCGTCTTGTCGTTCCACTCAAAGTGAGTGGTTTTCATCATGAGCTGGTACAGAGGAAGAGCCTTATCGCCCAGCCGACTGATGAAGCGGCTGATGGATGCCAAGCATCTGGTGACCTTCTAGACGTCTTGCAGTCGGCTGGGTCTCTCCATCCGCTCAATGGCCTTGATCTTGACAGGGTTGCATTCGATGCCGCGTTCTGAGACAAGGAAGCCAAGGAGCCGGCCAGCTGGGACTCTGAAGACACACTTTATTAGGTTGAGATTGATTTCAAAATGGCGTAGATTGTCAAAAGTTTCCTTGAGATCTTCCAGCAGGGTGCCGCGCTTCTCCGTATTCAACACAATGTCGTCTACATAAACATGGGCATTTCTGCCGAGTTGCTTGAGGAGGCACTTCTGCATACAATGCTGAAACGTGGCACCGGCATTGCTCAATCCGAATGTCATGGTTAGGTAGCAGAAGACTCCGAATGGTGTGATGAAGGCGGTCCTCAGCCGATCGGTCGGGTTCAACTTAATCTGGCTGTAACCGGAGTAGGCATCCAAAAAATTCAACAGCTCGCATCTGGCTATGGAGTCAATCACTTGTTCTATACGAGGCAGAGCAAACGGATCTTTGGGGCAAGCCTTGTTGAGACTGGTCTAATCGATGCACGTGTGTCACTTGTTATTCTTCTTCAGTACGAGGACCGAGTAGGCGTGCCATTCTGGAAAAAAACACTTGCATGATGAAGCCGGCTGCCAGCAGTCGGGCTATATCTTCAGCAACAATTCTTCTCTTCCCTTCCGACAGGCGGTGGAGGGGTTGCTTGACTGGTTTTGCATTTGATCTGACGTGCAGCCTGTGCTCGGCGAAATCCATTGGAACACCCGGCATGACTTTGGGAGACCATGTCAAGATGTCCCGATTCTCATGGAGGAAATCGACGGGCTCACTTTCATATTTTCTATCGAGGTTGGTCCCTACGATAGCTTGCCTCTCCGGGTGGTCCGGGTCCATGGGTATCTTCTTGGTTTCTTTGGCTGGCTGGAAGGAGCCCTGGGGTTCCGACTCCTTGGGGTCTGGTGACAGGTCTGGCTGCTTGCCGGCCACGGCCACAAGCCGGTCAAGGAGCTTCTTCTCGGCAGCAGTCACAAGGGACTCGGCCAGCCAGCTGCTAGCAGCAGCACAGGCGGCCGACTTCTTGTAGTCGCCGGCTATAGTGATAATGCACTTGGTACCCAGCATCTTCATCTTGAGGGAGGCATAGTGCGGCACCGCCATGAACTTGGCTAGAGTTGGCCGGCCTAGGAGCGCGTGGTAAGTGCTCTCTAGGTCAACCACCTCGAACTATATTGGCTCTCAGCGGAAGTGATCTCTGTCTCTGAAGAGGACACCTATCTTGATCTTCCCAATTGGTGAGTAGGAAAGCCGGGTACTATGCCGTGGAAGATGGTCCGACTGGGATGTAGCTACTTCTCTTTGATGCACAGTTTCTCCATGGTGTCATGGTAGAGCATGTTGATGCTGCTACCGCCATCTATCAGGACTCGGGAGAACCGACAGGCTCGTCTCTCCGTTGAGAAGGTGGCATCCAGCACCATAGCATAGGAACCCGGAGAAGGCATCACTTCCGAGCGGTCGGCGCGGTTCCAGCTGATAGGTTTCTCGGACCAGTGCATGAACTTTGGGACTTTAGTAGAGACAACATTCACTTCACGGTGCTGCTGGTGCCGGCTGTGCCTATCATCAGACACGCTAGTGAAGACGATGTAGGCTCCGTGTTCCTCAGGGAATTCATCTTGGAAAACGCCGACTAGTTGGACCGCCGACTGCTGAGGAGGAGGAGCCAGCTGGGCAGTAGGCGGATGTAGCTGTCCTTGGCCCTTGGCAATTCGGGTGAGCCAGTGGCACTTCCGGGTGCTGTGGTTGGATGGATTTGCGCCACTATGGAACTTGCAGGGAGCATTGATGGTTTGCTCATAGGAGAAGGTGGGCAACCAACCAGGCTTTCCACCCTTCTGGCGCTTGGGGCCGGGCTGACCCTCCGGATGCTGGTCTTCAACTGTTGCCACCTGCCGGCAGGTGGAAGCCGGCTGCATGGCCTCGCGTTTGTTGTTGTTTGATCGACTGCTGGCGCCGACTGGAATCACCAACTATCGTCTGAGCAGCTGGGGGAAGGACTTTCCCAGACGCGTCCACTCGGAGCTCCGACTTCATGGAGGAGTCGGCAGTGGCGCACTTGTCTACTATGATCAGCAGCTCGTCCAGTGTAGTTGCCTCGTCGTAGAGGAGGCGGTGCTTGATCAAGGTGCCTTCTCTGCACCCGGTGGTGAAATACTCTATGGCTTGCAACTCGTGCACCCCTTCGCAGGAGTTGCGCAGTTCGGCCCACCGCGTCAAGTAGTCGCAGGTGGACTCCATTGGGCCTTGGACGCACAGAGAGAGCTGGCGAGGCTTGGGAGGCCTCTTGTAGGTGCTGGTGAAGTTACGAATGTAGACTTCGGTGAAATCTAGCCAGCTGTTGACGCTGTAGGGCTTGAGGCTGTTCAGCCATGTCCGGGCCGTGCCCTGGAGCTTGAGCAGAACTTACTTCACGGCAACGCGTTTGTTGCCTTTTGCTATGATAACGACGGTGGGGTAGTCGACCAGCTAATCTTCCGGCTTGTTCTGTTGTACTTGGGCGTATCTCGACAGAGCGAGAACCCTTTGGGGAAGGGCTCATCGCGAATGCAGGGACCGAAACAAGGCGGGGCGATTGCATCTTCTTCTTCTACCGCCAGGGATCGAGCCAGGCGGTCGATCTGGTGGCGGGCGTCGCTCTCTCCAACTCCTTCACGAGGGCCTAGTGGGTCTCCGAGAGTCGGATGCTCAACAGTCGGTGGGGAGACGCGCCTCTCCCTACGTGGGGGAGGCGGACGATCACCCTGCTGCTCGACTGCTCAAGGGCGGCCGTCTTGGTCGTGCTCGATGGTGATGCGGGTGCGGCTGGGGCTAGCATCCGGCTCTTGGTCTCTTCGGTCACGCGCGCCGCCTGTCTGCGTCCGGGAGGTCGCGTCGTGTTCTCAGCGGGGAAGGGGGAGGTTCTCGGCGTGCAAGCCGGGTTCCACCACGCTGCGGCCGGCTTCTTGCTGCATGGCAGCCTCGTCGAGGAGCTGCTGGACGCACTCTGTCATGCAGCGTCGCTTGTCGCCCTCTAGGTGTTCCAGTTCATCTGTCGCCGCCTAGGAGGCGCGGAGGTTCTCCAAGGGCGTGTCGTAGACAGGGCGGTCAGTTCCATCTATTGGGGAACACACTAATTTCGAAAAAATTCCTACGCGCACGCAAGATCTATCATGGTGATGCATAACAACTACAGGGGAAGAGTGTTGTCCACGTATCCTCGTAGACCATAGGTGGAGGTGTTATGACAATGCGGTTGATGTAGTCGTACATCTTAACGATCCGACCGATCCTAGTACCGAAAGTATGGCACCTCCGCGATCTGCACATGTCCGGCTTGGTGACATCCCACAAACTCTCGATCCAGCTGAGTGTCAGGGGAGAGCTTCGTCAGCACAATGATATGATGATGGTGATGATGAAGCTAGCAGTTCAGGGCTTCGCCTAAGCACTACAACAATATGACCGAGGTGGATTATGGTGGGGGGCACCGCACACGGCTAAGAGAACAATGATCAACTTGTGTGTCTATGGGGTGCCCCCTTGCCCCCGTATATAAAGGAGCAAGGGGGGAGGCCGGCCGGCCCTATAGGTGCGCCAGGACAGGAGGATTCCTCCTCCTAGTAGTTGTAGGACTCCCCTTTCCTAGTCAAACTAGGAGAAGGAAGGGGGAAGGAAGGTGAGGGACAGGAGAGAAGGAAAGGGGGGCGCCGCCCCCCTTCCCTAGTCCAAATCGGACTAGAGGGGAGGGGGCGCGCGGCCCTGCCTTGGCCGGCCCTCTCTCTCTCCACTAAGGCCCATGTGGCCCATTAGTTCCCCCGGGGGTTCCGATAACCCCCCGGCACTCCGATAATTATCCGATGACCCCAGGAACTCATCCGGTTTCTGAATATAGTCATCCAATATATCAATCTTTATGTCTCGACCATTTCGAGATTCCTCGTCATGTCCATGATCACATCCGGGACTCCGAACTACCTTCGGTATATCAAAACACATAAACTCATAATACCGATCGCCACCGAACGTTAAGCGTGCGGACCCTGAGTTCGAGAACTATGTAGACATGACCGAGACATGTCTCCGGTCAATAAACAATAGCGGAACCTGGATGTTCATATTGGCTCCCACATATTCTACGAAGATCTTTATCGGTCAAACCGCATAACGATATATGTTGTTCCCTTTGTCATCGATATGTTACTTGCCCGAGATTCGATCGTCGGTATCTCAATACCTAGTTCAATCTCATTACCGGCAAGTCTATTTACTCATTCCATAATGCAACATCCCGTAACTAACTAATTAGTCACATTGCTTGCAAGGCTTATAGTGATGTGCATTACCGAGAGGGCCCAGAGATACCTCTCCGACAATCGGAGTGACAAATCCTAATCTTGATCCATGCCAACTCAACAAACACCATCGAAGACACCTGTAGAGCACCTTTATAATCACCCAGTTAAGTTGTGACGTTTGGCAGCACATAAAGTGTTCCTCCTATATTTGGGAGTTGCATGATCTCATAGGCATAGGAACATGTATAAGTTATGGAGAAAGCAATACCAACAAACTAAACGATCATCGTGCTAAGCTAATGGATGGGTCAAGTCAATCACATCATTCTCTGATGATGTGATCCTGTTAATCATATGACAATTCATGTCTATGGTTAGGAAACATAACCATCATTGATTCAATGGGCTAGTCAAGTAGAGGCATACTAGTGACATCCTATTTGTCTATGTATTCACACATGTACTAAGTTTTCGGTTAATACAATTCTAGAATGAATAATAAACATTTATCATGGTATAAGGAAATATAAATAACAACTTTATTATTGTCTCTTGGGCATATTTCCTTCAGTCTCCCACTTGCACTAGAGTCAATAATATAGATTACATTGTAATGATTCTAACACCCATGGCGTCTTGGTGCTGATCATGTTTTTCTCGTGAGAGAGGCTTAGTCAACGGGTTTGCAACATTCAGATCCGTATGCATCTTGCAAATCTCTAGACTCCTTCATTTGCTGCTTCTGAAGCAGCTATGTACTCCGCTTCACACGTACATCCCGCCACGACGCTCTGCTAGGAACTGCACCAACATCCACGACGCCCGGTTTGTGACTTAGAGTCATCCGGATCAGTGTCAAAGCTTGCATCGACGTAACCGTTTACGACATCTCTTTGTCACCTCCATATACGAGAAACATATCCTTAGTATTTTTCAGGTATTTCAGGATGTTCTTGACCGTTGTCTAGTGATCCACTCCTAGATTACTGTGGTACCTCCCTGCTAAACTGATAGCAAGGCACACATCAGGTCTGGTACACAGCATTGCATACATGATAGAGCCTATGGCTGAAGCATAGGGAACACCTTTCATTTTATCTCTATCTTTTGCAGTGGTCGGGCATTGAGTCTGACTCAACTTCACACCTTGTAATACAGGAAAGAACTCTTTCTTTGCTTGATCCATTTTGAACTTCTTCAAAACTTTATCAAGGTATGTGCTTTGTGAAAGTCCAATTAAGCGTCTTGATCTATCTCTATAGATCTTGACGCCTAATATATAAGTAGCTATACCGAGGTCTTTCATTGAAAAATTCTTATTCAAGTATCCTTTTATGATATTCAGAAATTCATTATCATTTCCGATCAACAATATGTCATCTACATATAATATCAGAAATGCTACAGAACTCCCACTCACTTTCTTGTAAATACAGGCTTCTCCAAAAGTCTATATAAAACCATATGCTTTGACCACACTATCAAAGCGTATATTCCAACTCCGAGAGGCTTGCACGAGTCCATAAATGGATCGCTAGAGCTTGCACACTTTTTGTTAGCACCTTTTGGATCCACAAAACCTTCTGGTTGCATCAAATACAACTCTTCTTTAAGATATCCATTAAGGAATGCAGTTTTGACATCCATTTGCCAAATTTCATAATCATAAAATGCGGCAATTGCTAACATGATTCGGACGGACTTAAGCATCGCTATGGGTGAGAAGGTCTCATCATAGTCAACTCCTTGACCTTCTCGAAAACCTTTTGCAACAAGTTGAGCTTTGTAGACAGTAACACTACCGTCAACGTCAGTCTTCTTCTTGAAGATCAATTTATTTTTATGGCCTGCCGATTATCGGGCAAGTCAACCAAAGTCCACACTTTTTTCTCATACATGGATCCCATCTCAGATTCCATGGCCTCGAGCCATTTTGTGGAATCTAGGCTCATTATCGCTTCTCATAGTTCGTAGGTTCGTCATGGTCAAGTAACATGACCTCCAGACCAGGATTACCATACCACTCTGGTGCGTATCTTACTCTGGTTGACCTACGAGGTTCGTTAGTAACTTGGTCAGAAGTTTCATGGTCATCATCATTAGATTCCTCACTTACTGGTGCGGGAATCACTGGAACATATTTCACTAATGAACTACTTTCCAATAAGGGAGCAGGTACAATTACCTCATCAAGTTCTACTTTCCCCCCACTCACTTCTTTCGTGAGAAACTCCTTCTCTAGAAAGTATCCATTCTTAGCAACGAATATCTCGCCTCCGAATCTGTGATAGAAGGTGTACCCAACAGTCTCCTTTGGTATACTATGTAGACACACTTCTCCGATTTGGGTTTGAGCTTATCAGGTTGAAGCTTCTTCACATAAGCATCGTAGCACCAAAATTTAAAAAATGACAACTCGGGTTTCTTGCCAAACCACAGTTCATAAGGTGTCGTATCAACGGATTTTGATGGTGCCCTATTTAACACGAATGCAACCGTCTTGAAAGCATAACCCCAAAACAATAGCAGTAAATCAGTAAGAGACATTATAGATTTCACCATATCTAGTAAAGTACGATTACGACGTTCGGACACACCATTACGCTGTGGTGTTCCGGGTGGCGTGAATAGCGAAACTATTCTACATTGCTTAAAAGGAAGACCAAACTTGTAACTCAAATATTCTCCTCCACAGTTAGATCGTAGAAACTTTATTTTCTTGTTACGATAATTTTCCACTTCACTCTGAAATTCTTTGAACATTTCAAATGTTTCAGACTTATGTTTCATTAAGTAGATATACACATATCTGCTTAAATCATCTTTGAAGGTGAGAAAATAACGATATCCGCCGCGAGCCTCAATGTTCATTGGACCACATACATCAGTATGTATCATTTCCAATAACTGTATTGCTCGCTCCTTTGTTCCGGAGAACGGAGTTTTAGTCATCTTGCCCATGAGGCATGATTCGCAAGTACCAACTGACTCATAATCATGTGATTCTAGAACTCCATCAGAATGGAGTTTCTTCATGCGCTTTACACCAATATGACCGAAACGGCAATGCCACAAATAAGTTGCACTATCATTATCAACGCTGCATCTTTTGGCTTCAATACAATGAACATGTGTATCACTACTCTCAAGATTTAGTAAAAATAGACAACTCATCAAGGGTGCATGACCATAAAAGATATTACTCATATAAATGGAATAACAATTATTCTCTGATTTAAATGAATAACCGTCTCGCCTCAAACAAGATCCAGATATAATGTTCATGCTCAACGCTGGCACCAAATAACAATTATTTAGGTCTATTAATCCCGAAGGTAGATGTAGAGGTAGCGTGCCGACGGCGATCACATCGACTTTGGAACCATTTTCCACGCGCATCGTCACCTCGTCCTTAACCAATCTTCACTTAATCCGTAGCCCTTGTTTCGAGTTGCAAATATTAGCAATAGAACCAGTATCAAATACCCAGGCGCTACTACGAGCATTAGTAAGGTACGCATCAATAACATGTATATCAAATATACCTTTCAGTTTGCCATCCTTCTTCTCTGCCAAATACTTGGGGCAGTTCCGCTTCCAGTGACCAGTTCCTTTAAAGTAGAAGCACTCAGTTTCAGGCTTAGGTCCAGACTTGTGTTTCTTCACTTGAGCAGCAACTAGCTTGCTGTTCTTCTTGAAGTTCCCCTTCTTCCCTTTACCCTTTTTCATGAAACAGGTGGTCTTGTTGACCATCAACATTTGATGCTCCATCTTGATTTATACCTCTGCGGCCTTTAGCATTACGAAGAGCTCGGGAAAAGTCTTATCCATCCCTTGCATATTATAGTTCATCATGTAGCTCTTGTAGCTTGGTGGCAGTGATTGAAGAACTCTGTCAATGACACTATCATCAGGAAGATTAACTCCCAGCTAAGTCAAGTGGTTGTGGTACCCAGACATTCTGAATATAGGTTCACTGACAGAACTATTCTCCTCCATTTTGTAGCTGTAGAACTTATTGGACAATTCATATCTCTCAATCTGGGCATTTGCTTGAAATATTAACTTCAACTCCTGGAACATCTCATATGCTCCATGACGTTCAAAACGTCGTTGAAGTCCCGGCTCTAAGCCGTAAAGCATGGCACACTGAACTGTCGAGTAGTCATCAGTTTTGCTCTGCCAGGTGTTCACAACATCTGGCGCTGCTCCTGTAGCGGGTTTGTCACCTAGCGGTTTTTCCAAGACGTAATTCTTCTGTGAAGCAATGAGGATAATCCTCAAGTTACGGACCCAGTCTGTGTAGTTGCTACCATGATTTTTCAACTTAGCTTTCTCTATGAATGCATTAATATGCAACAGAACAACTGCACGGGCCATCTATCTACAACAACATAGACATGCAAAATACTATCAGGTACTAAGTTCATGATAAATTAAAGTTCAATTAATCAAATTATTTAAGAACACCCACTTAGATAGGCATCTCTCTAATCATAAGAGATCACGTGATCCATATCAACTAAACCATGTCCGATCATCACGTGAGATGGAGTAGTTTTCAATGGTGAACATCACTATGTTGATCATATCTACTATATGATTCACACTCGACCTTTCGGTCTGAGTATTCCGAGGCCATATCTGCATATGCTAGGCTCGTCAAGTTTAACCCGAGTATTCCGCGTGTGCAAAACTGGCTTGCACCCGTTGTATGTGAACGTAGAGCTAATCACACCCGATCATCACGTGGTGTCTCGGCACGACGAACTATAGCAACGGTGCCTACTCAGGGAGAACACTTATACCTTGAAATTTAGTGAGAGATCATCTTATAATGCTACCGCCAAACTAAGCAAAATAAGATGCATGAAGGATAAACATGACATGCAATCAATATAAGTGATATGATATGGCCATCATCGCCGGCTTGAAACCTTGATCTCCATCAAAGCATCGTTGTCGTCTCACCAACTATTGCTTCTAGGATTATCGCTACCGCTTAGTGATAAAGTAAAGAAATTACATGGCGATTACATTTCATACAATAAAGCGACAACCATATGGCTCCTGCCAGTTGCCGATAACTCTGTTACAAAACATGATCATCTCATACAATAAAATTTAGCATCATGTCTTGACCATATCACATCACAACATGCCCCGCAAAAACAAGTTAGACGTCCTCTATTTTGTTGTTGCAAGTTTTACGAGGCTGCCACGGGCTTAGCAAGAACCGTTCTTACATACGCATCAAAAACCACAACACGGTATAGTGATGCTTTTTGATCTTCAGAAAGAACCCTGCTCATTTAATGCGATTCAACTAAAGTTGGAAAAACTAACACCCACTAGCCACCTGTGAGCGAAGCACATCGGTAGAACCAGTCTCGCATAAGCGTACACGTAATGTGGTCTGGGCCGCTTCATCCAATAATACCGCCAAATCAAGAATCAACCAGTGATGGCAAGCAATATGTATATACCCACGCCCACAACTCCTTTGTGTTCTAATCGTGCATATAACATCTACGCATAGACCTGACTCTGATACCACTGTTGGGGAATACAGTAATTTCAAAAAAATTCCTACGCACACGCAAGATTTATCATGGTGATGCATAGGAACGATAGGGGAAGAGTGTTGTCACGCACCCTCATAGACCGTAAGGGGAAGCGTTATGACAACGCGGTTGATGTAGTCGTACATCTTCACGATCCGACTGATCCTAGTACCGAAAGTACGACACCTCCGCGATCTGTACACGTTCCGCTCAGTGACGTCCCAGGAACTCTTGATCCAGTTGAGTGTCGGGGGAGAGCTTCCTCGGCACGACGGTGTGATGACGGTGATGATGAAGCAACCGGCGCAGGTCTTCACCTAAGCACTACGACGATATGACCGAGGTGGATTATGGTGGAGGGGGGCACCGCACATGGCTAAGAGATCAATGATCAACTTGTCTGTCTATGGGGTGCCCCCTTGCCCCCGTATATAAAGGAACAAGGGGGAGGCCGGCCAGCCCTATAGGCGCGCCAGGAGAGGAGGAGTCCTCCTCCTAGTAGGAGGAGGACTCCCCTTTCCTAGTCCTACTAGGAGGAGGAAGGGGGAAAGGAAGGAGAGGGAGAGAAGAGAAGGAAAGGGGGGCGCCGCCCCCCTTCCCTAGTCTAATTCGGACTAGAGGGGAGGGGCGCGAGGACCTGCCGTGGCCGGCCCTCTCTATCTCCACCGAGGCCCATGTCCCATTAGTTCCCCCGAGGGTTCCGATAACCCCCCAGCTCTCCGATAATTATTTGATGATCTCCGAAACTCATCCGGTGTCCGAATATAGTCATCCAATATATCAATCTTTATATCTCGACCATTTCGAGACTCCTCGTCATGTCCGTGTTCACACCCGAGACTCTGAACTACCTTCGGTTCATCAAAACACATAAACTTATAATACCGATCATCACCGAACGTTTAGCGTGCGGACCCTACGGGTTCGAGAACTATGTAGACATGACCGAGACATGTCTCCGGACAATAACCAATAGAGGAACCTGGATGTTCATATTGGCTCCCACATATTCTACGAAGATCTTCATTGGTCAAACCGCATAACGATATATGTTGTTCCCTTTGTCATCGGTATGTTACTGGCCCGAGATTCGATCGTCGGTATATCAATACCTAGTTCAATCTCGTTACCGGCAAGTCTCTTTACTTGTTCCGTAATGCCACATCCCGTAACTAGCTTATTCACATTGCTTGCAAGGCTTATAGTGATGTGCATTACCGAGAGGGCCCAAAGATGCCTCTCCGACAATCGGAGTGACAAATCCTAATATCAATCTATGCCAACTCAACGAACACCATCGGAGACACCTCTAGAGCACCTTTATAATCACACTGTTACGTTGTGATGTTTGGTAGCACACAAAGTGTTCCTCTGGTTTTCCGGAGTTGCATGATCTCATAGTAATAGGAACATGTATAAGTTATGGAGAAAGCAATAGCAACAAACTAAATGATCATCGTGCTAAGCTAACGGATGGGTCAAGTCAATCACATCATTCTCTAATGATGTGATCCCTTTAATCAAATGACAACTCATGTCTATGCTTAGGAAACATAACCATCATTGATTCAACGAGCTAGTTAAGTAGAGGCATACTAGTGACATTCTGTTTGACTATGTATTCACACATGTACTAAGTTTCCAGTTAATACAATTCTAGCATGAATAATAAGCATTTATCATGATATAAGGAAATATAAATAACAACTTTATTATTGCCTCTAGGGCATATTTCCTTCACTAGCATGCTGGCGACGGCCGCGCCAAGGTGCTACACTAGTAGAAAAAGGGTCAAACGTGAAGCACATTAGTGCCGGTTTGAATTTGAGCCGGCACTAATGGTACCATTAGTGCCGGTTGGAACGACTATGCATTAATGCCGGTTCGTGTTGAACCTTTAGTATCGGTTCGTGCCACGAACCGGTACTAAAGGGGTGATGACAGGCTGGCGTCAGGTTGGGGCCCCACGATCACCTTTAGTACCGGTTCGTGGCACAAACCGGTACTAAAGGGCTAACCTTTAGTACCGGGGTTTGTGCCACGAACCGGTACTAAAGTGGTCTGACCTATAGTACCGGTTTGTGACACAAGCCGGCACTATAGGGCAATTTTCAAACTCTACCCCCCCTCCCCCGTGTGTTGCCATTTCAGTTCTGAAAAAATCAAAAGAAAATGATAAAAACTTCAAAAAATAAAATCCTTCGAGAGGTAGTTATATTACTACATCTACTAGTTAGGAAAATTTGAAAACTTAAATTTGGACATGTTTTGCAAAAAGTGTAGGGAAAATGTAAAACGGCTATAACTTTTGCATACGATGTCGGAAAAAAACGTATAATATATCAAAAAATTCAGCATGAAAATCCGCATCCGATGGAGACTGCCTAAGGCTTGTTTGCAATTTTTTAGAATCCTCAAATTCCAACAGGAAAAAAAGATATGGTCAAAATTTAAGTTTTTTTAAATTTTTTTTGTTAAATCTGGTCAAACTACTTATTCAAGAAGTATTAATGTTACTACATAATTATTCAAGAATATTAGTGTTACTAAATAATTATTTCAATTTTTTGAATTTTGGTCAAATCTGGTCAAACTATGGTCAAACTATGGTCAAACTTATTCAAGAAATATTAGTGTTACTAAATAATTACTGCTTTTTTAGAATAATAGTTTCAAACTCAAACAGTGAAATGTGTGACTTCATGCTCAAGTTAAACTCCTGAGGGTTAATAGGATTGGCATCTTACTATTGTCAGGAAAACAACAAGTGCAGACTTGGAAACGAAGGAGAACAGAACCCAAAAGTTACGCGTGCTCGGGCTGGAGTAGTGAGAGAGATGGGTGACCGGTCGGGAAGTTAGATGATTTGGAATGAGTGATCCACACTTAAGCAGTTAAGAGAGGTGATTAGAGACTAAATCACCAAATAATTCAGAAAAATTAAAAATCGAAAAAAAATAAAAAAAAATTCCCAAAATTTTCAAAAAAAAATTCAAAAAAAACCTTTAGTACCGGTTGGTAACACCTACTGGTACTAAAGGTCCCCCATACCAGGGCGCGAGCTCATGCCACGTGGTGGCACTTTAGCGCCGGTTCGTGCCGAACCGGTACTAAAGGGGGGGCCTTTAGTGCCCACCAATTAGTGCCGGTTATGGAACCGGCACTAAAGGCCCTTACAAACCGGTTTTAAAGCTCCGTTTTCTACTAGTTCTAGATGGTGCCCATCCGGCTTGGTTCGCCAGCGGCCGGCGTGTCACAGACAGCGCGGTTGGTCTCATGTTGGTAGGCTTCGCTGTGGCGCCTCATGGCTGCCAGGTTTCTGGGCGCTTTCGAGGAGCGAAACGCGGAAGGCCTCCAGCATTGTTCCGTCCGTGTTCTCCACAGCGGGCGCGGATAGGCCCCGCAGTGCTGCTTGCAGTGGGTCGTGGGCGACCCCATCGAAGGCTCCATCGTGGCTGACGACCAGCACCTTCGTGACGGTGCTGGTGCTGGCGTCGGTTGTAGCGGGAGGGAGCGGGTCGTTGATGACCACCACATTGGCGGCGAAGGCGTCGGGAGATGCCACGTCGAAATCGATGAGCATCGGGTCGGTGGAGCCGACGGACTCCAGGTCGGAAGCAGGCTCGTTGGCGATGTGGATCTTGCCAAGGAGGTCGACGAGGCAGCTCTCGGAGTTGGCTTCTCCCGCGTCGGGCGGAGGCTCATCGATGTAAATGCCATCAGGCGTGCTGGGCTGTCTGTGGTTGCCAGAAAGGAAGAGGGTTCCCATCCATAACGTGTTTCCGGATGACGATGCACCTTGGCCCATGGTGGGCGCCAAATGTCGGGGTTGTGTAGTGACATATGCCAAGGGATGGCTAATCATGGAGAGGGACAAGAGTATGTCGCCGAGCTCTAGAAGCGAGAGTGAGGGAGACCACATACGCCTGCGAATCTTACCCAGGTTCGGGGCTCTCCGTGGAGATAACACCCCTAGTCCTGCCTTGCGGGGTCTCCGCATGATGACTATGATCAATAAAGTAGCTATAGGATGCTCCCTGAGCTGTTCAGCCAGAGGAGGAACAAGAACAATGCTAGCTCTACTCCTCTCTCTATGTGTGTGTAATCTCTACGGTTCTGAACCATTTGCATGGGGAACCCCGAGGGGTTTATATAGGCCTACCCCCTAGGGGTACAATGGTAATCCGGTCGGGTGTGGGACCCGTCGATCAGTGTCTCTAGGCGCCGGCTGCTGGGGCCCGATGATTGGTTGGTCCCGCCGGCTGGTGTGTACTCGGCCGACAGGCCATACCCATCCTTATGGGTCTGGTCAATCTCCTCGCACTATAGCATTGCTACTGATGATGGAGGCTTTATCGGGGGGAGCGTGGCAACAGTCCTGTCGCCTGGCGGGCGTTCACTATAGCCAGACCCTGTCTCTTCTGGTTGATGGCGCACAGACTTCGAGTTGGAGAGGGGACCGCCTGCTAGGAGGCTGCCCACCCCTGCTGCCGCCTGCTGGGGTCTTGCCACCTTCAGGGGCTCGCCAACAGGTAGGGCCTGCCGCCTGTGGGCCGTACCGACTGGCCATCATGGGAGTGTTGCTCCCTAGCTAGTAGGTGATGTCATGGGCATCGTCGCTACAGTACCCCACCGGTTGAGGGGCATCCGCTTGGTACGCCTGTACTATAGCCGCGCTTAGCCCTGGATTCGGGGGTGGCAGGCTGCACTTTAGCCAAGCCCCGTCCCATCGTAATTAAGTGGGTGCAGACTTTGCAAGCACAAGGGGCTATCTTCCAGGAGTCGGCCCCTTTGCGGCTGCCTTCTAAGGCCTCGCCCCCTTCTAGGAGCCAGCCCAGTTGACTAGCCGGCCCGAGGAGCCGGCCGTTCGTCTAGGAGGTATGAGGGGCACAGCAAGCCCTGATGTCTCGAAATACCAAAAGGAGTCAATGAGGCAATCACACAAGCACGACACCGAGATTTGTTAATGAGGTTCACCATCATGGCTACATCCCAGGGCCTGACTATGGGCGGTCCTCCCCGTGACACCGCAACAATACAACATCCTGGCCTCCAGGGAGATAGCACACGCGTTGGCTTCCCTGCGTGCATGTGCTATTATGTTGGCATAGCTAGGTTACATCGTGTGTCTACCCCCGATATATATAAGAGTGCTAGGATACAAGTGACACAACTCCTACTCTGTCAACACAAAGTCCAAAACCAAGTCCAACTCTAACCTACCTTGTACAATAATATTTGACACAACTCTAATATCGTGGAAAACACCTTCTCGTCGTCCTTGCCGAGTTGCAGGAGCAGATCCGCTGCCGACAGCTCCGTGGCCGAGAAAAGGCCCCCGAGCCGGAGCTCCAAGCCCAGTTCGCAGCCGACGGTGAGCTAGGACATGGCCGGATGTGAGTAGCGGAGCGGCCTTCGGCCTTGGCTGGCTCCCGCGGCAGGAGGATGTAGGAGCAGGAGGGGTCAAAGGGCTTATGGTTCCTTCCGGCTAGGTGCACGCGGAAGAGAGCAGCAGGGATGGGGCGGAGCCGTAGGTTGCACCTGCACAGCAAGCCCCGTTTTGTAGTTGTGGTACTGGCATGTGGGGCTCGGAGGTGCCAGTGACGCGGCCACATCGGGTCTGGGTAGGGGTTGTGGTGGACGACGGACTTTGGTCCCGTGTCACATGAAGCGATTGAACAATTTTATAGAAGACTAGCAAAAAGGACCGTGCGTTGCAATGGGAGGAAAAATCCTCTCATATCTCTAGCTGGGTCAGTTGGTCAAACTGTGTGTTGCCGGTACGCAGGTTATGAGATTGAACCCTCCCATCAGTATTTTTAATTTTTGCCAACTCTCCAGACCTGGACCTCAGTGCGGCGCCAGGTGGGCTTTCTCCACTGGGCCAAAACGGTTGGCAAGTAAAGAAACCAAATAGCATACGTATAATTAATTGAAGCAGGACCAAACCAAGAATATCACCTCCTTTTAATTTTATAGAATATAATATGGGCCGGCATAGGTATGTGCGCCTTCAGCACCAGTTAACCAAATGCATGTTAACGGGCACTGAAGGCGCCGAACAGGAAATGCCTGCAGATCTGCCCCATCACAAATGAAAACAAAATGGAACAGCCAAAAAATAAACATCAAAATGGAAACAGTCGCAACACGGTGCATCTAGCTAGGCCCTAGCCCAAGGGCATTAGGCTTTGGTAATAAAAACAAACACTACCGTTGTTCAAAAAAAAATACTGCCAGCCCAACTATCTTGCTTCTTACGGCCCATCTACTAATTTCCCCCTGTCAAAACAAAGGGCAACGAGTCTTTTTTGGAAGGAGAACAAATTATTTTTGAGTTCCGAAGGAGGACGAATTACCAAGTCAATTTATTTGATGACCACATCAAAAAGGTGAGAGATTAATTAGAAGCTCTTTTTCACTAAAAATACATAAAACTTGACATTGACTTTAAAAAGAAGTAAAACTATCTTTCTTTTTATTTATCTTTACTAGTGTATTAAGTTCATGGATGTATTTTTTTTACAGAAACTAGTGTTTTTCTTTTGATAACAAGAAACTCACACACTAGTCACTAATAGGTAAAAGCCTAGCTGTAGCGCGGGTTAAATGCTTAGCAGTAGCGCGGGTAGCCTCGCTAAAGATACGACGTTACAGCTAACGCTTATGAGTAGCGCGGTTTGACCCGCTCTACTGCTATCTAGGGATAGCATAGCGTTCATCTCCAACACGCGTTGTTGCTAATAGTTGTAGCGCCCTGGTACAAAGAGCGCTAATGCTAAGACCTCGCTGCTACTAAAGCCATACCCCGCGCTACTGTTATTAGTTTCTGATATTTTTCTGCTCCATATCTTTTGCTGCTGAATTTTGTTTAGGTCTTTATGCAATAATCTCTGGCATATCATACACACACAAATGTAATCATAGCATATACATACAAATAATCTCATCAAATCATGTCATCGTCATAATCATCATCGAACACAAAGTGGTCTCTCGTCTTCGTCTCGAAAATAGCAATACAAGTCTTGTTGGGGATATGATTACTGGAGGTAAACCGGCTAGGAATGGCCGGGTTAGCTCCATGAAGATATATAGAAGCCCATGAAGACGTGAAGATGGTGGTGCTTTACGAAGGCCCAAGGCCCAAAGGCGGGTTAAAGCCTGTAGATGTAAACCGACTTTGTCATGTAACTTGTATTATAATTTAGAGGAATAGAGACCGAGCTGGACACATCTATGATCCGGCCTCGGGACTCTTTAAACCGGCGGGCGTCAACCTATGTATATAAGGGGACGACTCGGCCGTGGTTTGAGGAGGAAAGACAACTAATCGAGAGCCAGGCAAAGCAGATTCGCTCCCTGGTCATTGAAACCCTAGCAATACCAATCACAACTAGACATAGGCTTTTACCTTCATCGAAGGGGCCGAACTAGTATAAAACCCCTCGTGTCCCTTTGTCCGGTTTAACCCCTTTAAGCTAACCTGTAGAGATGGCTCCACGACTAAGTCCTTTCACAAGGACATCTACCATGACAAAACCACGACAGTTGGCGCCCACCGTGGGGCTATCGCACGATGGTTTCGATTTCTTGAAGGGCAGCTTTGATGGACTCAAGTGATACGCTGTGGGCCAGATGACGAAGAGTCGTTGCCACAAGCTCTACATCGACGACGCAAGATGGGGTCCCGAGGCCAGTTCAATCGAATACGGATACCGGGTCCCCTTTGGTGGGATTCACGTATTCATCGGCAAGATCGGCGAACCGGGTCTTGAGCCGGACACCTGCACTGACATCATCGAGACGGCTTAGCATGCAAGCCCTTCCCCGGTTCATCCCACAGCAAGGCATGCTTTCATAGGTGTATTCCTTGGAGCGGAACATGAGGATGGACCGGCATCTGATGGAGAAACCGTTGTCTACTATGACGATGAGTCTTCAACTTGAGAGACCGAATCATTGTATCAGTTGCAGGACGGCCAGATTAGCGGAGGTTCCGATGGCAATAGTATTCCGGACCTCCTCGATCTGCCAAACCGGGTCTCTATCTTCATGGCCGGTACACAATCAGCACACCACTCATCAACCGCCGCGGCAATGCTCTCCGGTTCAGCGACAACAACACCGGCGGGAGCAGGGGGCTCTGCGCCGCCTCTGGCTCAAGTTCTGTCTGATTTGTTTGACACTTTGCCAACATTGATGGCCGCGGAGGTGGACGCAGCAGCCCGGGACCAGCACAATGCAGAGATTGCAACGGTGAAAGATCGGATCACTCAGGCTAAAGCGGACCTAGCAGCAGAGAACGCTAGGATGGCTACGAAACGGGCCGAGTTGGAAGCTCAGGCCTACCGGCTTAGGCTGGATCAGAATGCCTCAGAGGAACTCATGAGAAGAAGATATCGGTCGCATATCCCGCTGGGTTATGAGCCAAGAAATCTCTTCAATACACCAGGAGTAGGAACTAGTAACCAGCCAGTGCTAAACCGGATGGAGGCGCTAGGAACAGGAGCGCCGGTTCAGCCACGCACGATGGACCTGCCTCGTCTAAACAACATTGTGCCGCAGTATGTTCCGACGCCCCCAGGGGATTACTCCAACCCGTTGGACAATATTGCGGCCTCCGCTTCAAGATTAGCAGCCCTCCCAACCGAGGGCGAGTCCCCAGTTGCGATTGAGGCACGACGGGCCAGAGAGCTCCTTCAAACAGCTTTAAGCCAGCAGCAGGCTTATTCGCATAGTCGTGAGAGGATTCATTCCACCCCTCCTAAGCCGGAGCTACAGTAGGCACGTTGAGGATGAACCGGCTGTGTCAAGCAGTGCATGTCGCCGTAATTCACCGCGAGGGCACAACCCGACAGGTGGAGGTGCTAATGCGCAGGATGTAGTGTATCATGGTCGTGCACGTCGAGAGGCCGAGTTAGTAGCTCTACATGGAGGTTGTCAACCTACCCCGGTTCACCCTACCGCTTCAGTGGAGCCAGGTGTGGTCTTCAGTTCCTTAGGGGTGCCGTGCCTCACCTCCGCTTTACGTAATGTACGACTGCCCAAGGATTTCAAGGGACCTTGTAAAGTACCAAATTACACCGCTGATTTGGAACCAGAGGCATGGGTTGAAAGCTACGAGATGGCAATGGAGATGTTAGATGTGGATGAAGCGGTGTGCGCTAAATACTTCACCATGATGTTGGAGTGGACAACTCATACTTGGTTAAAGAGCTTGCCAGCTAACTCTGTCGGATCATGGGCCGAATTAAAGCACTGGTTTATCCAGAATTTTAAGGATACTTGTAAGAAGCCTATGTCAATTGTGGACCTGGCCGCTTGTGTTCAAGAGGATGGGGACTCTAAAACCCATTAGGTGAAGCGGGTCTCAGCTATTCTGCATTCGTCGGATCGCATCAATGCAGATACCGCAGTGTTAACGTTGGAGGGCAATTGCCGATTTCTACCACTCAAACATAAGTTAGGAAGGCTCAAACGTCACTGCAATGATATGTCAATGCTTATGGCCGCTTTGGTTAAATATGACGATTCAGGTAATACCAATGACCCGAACTTAGAGGAGGACAAACCGGGGAAAGGGAAGAAGAACGGCAACACCAAGGGACACCAGCATAACCTGGTAGGTCATGGGAATAATGGTAAGTGCAAGGCCAGCAATAGTTTGGAATTTGTGGCTAACACCAATGCTCAGGAGAACGTTCAGCATCGTAAGGGCAAACAACCCCAGAGGGGCGGAGGTTCAGGCCCCAATCTGGAGCGCCTGTTAAATCAACCTTGTCCAAAGCATGGATCAAAGGAGAAGCCATCGTCACATATTTGGAAGGACTGTTATATCATGCGAGAGTTCAAGAACTCCAATATGTTTCAATACGACAATGGTCCACCCGGCGATTCAGGAGGTGGTTTTCATGGGCCGGGTTATGGAGGTGGTAGCTCCGGTTCAGGATTTTAAGGCAATCAAACCGGCCATAACAGTCAAGGGAACTAGGGCAACCAGGGAAGTTATGACCATCAGGGGAATCAGCAGCAGCAGTCAAGTTATCAAAGCAATGCAAAGCAGTTAAATAGTGGGCAGTATCATGTCTTCACCACTAGCTTGTGCAAGCATGATCAGAAGCTTCACAAGAGGGCTGTAAACTCTGTTGAACCGGCAGTGCCTTAGTATCTGCGCTGGTCTGAGCAGCCCATTTTATGGAGTAGAGAGGATGACCCACCACCGGTTGATAATCCAGGTCATCTGGCCTTGGTGGTGGCACCCTAGGTTGGGGGGTACAAGTTCACCGAGGTGCTCATGGATGGGGGAAGCAGTATCAATATTCTCTACTATGATACCTTACGACGTATGGGGTTGACAGATAAGAATCTTAAATCATCGAACATCGTTTTTCATGGTGTGGTGCCCGGTAAGTCTGCATATCTAGTGGGCAAGAAACATTGACTTTTGAGATGGCCTTTGGGGATGATCATGATTCAAGGTCAGAAACATTGACTTTTGAGGTGGTGAAAATCAAGAGTCCATATCACGCTCTGTTTGGGCGACCGGCTTATGCCAAGTTCATGGCGTGGTCGTGTTATGTTTATCTGCAGCTTAAGATGCCAGGTCATAAGGGTACCATCACGGTGCAATGGAGCAGGAAGATTGCTTTGGAATGTGAGGAAGGTGATGTGGCTTATGCTGAGTCGGTTTGTGCCACGGAAGAGCTGAAGTTTTACAAAGACAAGGTTGACTCGGCAGATATGACTTCTTTGAAAAAGCCAACTACGTAGCACGATCCGGCGTTGAAGTTTAAATCGGCCACAGACACTAAGATGGTTGATTTTGTTTCTGGCAATTCATCCAAGCAGTTCAGCATCAGCGCTAACTTGGATCCCAAATGGGAAAGCGCGCTCATTGAGTTCATCCATGAGAACCGGGACATCTTTGCATGGAAGCCTTCCGACATGCCAGGAGTACCGAGGGAACTCACTGAGCACACACTTAATATTGATCCTAAGTTTAAACCGGTCAGACAGTTTCTCCGCTGTTTAAAGAATAAAGGAGAAAGGCTATTGGTGAAGAGGTAGCTCGGTTGTTGGCTGCAGGGTTTACCGTGGAGGTCTTTCACCCGGAGTGGTTGGCTAATCCGGTGCTGATGCTCAGGAAAAACAGCACTTGGCGTATGTGTGTGGACTACACAGACTTGAACAAGGCTTGCCCAGCAGATCCCTTTGCCCTCCCTCCTATTGATCAGATTATTCATGCTACGGCGGGTTGTGACCGCTTGTGTTTTTTGGATGCTTATTCTGGTTATAATCGATCAAAATGGCAGTTAAGGACCAAGAGAAGACAACTTTTATAACTCCCATGGTCATTTCAGCCCCTCTGGGAGATATCATTCAAAACAGAGAAGCAACTGGCCGGATTGCCAAGTGGGCTATTGAGCTTTGACCTCACGGGCTCAAGTATACACCTCGCACAGCAATCAAATCTAAAGCACTTGTGAACTTCATCAATGATTGCACAGAGTTGCAGGCACCGGAGGAAAAGCCAGATAACAGGTATTGGACTATTCACTTTGATGGGTCCAGGCAATTGGAGGGCTCCGGGGCTGGAGTTATATTAACTTCCCCGCGAGGTGACAAGTTTTGTTATGTTCTCCGATTAATGTTCCCTTGTACTAACAATGCAGTTGAGTACGAGGCCCTACTCCACAGTCTTCGGATGTCTATGGAGATGTACTTAAGCCGGGTTAAGTGCTTCGGTGACTCGGACCTAGTGGCTCAACAGGTATCGGGCACCTGTGATTCTAAGGACCCACTCATGGCTGCGTATCGACGAGAGGTGGACATAGTGGCTGGTCATTTCAAGGGGTATCAAGTTGACCATATAGACCGGCGAAATAATGAAGCGGCGGACGCTTTAAGCCGCCTTGGCTCTCAGCGTAAACCGGTCCCACCAAATGTCTTCCTTGATGTACTGCATAATCCATCGGTCAAGATACAAACAGAGGAGGAGTTGGCTGTTTCGGACCCGGAGGCTAAATTGGTGGCAGCTTTGCACGTTATACCGGATTGGATAAGCACGTACCTGGCATACATGAACCGGGGCGAGTTACCGGAGGATGAAACCTCGGCCCGGTAGATAATCCGGCATTCCATGTCAATGACCATAATCAATGGGGAGTTACATCGATACATCGTCACATGGGCAATTCAGTGTTGTGTATCTTCTCAAGAGGGTTGTGAAATTTTGCGGGAAATCAATGAAGCAGATTTTGGTCACCACGCCGGTTCAAAATCCTTGGTAGCTAAGGCTTTTCGTCACGGTTTCTATTGGTTGACGGCTCATGCTGATGCTGAGGATTTAGTCAAAAGGTGTGACGGCTGTCAAAAATTTGCACGTCGTGCTCATGTTCCGGCTCAGGAGTTGAGAATGATTCCAATCATTTGGCCGTTTGCAACTTGGGGGCTTGATATGGTTGGACCTTTTAAGAGATCCAAGGACAAAAAGACTCACCTGTTAGTGGCAGTTGACAAGTTTACCAAATGGGTAGAAGCAGAGCCAGTCAGTAAGTGTGATGCGGCCTCGGCGGTTCAGTTCATCAAAAAGGTGATATTCCGGTTTGGCTTTCCACACAGTATTATAACTGATAATGATACTAATCTGTCAAAGGGTGAGATGGAGGAATTTTGCCAACGTGAGCACATGCGGCTTGATGTAGCATCAGTGGCTCACCCCCAATCTAATGGTCAAGCGGAGAGGGCAAATCAAGAAATTTTGGGAGGTATTAAACCCCGGCTTATGGTCCTTCAAAGCGGACACTGGGTTGTTGGGTGGAGGAGTTACCTTCTGTGTTATGGAGCATCAACACCACACCTAACAGATCTACGGGTAACATGCCTTTCTTCATGCTTTATGGAGCAGAGGCGGTTCTTCCTAGTGACATCCGTCATGACTCGCCCCGTGTGGCAGCTTATGTTGAAGCTCATAATGAGAAGGCACGTCAGGACTCACTGGACCTATTAGATGAGGAGCGTGTTCTCGCAGCAGCACGTTCAGCGATTTATCAACAAGATCTCCGACGTTATCACAGCCACCGGGTTAAGACCAGAACTTTTGAAGAGGGCGATCTGGTGCTCCGGCTCATCCAGGATCAGACTGATATGCACAAGTTATCCCCGCCTTGGGAAGGACCTTTTGTGAACAGCAAGAATCTGCACAACGGGTCATACTACCTCATTGATGTTCGAGAGCACAAAGACTCACATAAATCAGAGGAGGAGACCAAGCGGCCGTGGAATATAGCTCTTCTTCGGCCTTACTATACTTGAGCCACAGGCTCTTCTTATGTACATATTTATGACAATGTATATATTATATAATAAACCTGAGCCTCGAATAAAGCGAGGTCTCTGTTCTTTTTACATCATGTGTGAGCCTACAAGAGATTCTACTGACAAAGCGGAGTTTTGTTAAACCGGCCTCTACGGCCACCCGGATATAAAGAAAATCACTAGGGGGCTTGGTCGTATCCGAACCATAGCTACACCTCTTGATCGATTTAAAACCAAAAAGGGATATTGATACGTCTCCAACATATCTATAATTTTTGATTGCTCCATGCTATGTTATCTACTGTTTTGGGCAATATTGGGCTTTATTATCCACTTTTATATTATTTTTGGGACTAACCTATTAACCCGAGGCCCAGCCCAGAATTGCTGTTTTTTGCCTATTTGAGTGTTTCAAAGAAAAGGAATATCAAACGGAGTCGAAACGGAACGAAATCAACTGGGGAAGTTATTTTTGGAAGGAAAGCTACCAGATGGACTTGGACCCCACATCAGGAGCCAAGGGAGGTGCTCACGAGGGTGGGGGGGGCGCCCCCTATATATACTCACGTACCCTAAAACTTCTAGAACACAATAGATCGGGAGTTCCGCCGCCACAAGCCTCCGTAGCCATCGAAAACCAATCTAGACCCGTTTCGGCACCCTGCCGGAGGGGGAATCCCTCTCCGGTGGCCATCTTCATCATCCCGGTGCTCTCCATGACGAGGAGGGAGTAGTTCTCCCTCGGGGCTGAGGGTATGTACCAGTAGCTATGTGTTTGATCTCTCTCTCTCTCTCTCTCTCGTGTTCTTGAGGTGATACGGTCTTGATGTATCGCGAGCTTTGCTATTATAGTTGGATCTTATGTTTCTCCTCCCCCTCTTCTCTCTTGTAATGGATTGAGTTTCCCCTTTGAAGTTATCTTATCGGATTGAGTCTCTAAAGATTTGAGAACACTTGATGTATGTCTTGTCGTGGATATCTGTGGTGACAATGGGATATCACGTGAGTCACTTGATGTATGTTTTGGTGATCAACTTGCCGGTTCCGCCCATGAACCTATGCATAGGGGTTGGCACATGTTTTCGTCGTGATTCTCCGGTAGGAACTTTGGGGCACTCTTTGAGGTTCTATGTGTTGGTTGAATAGATGAATCTGAGACTGTGTGATGCATATCGTATAATCATACCCACGGATACTTCAGGTGACATTGGAGTATCTAGGTGACATTAGGGTTTTGGTTGATTTGTGTCTTAAGGTGTTATTCTAGTACGAACTCTAGGGCTATTTGTGACACTTATAGGAATAGCCCAACGGATAGATTGGAAAGAATAACTTTGAGGTGGTTTCGTACCCTACAATAATCTCTTCGTTTGTTCTCCGCTATTAGTGACTTTGGAGTGACTCTTTGTTGCATGTTGAGGGATAGTTATGTGATCCAATTATGTTATTATTGTTGAGGGAACTTGCACTAGCGAAAGTATGAACCCTAGGCCTTGTTTCAACACATTGCAATACCGTTTACACTCACTTTTATCATTAGTTACCTTGCTGTTTTTATATTTTCATATTACAAAAACTATTATCTACTATCCATATTGCACCTGTATCACCATCTCTTTGCCGAACTAGTGCGCCTATACAATTTACCATTGTATTGGGTGTGTTGGGGACACAAGAGACTCTCTGTTATTTGGTTGCAGGGTTGCTTGAGAGAGACCATCTTCATCCTACGCCTCCTACGGATTGATAAACCTTCGGTCATCCACTTGAGGGAAATTTGCTACTGTCCTACAAACCTCTGCACTTGGAGGCCCACAACGTCTACAAGAAGAATGTTGTGTAGTAGACACCAAGCTCTTTTCTGGCGCCGTTGCCGGGGAGGTTGGCGCTTGAAGGTATATCTTTAGATCTTGCAATCGAGTCTTTTAGTTTCTTGTTTTATCACTAGTTTAGTTTATAAAAGAAAATAACAAATAAATGGAATTGAGTTTGTCTCATAAGCTTCACCTTTTTAATATCTTTCGTGAGTATGATGGAAAGGATAATTCTGCTCAAGTGCTAGAAGAAGAAATCTATAAAATGTTTGGCACTAAATATGTGAATGATGAGCATGATTGCAATATTGTTAGTACGAATTCTTTGAATATCCATGATCCTAATGATGATTGCACTAGTTATGATGAAAATGTCTCCTATAAACATGTCAATTTTTGTGGAGTGCATTGGGTTTGTACGCACACACCAAATAGGGAAGATAGATATTGCAAGAGGCATAAGTACTTAGAAACTAAATTGTTGCAAGAAAGGCTAGATGAATGTGCTGAAAATTTAAATTATATTGGCCATACTTGTGAGCTTTGCAATGAACATGATCATTTCAATACCCAATGCAAATTGTTTCATGATCGTATCGTGTCCAAAAATTGTGATGACTTGATTTCCCTTGCAAATCATAATGAACTTAGTTTGCTTATGGGTTGCGAAGAAATGAAACGTATAACTAATTATCTTCCAGAATTTTCCCGTTATAAACTTCTTGGATTTGATCTAGAGGAAATTTATATGTATTGTGTGGTGAATTGTATTGAAAATCCTTATATTGCCAACTACATAAAGAAAAAAAAACAAATAGAAGATGAAGAGAATACTAATGAAAGGGAAGAGACTTCCCAATATCCTCCTATTATTTCTTATGATGAATCAGGTAACAAGGAGGAGCCTCCTATTCAACCAATCTCATTAATAAGGAGCTCCAAAAAGAGGATTGAACCCACACATGATGTGGTGAAGAAGAAGAAAAGAAAAAGGAAGAGAGGTAAAAAGATATCTCTCTCAAATAATGCTGCTCCTATTACTATTGTGCCTCATGAAAATATAATTGTGGAAGATAATGATACTTCTTATGATCTTGAAAATCTTTTTGGCACTTGCTTGGAAGAATATGATAATTCCTATACTATTGGTGCTATCCATACTATTAATGATAAGAGTGATTATGCTTATAATATGAAAAGGCCCAAGCTTGGGGATGCTATGTTTGATGAAGATGATGTTTTTGAGAATATATTTGCTGCAATTAATGTTTCTCCCAAGCTTGGGGATGCTACGCTTAATGAAGATGATATTTTTAGTAGCCCAAGTTTTGATATGCAAATTTATAATGATAATAGCATGCCTCCTACTTATGAGAATTATTGTGATGATACATATGCTATAAAAAGTAGTGATGATTATATTTATAAAACTTGTCATCATTATGGTTACCCCTTTTCTGAACATTACTCTTTTAATGTGGAAACAATTTATAGTATTCAAGTCTCTTATGATACTCCCACTATCCCGAATAAGAAGAATTTTTCTTATGTGGTGAGTAATAAAAATTGTATGCTTGTAGATCATGAAAAGAATGATTTAGGTGCTGGTTATATTTTTGAATTCATTCATGATTCTACTGAAAATTATTATGAGGGAGGAATATATGCTTGTAGGAATTGCAATAATATCAAGTTTCCTCTCTATGTGCTTAAAGTTTTGAAGTTATGCTTGTTTTTCTTTCCCATGCTAGTTGATTATTGTTCCCATAAGTTGTTTGCTCACAAAATCCCAATGCATAGGAAGAGGGTTAGACTTAAATGTGCTAGTCATATTCTTCATGATGCTCTCTTTATGTTTCAATTCTTATCCTTTATATGAGCATCATTGAAATCATCATGCCTAGCTAGGGGCGTTAAACGATAGCGCTTGTTGGGAGGTAACCCAATTTTATTCTTGTTCCTTGCTTTTTGTTCCTGTTTAGTAATAAATAATCCATATAGCCTATGTTTAGATGTGGTTTTATGTGTTTAATTAGTGTTTGTTCCAAGTAGAACCGTTGGGAAGACTTGGGAAAAGTCTTGTCGATCTTGCTGTAAAAAACAGAAACTTTAGCGCTCATGAGCTGCCATTTTTATTTGGAGAGTGCTATTTAGTTAATTCTTTTTGCAGATGATTAATAGTTAAATTCCTCAGGTCCAGCAGTTTATTTGAGAATTTTATGAGTTCCAGAAGTATACGTTTGATCCATATTACTACAGACTGTTCTGTTTTTGATAGATTCTGTTTTTCATGTGTTGTTTACTTATTTTGATGAATCTATGTCTAGTAAAATAGTTTATAAACCATAGAGAAGTTGGAATACAGTAGGTTTAACACCAATATAAATAAAGAATGAGATCATTACAGTACCTTGAAGTGGTGATTTATTTTCTTATACTAACGAAGCTTACGAGTTTTCTGTTAAGTTTTCTGTTAAGTTTTGGGTAAGGATTCGATGGACTATGGAATAAGGAGTGGAAAGAGATTAAGCTTGGGGATGCCCAAGGCACCCCAAGGTAATATTCAAGGATAGCCAAGAGCCTAAGCTTGGGGATTCCCCGGAAGGCATCCCCTCTTTCGTCTTTGTTCATTGGTAACTTTACTTGGAGCTATATTTTTACTCACCACATGATATGTGTCTTGCTTGGAGCGTCAATTTATTTTATTTTGCTTTGCGTGCTGTTTGAATAGAATACCAAGATCTGAAATTATTAGATGTTAGAGAGTCTTCAAATAGTTTCATAATTATTCGACTACTCATTGATCTTCACTTACATCTTCCGGAGTAGTGTGTTATTGCTCTAGTGCTTCACTTATATCTTTTAGAGCATGGTGGTAGTTTTATTTTGAAGAAATAGATGAACTCTCATGCTCCACTTATATTATTTTGAGAATATTAAATAGCATGGTAATTTGCTTAAATAATCATAACATGCTAGACATCCAAGAATAGTAAAAACTTTCATATAGATAATTGAATACAAAAAGAAGTTTGATGATTGATGATTGTTTTGAGATATGGAGATAATAATATCAAAGTCGTGCTAGTTGAGTAGTTGTGAATTTGAGAAGTGCTTGTGTTGAAGTTTGCAAGTCCCGTAGCATGCATGTATGGTAAATTTTGTGTAACAAATTTGAAAATGAGGTGTTATTTGATTGTCCTCCTTATGAGTGGCGGTCGGGGACGAACGATGGTCTTTTCCTACCAATCTACCCCCCTAGGAGCATGCGCGTAGTGCCAAGGTTTTTGATGACTTGTAGATTTTTGCAATAAGTATGTGAGTTCTTTATGACTAATGTTGAGTCCATGGATTATACGCACTCTCACCCTTAAATCCTTGCTAGCCTCTTCGGTACCGTGTATTGCCCTTTCTCACATTCAGAGTTGGTGCAAACTTCGCCGGTGCATCCAAACCCCATGATACGATACGCTCTTTCACACATAAACCTCCTTATATCTTCCTCAAAACAGCCACCATACCTACCTATTATGGCATTTCCATAGCCATTCCGAGATATATTGCCATGCAACTTTCCATCATTCTCTTCATCATGACACATTCATCATTGTCATATTGCTTAGCATGATCATGTAGTTGACATAGTATTTGTGGCAAAACCACCGTGCATAATTCTTTCATACCGTGCATAATTCTTTCATACATGTCACTCTTGGTTCATTGCATATCCCGGTACACCGCCGGAGGCATTCATATAGAGTCATCCTTGTTCTAGAATCGAGTTGTAATCGTTGGGTTGTAAATAAATAGAAGTGTGATGATCATCATTATTAGAGCATTGTCCCAAGTGAGTAAAGAGAAAGGCTGAGGGAGTCCTGGATTAGGGGGTCTCCGGACAGCCGAACTATATCCTCTGGCCGGACTGTTGGACTATGAAGATACAAGATTGAAGACTGCGTCTCGTGTTCGGATGGGACTCTACTTTGCGTGGAAGGCAAGCTAGGCAGTACGGATATGGATATATCCTCCTTTGTAACCGACCTTGTGTAACTCTAACCCTCTCCGGTGTCTATATAAACTGGAGGGTTTTAGTCCGTAGGACATAATAACATACAATCATACCATAGGCTAGCTTCTAGGGTTTAGCCTCTCCGATCTCGTGGTAGATCAACTCTTGTAATACTCATATCATCAAGAATAAATCAAGCAGGACGTCGGGTTTTACCTCCATCAAGAGGGCCCGAACCTGGGTAAAACATCGTGTCCCCTGCCTCCTGTTACCATCCGCCTTAGACGCACAGTTCGGGACCCCCTACCCGAGATCCGCCGGTTTTGACACCGACATTGGTGCTTTCATTGAGAGTTCCTCTATGTCGTCGTCGTTAGGCTTGATGGCTCCTTCTATCATCGATAGAGATGCATTCCAGGGTGAAACTTTTCTCCCCGGACAGATCTTTGTGTTCCGTGGCTTCGCACTACGAGCCAACTCGCTTGGCCATCTGGAGCAGATCGAAAGTTACGCCCCTGGCCACCAGGTCAGGTTCGGAAGCTTAAACTACATGGCCGATATCCGCGGAGACTTGATCTTCGACGGATTCGAGCCTCTACCTTGTGCGTCACGCGGTCACGATGAGTACGATTTAGCTCTACCATCAGACAGTGTACAGGAGATCGCACCGGCAACCGCTCCGACCCTCAATTCGGAGCCAGTTGTGCCGTCCATGGACGGGTGGATGGACCCCGCCACGGAGGCCTTACCCTCCATGGTGATCGAGCCGAACATCGACCTTACCCTACACAAGAGCCGTGTTGTCAGACTGCCGGATCCTTCTCTGGCCACGGACTCCGAACTGCCTGCGCCCGTTCCTAGCAAATCCGGTTGGGCGCCGATCATGGAGTTTACCTCCACGGATATTTTTCAGCACTCGCCCTCTGGCGACATACTGAACACATTAAGGTCTCTCTCCTTGTCAGGAGGATCCTGGCCGAACTATGTCCGGCAGGATTGGGATGCGGATGATGAAGAAATTCGCTGCCCACCCACCACCCACTTAGTAGCCACTTTCAACGACTTAACCGACATGCTCGACTTCGACTCCGAAGACATCGACCGTATGGACGACGATGCGGGAGACGAAGAGGAACCACTTCCCACAGGGCACTGGACAGCCACCTCATCATACGATATATACATGGTGGACACACCCAAAGAAGGTAATGGCGACGAGACAGCGGAGGATGACCCCTCCAAGAAGCAACCCAAGCGCCAACGTCAGCGGCGCCGCTATAAGTCCCGCCAAAGAAAAAGTGGTGATACCGGCACATGAGATAATAACACTCCGGATAGTGCCGAAGATGGCAACAATCCCCTCTAGCACGATCTAGGACAGGAGGATGGAGAGGCCAGCCCTCCAGAGAGAGCGGCAGATGGAGAGGCGGAGGATGATAATTACATGCCCCCTCCGAAGACGAGGCAAGCCTCGACGATGACGAATTCGTCGTGCCATAGGATCCCGTCGAACAAGAGCGCTTCAAGCGCCGGCTTATAGCCACGGCAAATAGCCTTAAGAAAAAGCAGCAGCAGCTTCAAGCTGATCAAGATCTGCTAGCTGACAGATGGACTAAAGTCCTCGCGGCCGAGGTATATAAACTCGAACACCCCTCCAAGATTTACCCAAAATACAGGTTGCTACCCCGACTGGAGGAAGAAGCGTATGACGTGGCTGATCGGCCACCTCGTGGCCTCGATAGAGACGCATTCCAGCCAAAAGCTCAGCCTGCACCCCGACACCATTCAAATAAAAAGGCATGGTGAAATACGCCAGACCTGCGAGACGTATTGGAGGACAAAGCAAAACATGCAAGATCGATCTACGGATCACGAGGGCGCGCCACTATGCGAGACGATAAACGTCACGCCGGATACAGTAAAAGTAAATCCGGCCGGGCCGCACACAGCGGGAAAGACTCATTGGAGCTGCGTCGCTATATAGCCCAGTACAGAGGTGCCGCACACCCCTTATGCTTCACAGATGAAGTAATGGATCATCAAATCCCAGAGGGTTTCAAACCCGTAAACATAGAATCATACGACGGCATGACAGATCCTGCGGTATGGATCGAGGATTTCCTCCTGCACATCCACATGGCCTGCGGTGATGACCTGCACGCAATCAAATACCTCCCACTCAAACTTAAAGGACCAGCTCGGCATTGGCTCAATAGCTTGCCAGCAGAGTCCATTGGCTGTTGGGTAGATCTGGAAGCCGCATTCCTCGACAACTTTCAGGGCACTTATGTGCGACCACCAGACGCCGTTGACCTGAGCCATATAATTTAGCAGCCAGAGGAATTGGCCAGGCAATTCTGGACATGGTTCCTAACAAAGAAAAATCAAATCGTCGACTGTCTGGATGTAGAGGCCCTAGCAGCTTTTAAACACAACATCCGCGACAAGTGGCTAGCCCGGCAACTTCGTCAGGAAAAGCCGAAATCTATGGTAGCCCTCACAAGACTCATGACCCGCTTTTGTGCGGGAGAAGACAGCTGGCTGGCTCGCAGTAATAACATATCAAAGAACCATGGTACCTCGGATACCAAGGACGGCAATGGCAGGTCACGTCGCAACAAACATAAGCGCCGCATTAACAGCAACAATACCAAGGATACGACAGTCAATGCCGGATTCAAAGGCTCTAAACCCGGTCAGCGGAAAAAGCCATTTAAAAGAAGCACTCCGGGCCCGTCCAGTTTGGACCGCATACTTGATCGGTCGTGTCAAATACACGGCACCCCCAACAAGCCAGCCAACCACACCAATAGGGATTGTTGGGTATTCAAGCAGGCCGGCAAGTTAAATGCCGAAAAGAAAGATAAGAGGCCACATAGCGATGTCGAGGAAGAGCCTCGGCAGCCGAACACCGGAGGACAGAAGAGGTTCCCCCCACAAGTGCGGATGGTGAACATGATATACGCAACCCACATCCCCAAGAGGGAGCGGAAGCGTGCGCTCAGGGACGTATATGCATTGGAGCCAGTCGCCCCAAAGTTCAACCTGTGGTCCTCCTGTCCGATCACCTTCGATCACAGGGACCACCCCACTAGTATCCGTCATGGAGGATTCACCGCACTGGTCCTAGACCCAATCATTGATGGATTTCACCTCACTCGAGTCCTTATGGATGGCGGCAGCAGCCTGAACCTGCCTTACCAGGACACAATGCGCAAAATGGGTATAGACCCCTCAAGGATCAAACCCACAAAAACGACCTTTAAAGGCGTCATACCAGGTGTAGAGGCCCATTGCACAGGCTCAGTCACACTGGAAGTGGTCTTTGGATCCCTGGATAACTTCTGAAGCGAAGAGTTAATCTTCGATATAATCCCGTTCCGCAGTGGTTATCATGCACTGCTCGGGCGAACCGCATTTACGAGATTCAATGCGGTACCGCATTATGCATACCTCAAGCTCAAGATGCCAGGACCTTAGGGGGTCATTACAGTTAACTGAAACACAGAGGGCTCTCTCCGAACGGAGGAGCACACTGCCGCCCTCGCAGCGGAAGCGCAAAGCAGCCTCTTTAGGCAATCCACTAGTTCGGCTTTTAAGGACCCAAACACCTTGAAGCGCGCCCGGAGTAATCAGTAACAGGACCGCCTGGCACATTCCGAGCTCGCATAGCAATGCGGCCCCCACCCCGGCCCAAGCCAAATGGCGAAATTCGTGCCACGCGTACATAATTACGCATTAAAAATACCATGGCCACAGGCGGTGAGGGGGGCATGACTACGGCATGTCCCAAGACGCGGCTTAAACCGCACTAGGGGCTTCTCGTTTTTTGTTATTTTCTTTTCAGGACTTTAATCTCTGGAAACCTGGTCCGGCAGCATGATTGTCCAACATATGATGCAGCAACCAAGAAGGCAGAAAGCTACGTCACACCACGGAACTCCTAGGTGGATTACGATAACGAGTGTAATACTTGCCTTAATACTCTTCTTCAGCTCGCCCTTGGAGGGGACATAGTCCTACTTTTTGCTTATTGCACTGCATGTATCATTCTGCTTTAACGCACCTTTTAGAATAAACAATGCATAGCATTAAAACTATTACTGCATTATTCTTATATATATATATGTTCATTCATGACATCCAGCACCCATACACTTTGGTACGGCCAATACGCTAGGGGCTTAGCCATACCCCACAATATGGCGTGAGAAGTCCGGACACTTTCAATAGTGCGTCACCCGAACTTATAGCATTATATGCATCAGCTCCGAATCATGTCTTGGGTCAATAGTTGGGTTTGCCCGGCTCCATGTTTTGGTACCTTACGTTCTGCTATATCGGCTAAGGTAGCACTGGGAGAACTACTGCGATTGTGCCTCGGTTCTGCTGGGCTAAGCACCTCAGTAGAGAAAGCTAAAACTAACTGTCATGATAAGGCGAGAGACTGGTCGCTGTTCGAGAGGTTTTTCGAGTCCTTAATGACTTATGCTACTTAGAGCGAGGAGTCGGACCTGTCCGGCTTAAGGCATGTATCGCGCCCCGAGTTCGGCCTTCCGAACACTAGGGGCTTCACCGAAATTTAAAATTATAGAATTCTATGGCTAAGTGAGAGTGATAACGCATTATAGTCTGATTGCCTTGTTCGTTGTGCTGAGAACCTCCCTCGAAGGACCCAAAAATGGGAACAAGAGTGCTCAGGTTTATCCCGAACACCCCAGCACTCATGGCATGGGGGGGCAGAAGCCGATGACTAGCCATCTCTCAGATTTGATAAACAGCCGAACAGAAGGTAATATTTTAAATTCAAACAAGCGTTGCATAGCGCATATGAACAAGTTTTCATGAATACAGGATTACACGAGCGGGTTTACTCAAATATTGTATCTTTGGTACACTCGTCCACTATGAGACGGGCACCCTTCAGGACACCCTCATAGTACATCTCGGGGTGGCGATGCTCCTTGCCCTTCGGCGGCCCTTCCTTGATCAGCTTCACGGCGTGTATCTTGGCCCATTGCACCTTCACACGGGCGAAAGCCCGGCGTGCACCTTTGATGCAGATGGACCGCTTGACGACATCCAGCCGTGGGCAAGCATCCACAAGCCGCCTCGGAAGGGCGTCGCCAGGCCACAGCCGGACTATAAAGCCCTTCATTGCCTGTTCGGCCGCCTTGTGTAGTTCGACCAGCTGCTTTAGCTGGTCGCTCATAGGCACCGGGTGTTCGGTCCCAGTATATTGGGGCCAGAACAACTTCTCCGTTGAGCTTCCCTCCTCGGGCTGGTAAAACGTTCCGGCATCCGACACGCTGCAAGGCAAATCGGCAAATGCTCCTGGAGAGCTCCCGATTCGGGTAAGTAACAAGTAATTTACTTTCACATGCTTGCTTTTCATATAGAATGCCTTACCCGCCGCTATCTTCTTCATCGCATCAATCTCCTGGAGGGCCTTTTGGGCTTCGGCCTTGGCATTCTTTGCGCTCTCGAGGGCCGCGGCAAGCTCGGACTCTCGCGTCTTCAAGTCAAGCTCCAACGCCTCATGCTTTGTCACGATAGCGTGGAGCTCTTGCTGCACCTCGCCCACCCGAGCCTCCTGCCTTTCCCGCTCGGTGCGCTCCTTGGCCGCTTTGTTTTCGGCCTCGGATAGCGCTTGCTTCAGGGTCGCCACCTCGGTCATGGCCCCTGGCAAATTTATGATAATCCTGTCATTTTGCAATCGCTTTCCTTTTATATAGATCCATAGACTAGGTACTACTTACCTTTGTTCTCCTCAAGCTGCCTCTTGGCAAGGCCAAGCTCTTCCTTGGACCCTTTAAGGTCCTGCTTCAGTGCGGCGACCTCCGCAGTCAGTGCGGCAGAGGCCAGCAGCGAAGCCTGGATACGCATATAGACATACTTATATTAGACTCCTGCGTTATTGTTTGATCCTCTGTTCGACTTTTCTTTGTGAACACCGAATAGAGTATCAGGGGCTACTGTCTGTGCGGTAATATTTCACCTATATTTCAAAAACTTACCTCAAAGCCTGTTAGAAGGCTGGCACAGGCTTCAGTCAGTCCGCTCTTACCGGACTGAACCTTCTGGACCACCGCACTCATAATAGTGCGGTGCTCTTCGTCAATCGAAGCGCTGCGAAGCACTCCCAGCAGATTGTTCGGTGCGTCTGGATGGGCAGAGGTCAGCGGCACAAGCGTCTTGCCCCTCTTGGAAGGAGGCCGCCTGCCCTAGTCCGGAACCACTGGAGGTTCCGGCGCGGTGTTCGGTTGAGGGCCGAACTCGGAGCCCTCGGGGGCTTCGCTCCCCCTGCTCCCGGAGTCCGGAAGGTCGCTTTGAGGCGCCTCCGGGACTGTCTCCCCTCGGCCCAGTGCCTGTTGAGACAACACCTCGGTGTTGTCCATAGGGCAAGGGGAGGTGGTGGTCGGAAGTGGATCTCTATCCATATCTGACGAGCCCAGGGAGCCGTCCGATGAGGATACGTCGATACGGGTTCGGGGCGGTCTGCACAATCATAATACGGCGTTAGGAGAAGAAGTGCGACAAAGGAATGCTATGAGTTACTCTAGTATCTGAATACTTATGACTTCGCCAGGGGCTTGGCCCTGAGCAGCCACTCGTCTTCGCCTTTGGTGGCGGTGGTGGAGTAGTCCAGAAGGAGAGTCCTTCCCTTCTTGGACCCTTTGGCGCCCCTAGTAGGGGCGGCCTTCCTTTTCTTGTCTCCCCCGACTGGAGGGGGAACATCTTCATCTTCCTCCTCGTCTTCGGGGGAGGAGTGCGTCGCGGAGTTATCGGACGATGAGTCCGATAACACCTGGCGCCGGGAGCTCTTTCGGGTTCCCTTGGCCTTCTTGGTCTTCTCCAGCACCTTGTAAGGAGCCGGAGTCGGCATCTCTGCCAGGAGAGCGTCCGCAGTGTCTTCGGGTAGAGGGGCCGGACAGTTAATCTGCCCCGACGTCTCCACCCAGTCCTGTCAAAGGCATGGAGATCAGACCTCGCACATGGTTAAGATAGGGGAAATAAATATCCTACCGGATGTATAGAACTCACCGAATGCGCTCAGCGCTTCGCGCTTAGCCAGCGGTCCTCGGTGAGAGAGGGAGGGACCTCGGCGCCCTTAAACAACACCTTCTAGACGTCCTTGTGCGTCGTGTCGAAGAGCTCGCTCAGAGTCTGGTGCTGGGCCAGGTCGAACTCCAACAAGTTGAAGTCCCGTTGTTGGCACGGGAGGATCCGGCGGATGAGCATGACCTGGACTATGTTGACAAGCTTGGGCTTCTTGCTTGCCATACTCCAGATACATTTCTGGAGTCCATCCAGCTCCACCGATGAACCCCACGGCAAGCCCTTCTCTTTCCAGGAAGTGAGCCATGTAGGGAATCCGGATCGAAACTCGGGGCCGCCGCCCATTTGGTGTCGTGCAGCTCGGTGATGTAGAACCAGGCCGATTGCCACCCCTTTATGGTCTCCACAAAGAAGCCCTCAAGCCATGTGACATTGGGCATCTTGCCCACCATGGCTCCGCCGCATTCTGCTTGTTGGCCTCCCACCACCTTCGGCTTGATGTTAAAGGTCTTCAGCCACAGGCCGAAGTGGGGCCGGACGCGGAGGAAAGCCTCACAGACGACGATGAACGCCGAAATGTTGAGGATGAAGTTCGGGGCGAGATCATGAAAGTCCAGCCCGTAGTAGAACATGAGACCACGGACGAATGGATGTAGGGAAAACCCCAGTCCATGGAGGAAGTGGTGGAGGAAAACTACCCTCTCATGAGGTTCCGGGGTAGGAACGATCTACCCCGCAGCGGGTAGCCGATGCGCGATATTCGCGGCTAAGTATCCGGCGCCGCGTAGCTTTTTGATGTGCCCCTCCGTAATGGAGGAAGCCATCCATTTTCCCCCCGCTCCAGACATGTTTGGAGAAGGTTGAGGGGAAGGATGTGGACTTGGGCGTTGGAGCTCGAGTGCGCAAGAACGGATAGGCAAGGAGGAAGAAGGCGTGGGTAGAAAAAGGTTAAACCTTATCCCTTTATAAGGGCGGCCGAAGCCATGCGCCCCCACTAGCCTGGTAAAACACGCTTATTCCCCAAGCGCCATAATTGATGGCGCAGTTGGGTTACCCACGCTCGTATTGATGAGAATCCCGTAATAAGGGGGACACGATCCCTGCTTTGACAAGCTGTGTCAGGAAACTGCCTCGCGTTATGTGCTGAGTTAGTTAAAGGAAACTGTTCGAATAATCACCGGGCCATGACATAACGTCATGTTGCCGAAACGTGTCAGCAGATTAGATTTTTGGAAATATTATTCTCTATACGGTGGTATGTGGAACTTATTTTGCAGGGTCGGACACTATGCTTGTATTCAAATTTTTCCGGGGTGTATTCGGAGGAGGAACCCGCCTTGTAATGCCGAAGACAATACTGCACGCTGGACTCCACGTCATTGAAGCCTGGTTCAGGGGCTACTGAGGGAGTCCTGGATTAGGGGGTCTCCGGACAGCTGGACTATATCCTTTGGCCGGACTGTTGGACTATGAAGATACAAGATTGAAGACTCACTAGTAGGAAAAGGCCTACTAATGGCGCACTAGTTTTGCCTACTAATGGCGCATCACTGGTGCGCCATTACTAGCACGCCACTAGTAATTTTTACTAATGGCGCACCACTGGTGCGCCATTAGTATCTAGTATACTAATGGCGCACCACCAAGTGCGCCATTAGTATATAACACCATGCACCATTAGTGTGCCTCCCAGGGGCCATATTTAACCATGTGCTTTGGCACACTAATGGCGCACTGCGGATAGATGCGCCATTAGTATACTTGGCATACTAATGGCGCACTCTGTCTTGATGCGCCATTAGTATCCTTTGGCATACTAATGGCATACTCTGTCTTGATGCGCCATTAGTATCCTTTGGCATACTAATGGCGCACCTTGTGGTGATGCGCCATTAGTATGAATATTTGGTTTTTTTTACTTTTTTGATTTTTGCACAGGTTACAGAATATATTATTTGACAGAATATAGACATTAGCACAAAGCAACAACAGATTCATCGAATACAATAGATGATTAGTCTCCGAATACAATTCATCATATTAGTCTCCGAATTCAAAAGACCGAACAAAGATAAAACATTACAAGTCTCGAGACCGCGAGTACGAGTTTGTCTTCACATTACAAGTCGATATCAATCATCTAAACTACCATCACATAGAAGAGAGCTGCGGTCATCACGATGAGCATCATCGCGATCAAACTGGTCTTCATCCGGTTCCTCCAACGCTCCCTCCTCTCTCCCGCTAGATAGCGGGCGTATCTAGATTCGGCCTCCGCCCTAGTGGTGTACCCATTGTAACTGTTACCGCTGAAATGGTGAACCTATCTCCGACACTCCTCCCAGTCGTCGTAGACTCCGAGAACCTTACCCTTGTACACGACATACGACGGCATCTCTATGCACAAGCCAAACAACAGACAATACATACATAAGCAATATATAAGTATGCAACAAAAGGATCGGAAGAGAAAAGCAAGACATTAATAGCATGATTCATGGTCCTACTAATAAATAGCATCGATTACATCTAAGTTGAACGACTGTCCAAACCAAAGAGACATACAATTCATTAAAGTTTAATTACAACATGAGCCAATCAATGTTTCAGAACTACACATCACTACTTTCGACTCGACTCATGGACAGGAGCGTGGATGAAGCCGCTGTCTGTCGTGATGGTCATGAAATCGCTGGCCTTGTCAGCCTGCATTTGTAGCATTCCGTCTATCTCAATGTTGGACGGTTGATATCTGAGGAAGAACTGCCCCGAGGTATGAAGGACATCTTGATGGATGATGTCCGCAAACTCCGACTGGATGCGAAAGAATTCTTGTCTGATGTACGCGTCCTAGATTGCCGACAAGCTCGCGGCCCAATCTTTGAGATTATTTGGTAGCAGAAGGTGATGATGGTCCCTTATGATCGCCCGCATGTGATGGAGGGCGTAGTAGGCATCCTTCTGACCGCCAGGCAGCTGCTTGACGCAGCAGAACGTCATATTGTGGGCGAACACGTGCTTGCCGTACTTACCAACTGCCCTGATGAAGGTGCCTCCAGATTTGGCGTAGCCAGGGAGAACATCATCAAGAACTTTCTTGATATTTGTGTAGTCTATCTTGGAGTTACGGTTCGGGTCGAAATACGTGGCTATGGAATATTTCGGGCTTAAGAGGATGAGTGTGCAATGTGTGTCACTGCACAGAACATGGAATTTTAGAAAAAAAAGAACGATCAAAATCTAAGAAATCATATGTTATGGGGCGGTTAAGGGATGAATTACTCGGGAAAGTAAGCCACAAGGAAGTTATCCTTATCTGGGTTTGCCAGAATGACGTCTTCGAGGTGTGAACTCGCGACTTCGCGGTCCCCAGCGCTGCTCAAGAGCTTGGCACGCATGTAGAAGGGGTCGACGATCACGATGTCCGGGGTCTTGTCTCTAATGATCCGCATCTCCATACTCAGCGAAAACAGCCGAACGAAGGTGTGGTGCAGCGGATGAAGGTTGAACATAGCAAAGATGTCATCAAACTGCAGGACGATCATACCCCCGATGGCGCCATCCACAAAGCCCTTGCCCTCTGGCACCTTGGCCACGAAAACCGGGTATGCCACATCATTCTCTCTGAGACGCCGCTTCTCTAAAGAAAGAACACTGTCGTGCAGACTCCACATAGCACCGGTTGCAGCATTGAGCATATTTGTCGGTAGCATTGCCCTACCCAGCACATGCACCCTCCTTGAGATATCCTTAGCTAAAGGTGGCCCGTCCTGAGCATGGATCGTACTCGGTGCCGGCTGGCTCGCATCGGCGCCCTTTTTAGTCGGCCATTTCCAGCCCTTCTTCTTGATCTGCTGTAATGGGACCGAGTTCTGCTCACAGACCGCCTTCTTGAGCGTGTTGGGGCTGATAATATTTGGCACCTCCGCTATCTGAAGCTCGGTGAAGGCGGCAGCTGGAGGCATCTCCTGAGAACTGAACGCCAGACGATGCTTGTTGCAATTGGGTTTCTCCACCATACCAGCTAGATCGCGGTCGTCTTGTTTGGGTTCTTGAGAAGGAGGCCCGTAGAACTCGTCACTGTACCCATGTTCGGCAAAGTACTTATCGACGTTGGTAAATGTACCATCGTCGTTGTCGTCGTCATCCGGATCCTGTGCCATATGCATGTCCAGATCCTGTGCCATAGGGATGTCCGGCATGTGCGGTAGCGTTGCGGCATTCTTGCCATGGCTTGGTGCCGGCATGACTGGCGGTCTTGTCTGTGGGGTGGTGTCCCCCGCCCCCAAACGAATCTGGCTCTTCGGCCAAAGCAGGGGCCAGCTTACGCAGGCACTGAGGGTCATCTCATCTTCTTCGTCGGCCCCAGCGGGTCAAATCGGAGGTAACAGCTCGTCGCAGCCTAGCAGCACCCGAACCACTTCAACCCTATACATTGTGCGTGGCATCGAATTACCGTGGAACACGGGGTTGCCCGGTTGAACGATTCTGACCTTGGCGACATCGACCAACTCGCCGCCCTGCGAAAACATGTAGGGCGTCAGGGATGCCCAGTCAAAGGCAAGGAGATGAAGTCCTCGGTCGAGAGGCTTAGTTACCGTGATGCCGTTGAGCTCTGCTAATGTCGAGGCACCGCCAACGGCGGGCGTGCAACTGACGGAGGGGCCGCTTGCTGGCGAGGTGCCGGCCGGCGTACACCCGGGTGCATTAAGCTCCAATGCTGGCGTCGGAGACACCAATATCGCCGCCACCGGAGACACCAATGGCACTGCCGCCGTAGAAACCAATACCGCCGCCGGAAACACCAATGGTGCCGCCTGCGCGTTGTGCGAGTTGCTGGCCGTGAAGCTGCGAATCGGGGGCGGCCCCTGTTGGCCACCCGCAATCCACATCGTTATCCCATGAATCAAGGTAGGCATAATGCCGGTGAGCGTCGATCCCAGTTGTTGTTGCACTTGCTCTTGGACCATCTCCAGAATCCGCGCCGCTTGCGCCTTGAGTGCTTCAACCTTTCGCCCACCAGCTGTATAGTATGACAAACATTTTGTGGACAAGCCTTTGCCAGCCACACGACCAGCTGACATTGGCTTACTGAGCTTATCCTTCTTTTTCATTACGTTCAATGCCCTATTCAAAGGGGTGTCGAAAGGGGAGCTCTGAGACGACCCCGCGCTACTGCTTTCTTTGTCCTATGGAAGGAATGTGAACCATTTAGAAATATTGGGGATTAATTAGAATGCAACCATATGGAGCTAATTACGCGGGGGTGTATTCCTTACCAGAACAAGCTCAAGATCCTTGGTATCCGGATCCGTGGTAAGCTCCTTTGTTACCGGGTCCTCCTTGTACCGGGCACTGAGAAAGTTCCTGGTCTGCTTTTCACTGTATTTCTCAAAGTGGGGCGGTAGGCCTTGCTCGGCATGCTCCATGTCCTCCTTGTCCCATACAGGCTCCGCCACTCTATAACCACCGGGACCGAGTTGGTGGACCCCTATGTTCAACTGCCGCATTTCTTTCCCCCACTTACTTGATTCGGAGGTTGCGGGGCTCTCGCACTTGATCTTGAACTCCCTGTAGTCATCTTCGCTCATCAAAGGATATTTCGCCTTGATATTCTCATAACTATCACCTTTGTCAATCATTGCCTTCACCATGCTTTTCCAAGTAGACAGGGCCGTGGTCATCGTCGTGAGGGCGGCACCGTTCACTTTATTACCCAAGAGGCGTGTGTTTGCGAACTCAGCGGGGAACTTGTATCGTTCGTGCGGCTTCGTGAAGAGGAGGCTGCGCAAATTCCCTCAGTCCTAATGCCTTAGGTTCTCGGTGTTGATCGAGGCGGTGCTCGGGAGAATGCACCCGAGCTGAATCGAGTACCCCTTGACTACGTGTTTGGGAACCGTCGGATGCCCGTCGGAGTTCACTTCAGTAAATTCCTCCCTGACGGTGCCGAGCACGTTTGGGCGCTGGTCCTTCCATTTCCTCTTCGGTTGGCTGCCATCTGTGCACGCGCCGCCATCATCAGTGGTGGCATCCGCGGCGCCATCGTTAGTGGTGTCATCCCCGACGCCACTAGGGGTTGTGTAGTCAGGACCGGTGTCTTCCGCGGCGTCCTCATAGCGGTGAGGTTCTTCCTCCAACTCCTGGGACAGCTCCCAGAATTGCTTGCCGCCCGAACCGCCAGCCTCATCGTTGTGGGCCATGTTTCGCTCTAAATAGGAAAAAAGTTTGGTCAAAAAGTTGGTTATTGTCAAGGAACAAGGTCATGGTCTCATCATTTAGGGTTTGTCGACACCGAGGCATCCTAAAAGCTAAGCTTTTATCATTTAGGGTTTGTCGACGCCGAGGCACCCTAAAAGCCTAAGCGTACATCATTTAGGTTCTCATCGACACAGAGGCACCCTAAAAGCCAAGGTTTCATCATTTAGGGTTTGTCGACGCCGAGGCACCCTAAATGCTAAGTTTTCATCATTTAGGGTTTATTGATGCCGAGGCACCCTAGGTTGGGCCTAATCACTTGGCACTAATCAGTTGGCTCTATTGCCACCTATGTTGTGTTTATCATCTAGGGTTTATCGATGCTGAGGAGAATTTCTAAGTTGGGCCTAATCACTTGGCTCTATTGCCACCTATGGTTTAATGCAACAAGAACAAAAGGGGCAGTTGATCCTACTTAATTAAGTACTAAGATACACCGGCCCATGCATTAGTAGCAAGTACCTCATATGTCCGATTTTTAGCAAAGTCATGCTAAAATTCACGGAAAATTTCAGCATGACCTTTGCTGAAAATAGGACATATGGAGTACCCGAATTTGCCGGAACGGAAGTTAATCGACATTCCGGCAAACTCAAGGGCCTCTCGGGGTACCTGCAAAATCATCACGACAAGAAGGGCCTCTCAAGGGCCTCAAGCAGCAGCGGCGTCTCCCAGGACCCCATATTTTTGCTAAATTTCTTTGAGCAACAATCAGAACAGAAAATTCAGCATATTTCTATACAACAGCACTGTAAAGATGAAGAACAGTTCTACAGCAGCCCATTTATATACAATAGCATCTTTGGTCATACCAATTTCTGAAACAATTCAAATCTGAACTGTATCTTTGGTCGTACAAATCTCTGAAACTATACAAATCTGAAATATATATCTTTGATCATCATCTTTGCATGTCTTTCTTAATGTGATCACAAGTAATTCAGAGGCATCACAAGTAATTCAGAGCATCACAAGGCATTAGTAGTTCAGTACATGAACAAGTTTTACAAAGCACATGAATTCTAAAATTTGTTACAGCAAACAAAAGTTCCGAAATTTGTTACAGCAAACAAAAGTTCTGAAATTTGTTTCCCTAACTGAATTAACTGAATTTTTAGTAACCGAATAAACTGAATTTTCAAAACTGCAAGAAGCCATTTAAAAAAATCCTCTCATCTCATATGAGGAGTGTTAATCCTAAGACTAATAGTTTGTTGTGCAGTACAGCTACAGTGATGCCCTGTCCATTTGTCCCTCCCCAACTTGATACTAGAGTAGCACTGTTGATGCCCTATTCTTGCTGAACTAGATACTACTGAACCTAATTGAACCTAGGCAATACTCCAACTGAATGCTGGACCATGCATGTTCTCACTACTAAACCCCAAGAGAAAAACTCAGTAACAAATGGAGTACAGATTAACAAATAACAGTACACAAGAACTAAACTTTGGTTAACTGAATGCATTAGCTACTAAGCTGTCCAGATTAACAAACTACAGTCCACAAATCTCCTGTCATCATTAGTAACAAAATTCAGATTAACAGATTACTTCCATATGTCAATTTACAGTGCACAAACTTTACTGTTATGATCATCAGTAACAAAATTCAGACATTACAGGTGGAGTTGGGGGTGAAGTAGTCATAGTAGAAGGCGTTGCAGGTGTTTATCTACGGCCATCACGAATCCATTCATCATTACCCAGGTAACAGAGACTGATAAATTTGTCAATTTTAGAAGAAAAGGAACGAATTACTAGCATGGCATCTCCATTCTCCATTGTCTTTCTGTCAAAACCTAGGAACACAGCCATTACTGTCTGCCTGAACCTAGGAACCTAGGAACCTAGGAACACAGGAGAGGGAGGAAGGAGGAAGGAGGAGAGGTACCTGGGCAGGAGGACGACAGCTGCGGCGGCAGCGGCTGGAGCACGGCATCGTCGACGAACTCGAGGGCGGGGGCACCAGATGCTCCTCTCGTTGATGGGGGTTGGTGAGGAGTAGGTGGCCGGCGTCGTGGTTGGCAAGGCGGCGCTGCCTCTGAGGCTCTGCCTCCAAGGATGTGGTTGGTGCCTTGGCGGCCGGCGGTGGCGGAGGCCTGGAGGATGGAGGGACCGAGAGGGAGAGATGGAATTGGGGGCACGGGGGCGCGGGGACGGCGGGGGGTGGAGTCTGGCGGGGGTGGGGGCGCGGGGGCGGCGGGGGTGGAGTCCGATGAGGGTCGGGGCGGCGGCGTCGTGGGTCGGGGCAGTGCGCAGGTGGATCTAGTGGCGAGGGAGAGAGGGTCGAAGGGGATCTGGCGAGGGAGAGGGAGATAGCTAGGGGGAAGCTTACTAAAGGCGCACCACACCTCGGTGCGCCATTATAAATCTTTTTTTAGATAGCAATGGCGCACCCCGCAGCGGTGCGCCATTAGAAATCTTTTTTTAGATAGCAATGGCGCACCCCGCAGTGGTGCGCCATTAAAAATCTTTTTTTAGATAGCAATGGCGCACCCCGCAGCGGTGCGCATTAGAATTTTTTTTATTACAGTTCGAGCACTGGTTATATTGCACCTAACCCAATCCACATCAGAACCCGCCCACTAGCCCGACTGGTCAGCACGCAGCACACACACCAGGAGCTCCTGGGTTTGATTCCCAGGCTCCGCAATATTTTTTTTTGCATTTTAAATGCTTTTGATATTTATTTGTGTTTAAATATGTTCAAACTTATTTAAATCATAACAGTAATTTTTTTTATAAAAACAGTAATAATTTTTAAAAAATATATTCAAATTTCTTACTTGAAAATATCATCGACGGCGGCGGTGGAGCGGGGGGGGGGGGGGGGGGGGGTTGCCCGTTGCCGGCGGTGGAGCGGGGGAGGGTGCGGGGGGCGGGTGCTCGTCGGCGGCGGTGGAGGGGGATCGAGTTCGAGTGTCCTCATGAATTCAAAAAGTGCCCATGAAATTTTAAAATATTCATGATATCAAAAAGTGCCCATGAAATACAATCGAGAAATGAAGACTGCGATTTAAATACAATCGATCTTAGCAAGCTATCTGTTCACAATCTTCTTGCCCTTCTTTTTCCAAATGGAGTTCTTCTGTGGAACGGACGTCCTTTAGGTAGGGTGGTCTTGCTTCTTCTTGTGGTGTGTCCTGCTACTTCATCGTCATCGTCATGTTCGATCTTCGGGTCGCCGTACTTGTTGAAGTCTTGCTCATTGGCTACTCCATCCATTCTGATGATCTTACTTTTGCCTCTCCTCATGACAACACGACTGGGCTTTGACGGGTCGGTAATGAAGAAGCATTGGTCCACTTGGGAAGCCAGTACCCATGGCTCATTTTTCGCAGTGACATTTGCGCCCGCGGTCTTGGATTTGGCTTCGGGTATAACCATGGTGGTGAAATAACGGTCTTCTTTTAGGACGCTCTTGGCCCATCTTACATGGAACATCGGGACCTTCTCTCCAGCGTAGCTCAGCTCCCAGATCTCCTCGATCCTTCCGTAGTATCTATCCTTGTCGTTACCGGTGTAGGATTCCATCGTTACCCCGGAGTTCTGATAACCATCGCTCTTCATGTCCTTGTTCTCGGTGTAGAATGTGTAGCCGTTGATATTGTACGACTCATAGGTCATCAGGTTGTGCTCGGCGCCATGTGACAAGGCGAATATGAGTTGTTCTTTCGCGGAAGAATCCTCATGTAAAGGGTACGACAGAAGCTTCTACTTGAACCAACGCGTGAAACATGAGTTGTGCTCTTTGATTATATCTCCGTCCGTCCTCTGTTGGCCTCGGTCATTGTACGTCTTCTCAATAAAGGTTTTGTGCTCTAACACCCAAGGATCGACCACGTCTATGTGTTGTAGTGTGACTAGGTTTGCTCTTTCAAAGTCGGCGAGTCGACCCTCGAAGTCGACATGCATTTCGCGGCGACCCTCACAGTGACCCCATCCAGCGAGCCTGCCAAGGTGTCTGTTGAAGGGCAAACCAACGGGGTTCTCGATGCCTATATAATTCGTGCAGTAGGAGATGCACTCTTCGGTCAGAAAGCCCCTGGCTATACTTCCCTCTGGACGTGACATGTTGCGAACGTATCCTTCGATGACACCATTCATCCTTTCGAACGGCATCATGCTGTGCAGGAACGTCGGCCCGAGTTGGATGATATCCTCCATGATATGGACTAGCAGATGCACCATAACGTCGAAGAATGCGGGCGGGAAGTACATCTCAAGCTTGCATAGTATCACCACGATCTCTTCCTGTAGCCTTCTGAGTTGCCTCACTCCAATCGACTTCCGAGAGATAACGTCGAAAAAGTTGCATAGGCCAAATAGCATTTCACGGACGTGCGCGTCCATGATCCCACAGATTGCAACTGGAAGTATCTGCGTCATCAGCACGTGACAGTCGTGAGACTTCATCCCGCTGAACTTCTGCTTCGCTGGGTCTAGGTATCTGCTTATCTTCCCCGCGTAACCGTAAGGAAGTTTTACTCCTACGAGGCAGGTGAAAAACTGCTTGATCTCCTCCTGACTTAGAGTGAAGCACGCGGGAGGGTAGTCACTTCCGGTCTTCTTGGCCTTTTTGCCATTGTGACGAGTTTCTGTGTCCTGCTTCGCCTCATCATCATCATCATCATTAGTGTGAAGCTCCTGCCAGATGCCCATTGATTTCAGGTCTGCCCTTGCTTTCGGCCCATCTTTGGTCCTCTCTGGCATGTTGAGCAGGGTACCAAGCAGACTCTCGCACACATTCTTCGTGATATGCATGGCATCAAGGCTGTGAGGCACACGGTGGATCTTCCAGTATGGCAACTCCCAGAAAATAGACCTCGTTTTCCATACCTTCAGCAGCGTCTCTGGAGCCTTTCGCTTCTTTCCCGGCTCTGGCGCCTTTTGCTTCTTTCCCAGCAGTGGGCAATCTTTCCAATTTTTCAACAGCTCGTCTATTTCCTCGCCGCTCCTCGTACGAGGGCGTTTTCGGGGTTCGGTTTCACCATCGAACAGATACTTGTGTTTCCTCCACGGGTCATCGTCGCGAAGCCACCTTCGATGTCCCATGAACATGGTTTTCGAAGACCCGGGATCTCTATCTAGCTGGCGATACGTTGTGTCATCCATTCACCTTACGCATCCAGAAAATCCGTGGACTACCTACCCCGCGAGATATCCGTAACCGAGATAGTCGTGCACCGTCGTGAGCAGTGCGGCTCTCATAGGGAAATATTCTTTATCTGTGGCATCCCACGTATTGGCTGGCGTTTTCCACAGCGTGTCTAGCTCCTCTTTCAGCAGCCCCAGATACAGATTGATGTCGTTCCCTGGTTGTTTCGGCCCTTCAATTAGCATACTCATGTGAATGTACTTCCTCTTCATGCACAACCAGGGGGAAGGTTGTACATCCACACAAACACAGGCCACGTGCTATGTGTGCTTCTCTGGCTGCCAAACGGATTGACTCCATCGGTGCTCGCGCCCAGCACGATGTTCCTTGGATCCTTCCCAAATTCTGGGTATTCGAAGTTCAACGCTTGCCACTGGCTCGCATCCTTAGGGTGACTCAGCATCTTGTCTTTTTTATTTATCTCCGGATCATTTCCTTCATCTTCCCGCTTCTTCTGCTCCCTATCTGCGTGCCAACACAGGAGCTTTGCTACCTTAGGGTCCGCGAAATACCGCTGCAGATGAGGAGTGATCGGAAAGTACCACACCGATTTTCGAGGAGCTTTCTTCCTCTTCTTGTATCGAGTGACGCCGCACACCGAACATATGGTAGACTCCGCGTGCTCGTCCCGATAAATGATGCAATTGTTCATGCACACATGGTATTTCACGTGCGGTAAATCTAGAGGACTCGCGATTTTCTTCGCCTCCTCGAAACTGGTCGGGCACTTGTTCCCCTTGGGAAGACGTTCGTGCCAGAATGACATGTTCTCGTCGAAGCATGCGTCCGTCATTTTGTGTTTTACCTTCATCTCCAGAGCCATGAGCGTTACTTTCAGGCGGGTATCCTCGGGCCTGCATCCTTCATACAATGGAGTAACCGCGTCTATCTCCAGTTGATCCAGCTTGGCTTTCTCTCGGGCGGCAGCTCTTGCGTTATCCGTCTGCTTAAGAAGCAGCTCTTGAATATGAGGGTCCTGCACCCTGCCTCCATCGTCCTCTGCTCCGGCATCTTCATCTTCATGATCATGCCCTTCGTCTTGATCTTCCTCATCATCATGTAAAACATCTTCTACATGATGACTGTGTACAGCATCACCGTCGTGATCATGTCCTGGAGATTCTTCGTCTTCTCGCCCGCCCTCGCTGCGGTGGTACTTGTCTTGTTGCCCTTCCTCATTTCTTGCCCGGCCCCCATGGAAGACTTCATATTCATCTTCATCACCTTGCCACCGATAGCCATCCATGAAACCACGCAAGAGCAGGTGGTCCCGCACCTGCCCGGAATCCGGGTCCGCAATAAGGCTCTTCAACTTGCATCTTCGACACGGACATCTTATCTCCATCTCGTTCTTTTGAAGCATCTCGGCCTTCGCGGAGCTCAAAAACCTATTCACGATGCCTTCGGTCATCGTGCGGACCATGGTCGCCTGCGGGGTAGAGCAAAACGTTATTTTCGAACCAAGAAATTTTTTGGCATGACCTTCCCTTAAAATAGGACCAAAAAGAATGCATAGTGCCAAAATTCTCGCCGAAACGGAAATGAATCAACATTCCGGCAAAATATTGGCAACTATCGCATTTCAAATACCGGTACCTGCAAACACAAACATATATGCAGCACCACAAACACATGCAACACCACAAACATACATAGATCTAGCTAGGCCACAAAAAGTGCATGTGCACGTTGTTGGAGTGAGCTAGGGAGAAAAAAAGTAGATCTACATCATGAAGATAGCTTTCCCCTTACTTACCTATCAAAAAAAGGTAATTTCACCACTTAATTTTCATGAATCTATGGTGGAAATGAGGTGAGGAGGAGGAGGTAGCCGAAAGCTTGGAGAAGGAGGTGGAGGGAATGAAGTGGGGAAAGTGAGTGGGTAGGTGTGGGGCTGTCCAAAATATCTTGTTGGGGTCCCAGGTTACTAATGGCGCACCACCTGCACATGCGCGATTAGTAACCCTGGTTACTAATGGCGCACCTGCAGGTGGTGCGCCATTAGTAGTTTCGCAGAAAAGTAAAAAAATATATATACTAATGGCGCACTTTTACAGGGTGCGCCATTAGTAGTTTTGCAAAAAAAAGAATAAAAAAAATTCAGTACTGAAGCACTCCTTGTATGGTACGCCATTACTAGTTAGAACTAGTAATGGCGCACCAGACATAGGATGCGCCATTAGTATGTATGTAAAAATAAAAAAAAATTATCACTAGTGGCGCACCTGTTTTCTGGTGCGCCATTAGTGTCTTCCACACTAATGGCGCATCGCCAACTGGTGCGCCATTAGTATATAGTAGTGGCGCACTACTTCCCTGGTGCGCCATTAGTGTCAATCCTATCTATAGCCCTTTTCCTAGTAGTGACTTAGTCTCGTGTCCGGATGGGACTCTACTTGGAGTGGAAGGCAAGCTAGGCAGTACGGATATGGATATCTCCTCCTTTGTAACTGACCTTGTGTAACCCTAACCCTCTCCGGTGTCTATATAAACCGGAGGGTTTTAGTCTGTAGAACACAATAACATACAATCATACCATAGGCTAGCTTCTAGGGTTTAGCCTCTCCGACCTCGTGGTAGATCAACTCTTGTAATACTCATATCATCAAGAATAAATCAAGTAGGATGTAGGGTTTTACCTCCATCAAGAGGGCCCGAACCTGGGTAAAACATCGTGTGCCCTGCCTCCTGTTACCATCCGCCTTAGATGCACAGTTCGGGACCCCCTACCGGAGATCCGCCGGTTTTGACACCGACAAAGGCCATAAAAAAAGAGAAGGCCCAAAAAAAGAGAAAGGCCATAAAAAAAGAGAAGGCCCAAAAAAATGAAAATGAGAGAAAAAGAGAGAAGGGACAATGCTACTATCCTTTTACAACACTTGTGCTTCAAAGTAGCACCATGATCTTCATAGTAGAGAGTATCTTGTTTTGTCACTTTCATATACTAGTGGGAATTTTTCATTATAGAACTTGGCTTGTATATTCCAACAATGGGCCTCCTCAAGTGCCCTAGGTCTTCGTGAGCAAGCAAGTTGGATGCACACCCACTTAGTTTCTTTTGTTGAGCTTTCATACATTTATAGCTCTAGTGCATCCGTTGCATGGCAATCCCTACTCCTTGCATTAACATCAATCGGTGGGCATCTCCATAGCCCATTTATTAGCCTCGTTGATGTGAGACTTTCTCCTTTTTTGTCTTCCCCACATAACCCCCATCATCATATTCTATTCCACCCATAGTGTTATATCCATGGCTCGCGCTCATGTATTGCATGAAATTTTATAGGTTTGAGATTACTAAAGTATGAAACAATTGCTTGTCTTGTCATCGGGGTTGTGCATGATGAGAGCATTCTTCTGTGACGAAAATGGAGCATGACTAAACTATATGATTTTGTAGGGATGAACTTTCTCTGGCCATGTTATTTTGAGAAGAAATAATTGCTTAGTTAGTATGCTTGAAGTATTATCATTTTTATGTCAATATGAACTTTTGTCTTGAATCTTTCGGATCTGAATATTCATACCACAATTAAGAAGAATTACATTGAAATTATGCCAAGTAGCACTCCGCATCAAAAATTCTGTTTTTATCCTTTACCTACTCGAGGACGAGTAGGAATTAAGCTTGGGGATGATTGATACATCTCCAATGTATCTATAATTTTTGATTGCCTCATGCTATGTTATCTACTGTTTTGGGCAATATTGGGCTTTATTATCCACTTTTATATTATTTTTGGGACTAACCTATTAACCGGAGGCCCAGCCCAGAATTGTTGTTTTTTGCCTATTTCAGTGTTTAGAAGAAAAGGAATATCAAACGGAGTCGAAACAGAACGAAATCAACTGGAGAAGTTATTTTTGGAAGGAAAGCTACTGGATGGACTTGGACCCCACGTCAGGAACCAAGGGAGGTGCTCACGAGGGTGGGGGCGCCCCCCCTAGGGCGCGCCCCCACTACAAGAAATATGTCAACTAGTGACCTTCTATCAATGACCCTAGAAGAATTAGTCATAGATCTATGACCATTTGAGACCAATTGGTTAAAAGCTGTTCGGGGGGCTCCAAATCCTAAACCATTGCGACCATTTTGGTCAGAAAGGTCGTAATTTCATTAGACAAATTGTCACAAAGCAAACAGGGCTGGTCCGCTGCCTTATTTCTAGTTGTTAACGACCAATATAGATGGTCATAGCCTTGTAGATTGTGGTGGGTTGTGATGACTAGGTGCCATCTCATCAGTTTTGCCTATGTGTCATGTCCATGTGTCAATTTTTGCCCTAGGTTGTGAAGCAACCTATATTTCTGTTATACCAAAAATTCCCAAAAAATTCTCATAAATTGTTTGGATCATATCTTCATCAAATATGTCAAAAACCTTCCTTGCCTTGTTCAAAAATAACTCAACAATATTCATTTTCCTATTCTGTTCAGAGCAGCACTTTGTGAAGGAAGTGTTATTTATATATTCTTGATTTCCCTAAAAATTTGTGAAGACATTCTTCTTAGTATATGATCATCCTCAGCCAAAACTCACGCCCATTGGCCATGTGCATTTCCCGTACCGCTAATCAAACACTTGGCTACTTATTCCTATTTGAGCATAGTTGGGTATCCTCATGAGAATATTATGTTATAATTTTCTTCCTAGCACCTACCTGGGGATTTCCCAACCCACTAGACATGCCTAGGCCACCCAGAACGCATGGTAATGCCACGGTCACGCGGTGACCACGCGGCGGCATGCGAGCGTATGCGCTCTAGAGCTGGGGCCCTCGGCCACTGTCCAAACCTCGAAGTCTTGCCATCAAACCATGTATTTCTGATTAAATAGATACTTATTTACCTAGAAATGATTTTTGGAAAAAATAAAGAGCAAACTTTGAGGCACCTGCAGTTCAAATTTAACCCGCTTCCAACTGAATCGACGGGAATTTGTCTTTTTCACCAGAGATGGATCAAAACTTTTGACACCCAACCATTTTGTCAATTGTGCATTATATATGGCCTAGTATTTTATAAAATTTATTAGGTCCAATTTTGCAACAAATATATGGTAGATCCTTCACAAAAAAACTCATTTTGGGCACTCGAAAAAATAGAAAATGAATTTTTCATCCAAAAAAAATGAAAAGTTCCTTAGGCAACATTGTTTGTCATTCCAAGATGCACCCTTCTGCACGATATGAGGTCATTTGAATAAACTATGCCATGAATGTGGCCATAAGATTGATCATTTGGCTTGAAAGCCATGAATCTTCACACATGATAGCTCATTTATGAGAACACTTTTTTAAAATAATTACTGTATTACAAGTTTATTATTTTTCCTGGAAACTTGGTCACATATAATGACACAATGCTAAGGTTTTCCAATTTTTTTATTTTTTTTATTTTTTTATGCCCGTTTCAAAATGCGGTCAAAACGGCGGGCTTGACTGTTCCTAACTAGTGGTTGAATCTTGGAAAACTTTTGGTGTTTCTATGATAAAATAGATACTTATGTACCTAGAAATTATTTTGGAAAAAATAAATAGCAAACAATGAGGCGGCTGCAGTTCAAATTTGACCCGTTTCCAACTGAATCGGCAACAATTTGTCTTTTTCACCAGAGGTGGATGAAAACTTTTTACACACAACCATTTTGTCAATTGTGCATTAAACATGGTCTAGTATTTTATAAAATTGATTTGGTCCATTTTTGCAACAATTATTTGGTAGTTCCTTCAAAAACCTCCTTTTGGGCACTCAGAAAATGGAAAATGAATTTTCTGTGCAAAGAAAATGAAAACTTCCTTAGGCAACATTGTTTGGAATTCCAAGATGCACCCTTGTGCACAATATGAGATCATTTGAACAAACTATGCCATGAATGTGGCCATAAGATTGATCATTTGGCTTGAAGAGCCCATGAATCTTCACGCATGATAGCTCATTTCTGAGAACACTTTTTTAAAATAATTACCGTATTACAAGTTTATTATTTTTCCTGGAAAGTTGGTCACATATAATGACACAATGCGAAGGTTTTCCAATTTTTTTATTTTCTTTTGAATTTTTTATGCCCGTTTCAAAATGCGGTCAAAACCGCGGGCTTGACCGTTCCTAGCTAGTGGTTGAATCTTGGAAAACTTTTGGTGTTTCTATGATAAAATAGATAATTATGTACCTATAAATGATTTTTGGAAAAAATAAATAGCAAACTATGAGGCAGCTGCAGTTCAAATTTGACCCATTTCCAACTGAATCGGCAGCAATTTGTCTTTTTCACCAGAGGTGGATCAAAATTTTTTACACCCAAAAATTTGGTAAATTGTGCATTAAACATGGCCTAGTATTTTATAAAATTGATTTGTTCCATTTTTGCAAAAATTATTTGGTCGTTCCTTCACAAAAAAACCTCATTTCGGGCACTCGGATAATGGAAAATGAATTTTCCGTGCAAAGAAAATGAAAACTTCCTTAGGAAACATTGTTTGGAATTCCAAGATGCACCCTTGTGCACAATATGAGATCATTTGAACAAACTATGCCATGAATGTGGCCATAAGATTGATCACTTGGCTTGAAAGCCATTAATCTTCACGCATGATAGCTCATTTCTGAGAACACTTTTTTAAAATATTTACCATATTACAAGTTTATTATTTTTCCTAGAAACATGGTCACATATAATGACACAATGCGAAGGTTTTCCAATTTTTTGATTTTTTTTGAATTTTTTATGCCCGTTTCAAAATGCGGTCAAAATGGCGGGCTTGACCGTTCCTAGCTAGTGGTTGAATCTTGGAATTATTTTGGTGTTTCTATGATTAAATAGATACTTATGTACATAGAAATGATTTTTCTAAAAAATAAAGAGCAAACTACGAGGTAGCTACAGTTCAAATTTGACCCGCTTCCAGCTAAATCGGTGGAAATTTCTCTTTTTCATGAGAGGTGGATCAAAACTTTTTTCACCCAACCATTTGGTCAATTGTGCATTAAATATGACCTAGTATTTTATAAAAATGATTTGGTCCAATGTTGCAACAATTATTTGGTAGGTCCTTCACAAAAAAACCACATTTGGGGCACTCGAAAAATGGAAAATGATTTTTTGTGCAAAGAATATAAAAAATCCCTTTGTCGATACTGTTTACTATTCCAAGATGTAAACTTTTCCAGAGTATAAAGAACTCATTTTGAACAAATATAAAGAATATAAAGAATATCATTTGAACAAATATTTGGTAGGTCTTTTACAAAAAAGAACTCATTTTGAGCACTAAAAAATGGAAAATGATTTTTTCGTGACCTATTGAAAAGGTCATAAAGTCTTCAAATTGTTTGTTGTGTTCTGATTGGTCTATAGGCATATCACGCGGATCACGCATCAACCACCGTTGGATGCTTCCGAATCCAACGACCCAAACCCACCCGAGCCGAAACCCTAGGTCTGTCCTCATGGACATTTTCCACCCATCCCCCCGCCTCCATTCTTTCTTACTTTCTCTCCCTCCCCTCAGATCCTCTCCCATCTCCCCCGTGCAGCGAACCCTAGCCCCTCTCTCCCCCGCACACCACCTCCACCCTTCCAGATCGCAGCCGCCACCTCCTCCTTTCGAGATCGCCACCTCCACCTCCCCCCCTCCATGGCCTCCCCCCCGCCCCTCCCCCCCCCGAGCCATCTCTCTCTCCCTCCCGCGACTCCTCTGCTCCACTCGATTCCGGCGAGTTGAGGCGGCTCTCGCCGGTGCGCAGCACACCCCGGGCTCCCCTCATGCAGCTCTTCCCCCCTCCCGTCAGATCCGTCTCCTGCACCCACTAGTGCAAGCCCGCAACCTCACCCGTGGCTAGGGTTTCGGCCACCACTTTAACTTCGTCGGCATCTGCCACATGCGACGACGGCGAGGCCAGAGGTGGCTGGACCTCGAGCTCATCTCCTCCATGGCGTCGGCTTCCAGATCTGCCTGGTGCTCCATCTACCAAGGTCATGTGTTTCTTCTCTGGTTCTGGTTTCTAGTTCATGTTCCCCTGCTTGCAATCTGACTCTTCTTGTTGTTCATGTTGTTGTTGCAGCCATCTGGGGGGCTTCTTCCTGTTCCTCGGCCTCGCCATCGCCGGCCAGACGGAGTGGCGGCCGGCCGGAGCAGCCGCGGCGCTGGGGTTCATGGCGATGGTGATGACGTCCACCAACGCGTCGTCGCTGGCGACCAACAACAGTTCGGTAAGAAAACAAAAACTCCTTCCTCACTCGACGACTAATCCTCCCGCATCTTCACTAGTTTTCCTTCTTCTCTGAGATCGCATCTTACTAGTTGGGTCAGAACAGACTACTAGCAATTCTAGTACTAATCGATCCGTATCTTTACTCGTTGTGTCGTCGCTGCATGATGGAGTAGTATATAGACTGAGGAGAATTCTTCAAGCTGGCCTGCTCTATTCCTCTCTAAAATCCAAGTGGAGCGGTATCATAAATTGGCCCAAAAATAATTAGCTGGACAGCTTAGCTACACACAGTTGGGCATGCTCTGGATAGACAATGAAACTAACTTAGGTTAGCAGACAATAATTAGCTGGTGTGATTTTTGCAGGCCTTGGACAAGATTAGGTTCGAGAACTTCACGGACAAGAGTAAGCTCAATGCGCAGCCTGAGCTCTTCATCCACATCATTCCCGACAAGGTGACCACCATGCTAACAATCATCGAGAGCGGCATTGGCATGACCAAGTCGGACGTCCTCAACAACCTTGGGACCATTGCGCATAAGCTAACTCTATTATTTATTTCTGCCAACTCTGTTAGTTCCATGATCAACCTGTATATGCAGTCCAAGCCTTCTAAAATGATTGCCTTTACTATCTATTCGTCGAAGCTTGTGTGCACATTATGTAACAACCAGGCCATCATTTCTCCTATTGTGCATACCTGTGCAGTTCTGTTGTGCAACCAACTTATGTACTATTATCTCAAATAAAAAAGCTAAATCCCATTAGAAACTATAGCAATAGTAATATTGGGCTTGGAGTTTCTGCTATTTTTTAGTTTGGGGTGCGCTGGGGTGGGGTAAACAGAATACGATGCACTACCAAGTGCACAATTATGCTTGCTATTTATTACTCATTCTTACTGTATTACATCATGCACAATTATATCTTCTACTACAGCTGTGCTACTAGTAGTTCATAGGCCATTAGCTCCTGCTTGCTTTTTTTTGCTACACAATGCTCAGCCTAACTAACAATAATTGACCAACCAGGACCTCCTTTTCTTCAAATTAATTTTAGCTTCACGACCAGCTCAACACTAGTAAGGGTTAATTTACTTCCATCCTTGGTTTTTAATTTTCGGTGTCCCCGAAGCCGTTGTTATTGACAGTGAACTATGGCACTCTTAATTAGCAAAACAACGAGCATGCATTCTTGATGAACATTGAAGCTCTTAATTAGCGACAATATTGAGATGACATCCACCTATTTCTTTATTTTTGTGAATGGATAGAGTGATCTATATGTTTGCACTGGTGTGTTTGTTAATTCAGTAAGCTAGGGGCTGTCAAGTTAAGTGCTTGCTAGTGTGTTTGTTAATTCAGTAAGCTAGGGGCTGTCATCTATTAAATTCAGAGAAACCCCTGTCAAGCTTGAGGTTCTCCTACATACCTACTACTATATGTTTGTACTGAATATATTGACATGCCATGACACTATGAACTAACAGAATGGCTAGCAGAAGCTTTCACTTCTAAGAATGACAGCAGTAGGAAGAATCTTTGTAGTCAAGTGACCATAATATCTATTTTATTGTGCTGAGCTTTGTTGTTACCTGGATGTTGCAGCCTTGACTATTCTCATGATGTTGTAGAGGAGGCCCTTGTGGTCACCGCTGGAGGGGTTGGAGCTTGGCGGCAGCCTGGCGGATGATGGGGGCCTGGACGGTGGCTATTTCTGCAGCAGGATGATAGCTTAAATTTTGTGATAATTTTGGAATAGCTTCAGTATTTTGCACATGAAGCTTGAGTAATTTTGCACATGAAGCTTCAGTATTTTAGCACATGAAGCTTATGCTACTGTTATTCTTGTCATGAATCTTCCAGCATTTTTCAGTAGCTTAAATTTGACTTGGTGTAGTAATCTTGGTGCTTAGTGCTTCTTGTATCTCATGCTAATTGTTGCATGAGTAGTTTCAGTAGTCTTATAACAGCACCAGTAGCACAAATTTAATTGAATTCAATTAAAATTTCCAAAATCTCTTCTTGATCTGTAATGAGTGTAGAGTAAGTAATTAAAGATAGGCTTGCTGTTAGTAGTAGAGTAAGTAATTAAGTCCTGTTGTTTACTGTAAGACTTGCTGTTTAGCAAAGCTTGAGTAATTTAGTGTACTGCATCTATAGTTTCAACTGAAATTTTTATCATGCTACTGTGACATCTACTGAAAATTTCAAACAAATGAAAGGAGTACTGTAGTTACAAATGGAGCCTACAAATTCTGTACATCTATTGTACTCATTTTTCAGTTATCTGCAGTTACAAAGCATTAATTGTAAGACTGTAACTAAACATATCTTCTTATCCTCTGTTATTTTACTCATACACATGCTTATGATCCTGTTAACACATGCTGATGCTCATTTTACTCATGCACATGCTCATGATCTTCTTAGTTAAGACTGTAACTACTCCATTTGATTGCATGATCTCTATTTGAATGCATGCTCATAAGATTGTAACAGGAGTTCAATATCACAGTGAATGCATGCTCATGATCTCTATTTGAATGCATGTTCTTCTGTTGCTAGAAGTTCTATGATATGTGAGTTCCTTCTGTTGCTGCAAGTAGTGACACAATATGCCATGTGCAGCGGGCTCCGCATCCAAGTCCTGTCCGTCCTCCGCAGCAAGGAGCTGGGCCAAGGGAGCAAACAGCACCACTGGTTCCTTCAAGGATGCGTGCTGTTGGTCGAGTCTTGTGGAGAAGAAAGGCGAATCGGGCATTGTCTCAATTGTTCCCCTGTGGTAAGAACAAAACACCACTCTCACTTGATGTTCATGTATTACTACAGCAAAACATTCTTACATGGTGATTGTTAGGGACACAACAATTATCTTGCATAATAGTGTCATTCTCTTCATAGTTAACCAATGCATCTTGTCCAACCGAGTAAACTGGACCCAACTTGTACAATAAAGTGAACTAAATGCTTTCACATTCTGTACATGTTACTTTCTATTTGGTGTCTGATAATGATATCTACGGAAATTCTACTTTGTAAAGAATAAATATTGTGTTATGGATCACAAGCTAATTTTTGTTGACATGAATTTGTTATGCTCCTTATTTTGACTTGGTTTCACCCATGTTGCTTTTCAAAACATGAGATTGATGAGTGTTTCTTGTAGGCAACATTGATTTAGGATTGATTTAAGATTTTGTGAGTATGCCAAGGTTCTGAGAATATGCATTGGAAACATCTAGTGTTCTGCTATAATTAGTCTCTAAAACATCTAGTCATTAATTTGAAGTTGTTTGAATCTGTTGCTTTATCATACATTCGATCCATAAATCTACATTTGTGTGAAAGTTTGTTAAATATATATTTTTATAGATTGTCTATACACTTAACCTGGAGGTTTGAATATCTACTCCAGGAATGAAGATGGTACTCTAATGCCTTTGTGTTCACCATTTTACAGGAGCTCCAGGCCTAGGAAATTTCAAGTTCGAAGCGGCGTGTAGCCCTAGAAGCAAAGATTTGTTCTGTTTGACTGTAATAAACTGTAAATATTATAGTACTGTAATAGTAGGCATATCTGGGTTGTAATAGACTATGCACAAATTGTAATAGACTATGTACAGGAGCTCCAGGCCTAAGAAATTTTACATTTTTCTGTTCTATTTAAAATATAGATTATTTGTGTGATTTGAAGACGTGTGAAATGGAAACCTGATTAGTGGGCCTATTTGTGAAAATAATCTAAACAATGCTCACATTTTTGACATGTGGGACCAATATAGGAGATTATGACAAGTGGGACCCATCTGACTTGTGGGACTAGATTAAAAATTATATACTGAAAAACTAAAAAGGCATGGCCCAAAATATAAAAAAGGCCAAATTGTTGGGCAGGCCCATGTAGCTAGAGAAAATTAATAGAGAAAATATACAGTAGAAAGGCCGAATTGTTGGGCTAGGCCCATGTAGAAAATCGAATTGGACCGGGCTGAATCTTGTACCACATCAGATTGCCACGATGGATGCCTACGTGGCCAGGGGAGGTTGCTAGTAACCAAAACGCCACAGTAGACGTATTTTGGTCATAAACGTCTACGACCATTCCAGAAGAAAGGTCGCTATAGTCAGTTTATGACCGCCAGCTTTTGACCTTATGTTTTTGGTCACAAAAAGGTCACAAATTAAAAACAGTGACCATTCAGTGACCAATAGTGCTGGTCACAAGTTGACATATTTCTTGTAGTGCCCCTGCCTCATGGGGCCCCCGAAGCTCCATCGACGTACTTATTGCACCCATATATACTCACGTACCCTAAAACTTCCAGAACATACAATAGATCGGGAGTTCCGCCACCAGAAGCCTCCGTAGCCACTGAAAACCAATTTAGACACGTTCTGGCACCCTACCGGAGGAGGAACCCCTCTCAAGTGGCCATCTTCATCATCCCGGTGCTCTCCATGACGAGGAGGGAGTAGTTCTCCCTCGGGGCTGAGGGTATGTACCAGTAGCTATGTGTTTGATCTCTCTCTCTCTCTTGTGTTCTTGAGGTGATACGATCTTGATGTATCGCGAGCTTTGCTATTATAGTTGGATCTTATGTTTCTCCTCCCCCTCTTCTCTCTTGTAATGAATTGAGTTTCCCCTTTGAAGTTATATTATCGGATTGAGTCTTTAAAGATTTGAGAACACTTGATGTATGTCTTGCCGTGGATATATGTGGTGACAATGGGATATCACGTGAGTCACTTGATGTATGTTTTGGTGATCAACTTGCGGGTTCCGCCCATGAACCTATGCATAGGGGTTGGCACACGTTTTCGTCCTGATTCTCCGGTAAGAACTTTGGGGCACTCTTTGAGGTTCTATGTGTTGGTTGAATAGATGAATCTGAGATTGTGTGATGCATATCGTATAATCATACCCACGGATACTTGAGGTGACATTGGAGTATCTAGGTGACATTAGGGTTTTGTTTGATTTGTGTCTTAAGGTGTTATTCTAGTATGAACTCTAGGGCTGTTTGTGACACTTATATGAATAGCCCAACGAATTGATTGGAAAGAATAACTTTGAGGTGGTTTCGTACCCTACCATAATCTCTTCGTTTGTTCTCCGCTATTAGTGACTTTGGAGTGACTCTTTGTTGCATGTTGAGGGATAGTTATGTGATCCAATTATGTTATTATTGTTGAGGGAACGTGCACTAGGGAAAGTATGAACCCTAGGCCTTGTTTCAACACATTGCAATACCGTTTACGCTCACTTTTATCATTAGTTACATTGCTGTCTTTATATTTTCAGATTACAAAAACCATTATCTACTATCCATATTGCACTTGTATCACCATCTCTTCGCCGAACTAGTGCACCTATACAATTTACCATTGTATTGGGTGTGTTGGGGACACAAGAGACTCTTTGTTATTTGGTTGCAGGGTTGCTTGAGAGAGACCATCTTCATCCTACGCCTCCTATAGATTGATAAACCTTAGGTCATCCACTTGAGGGAAATTTGCTACTATCCTACAAACCTCTGCACTTGGAGGCCCAACAATGTCTACAAGAGGAAGGTTGTGTAGTAGACATCAGATATCACTAGGGGGCTGGGTTGTCTTCACACCATAGCTACACCTCTTGATAGGCTTTAAGCCAAAAGGAAATTATGTGGAGCCAAAGAGAATCTGTTGCATTAAGCACAGTTCAAACATAGGTAACCACTGAGCAGAGCTCACATATTACCTGGGGGCTCCTTGCTTCTCAAAGAACAGTGAGTTTGAACCCTTGTAATAGGCTATCAAGCCAGGCTTGGAAGCCAGATGTATTCACCTCAAACCCCGGGTTATCCTGCCTCTTTAAGTAAGCCACTCCATCCACGTAGACCTGATATGACCCATCGAACCTTTGACAAGTCAATCCCATGGACCCTGAACTTGTCAATGTTAGAACGGTGATTGGTTAAAGATTGAGGTCCATCTTAAAAGGCTTTGCAAAATGGTTTAACTCAGCGGCCTGGCAGCCCATGAAAAGCCTCGATTTAGGGCCTGGCAACCCATGAAAAGCCTTGCATATTTCTTGTATTTGCTGTTTTTTCTGATAAAGGATTTATGAGTATTTTCTGATAGACTGGTGTTCTTTACAACTCGACATGACTTTCAGCGCTTAGTTGTCAGTACATGATCAGTTTTAAATCGGTAGTATATTCTTCCGGTCTAGTTTTTGACTCGATGTCACCAGCATTATGCGGCTATTATAGCCCAATATGGTTTCTATATGAACCGACAAGAGGGCAAGGTGTTGACAACACTCCGGATTGGTGTTTTTTTTTCACCTTTACCATACAAGAAGTTGGTCGCCAACGAGGTGTGTCATAGATATTATTTATTTTATCTGGTTAATATAAATCTTGGTTATCCATCCAAGTTATGTATATCTTTTGGGCATCATGACCCGTCTAGTGGTAAACCACTAGGACGCTTTCAAGTTCTTATATGCAGGAACACAAAGTGTAATGGACTATGCATAAATAGATCCCAAAAGTGGAACATGTTTTCAAAATATCAAGCCACACAAGCATGCTCGATGGTATGGCATATAAAGGTGTTTCTGCTATCCCATTACAAGGAGCTTAAAAACGGCCCAAATTGAATAATTGTTTCAAGCAGTGGCAGACTGTAGCTGATAAACCGGTCGCCGGTTTAGGAGGCTTCATCAGGACGACTTGACGATTGAGGGTCATCTTGTGCAATCACCTCCTCTTCATCCCTCCCCAGACGATGGAAATCAACCGTTGACCAATCGATTCCATTTAAAGCTTGAAACACGGCCTCTTCATGGATAAGGCTGGAGGGGTCAATGTTAGGAGCGTAAGTATGCTTACGGATTGGAGGCACAAGTTCTTCAACTTCGTGGATCATAGCGGGCTGTCTCTTTCCTTCAGCATCATAAACCGGTTGGAAATGATATAAATCTGTGTCCTCTACAAGTTTGCTTGCTATCGGCCGCATCTCCTTTGTCAGCCTTCGCAGATCGTCATTATTGAAGTCTGAGTCGTCTTCCTTGACGCCAGGATATCCTTTGATGATGTCTGCCGGTTCAAGATTCAGAATCGATGCCTTTGCCCGGATTAGCGCGGTCAGCGCTCCTAATCTTGCGGCTGCTCTCTTCAGTTCAGTGATCCGGGCAGGTAGCATGGCCAGCTTCTCAAGTGTTTCCTTTATCAACGATGGCGCTGGCTTGTTATATGCTGCAGTGCAAATAGCATGCTGGGATCCAGAATATAGCTGTTCCATTAAGGTGTACGCCGCTTTAAGTTTCATCCTCATGTCAGAGCCCAGAGGAGCAATGCGGGTGCCTATCAAGGTTTAGTATCAGTAAACCTGTCAATGATAAGATCTTATGAATTAGACAAACGGCATGAGGAGGTACTTACCAAACACAACATACGTCATGGCATCAATCTGCCGCTTCAAGACGGTTAGTTTATCTACCACTGGCTTCAGGGCTGCTTCTGTGTCCTCGGCTTTCCTGGTTAAACTGGCCTTTTCTGTTTCCCAGTCAGCACGCTCCTTATTGAAGGTCTCTTTCAACTTCTCCATAGCTGCCAAGGCATTGGTCAGCTCAACTTTGGCTTTGGACGCCTCAGCTTGTTGAGACTTTACGTTCTCTTGAAGATCAGCGGTTTGAGCATCCCTGTTGCTCAGCTCGGCCTGGAAAGGTGAAGATATGTCAACAACGGGATATGTATTTTCTAAAGTACCAAGCGTATAACAAGTTATGCACTTTCTACTTGGGTGCTAATGCCTATTTGCTCTATTATCAACAAATCTTTCACAAGTCTAAAGTACAATGCAAGCACTATCCTTAACACTTGGGGGCTAATGTACATCTGTTCAAAACTGATGCATTGATTCAAGACCCGGTTTACCTTGCAAAGCTAAACCGGCCCTTGGGGGCTACACCGATGAAAACTACATGAATACAATGATAAAGTATCGGTTTTATTTTTACTGATGACTTGACACATTGAGGATTAGCATGCAAGGATTAAGATAGTAGAAAGTCCTGGTTTATGATTAACATCATAAACCGGCCCTTGGGGGCTACTTGGGCTGATGTTTATACTTTGGAATCAAGAAAGGAAAGGTCATGAAAATACCTCATAGTGTTCCTTCATCAGGTTAACCAAACCGGCTTCATAATCACGGTTTGAGTGTAGACAGTTTAAAAAACCGAACTTGAGTTCTTTAGCGCTGAGATGGGTGTAGCTTGACAAATCAGTGCTCCATTTACCCTTCTCCATGGCAGCACGCTCTTCCTTGGCACTATGTTTGGCCAAGACTACTGGATGGCCAGGAGAGTTGTGTCCCATACCAGTAATGATAACATCGTCTCCTTGGTCTCCAGTAGTTTTTACGGGTGATGTTGGAGTGTCAGCGGCTCTCACCGGACTGGAAGACCTGTCGTCAGCCCGGATTGGATCTGCCGGTTCACTGTCAGGTACAGTAGTGTCAGCTTCTGGTTGATTATCAATACTCAGATTTTGAGGGGGTGGTTTGTCAAACATGACTTCTGGACCCTCTGGTTCAGCTGTGTGTTCCGGTTCAGCCGTTTGCTCTTGTTCACGAACCACCTGGTCTTCGGGCGGATTGTTCATCCGAGCCTTTTTGCTGGGTCTAGCTTTGGCCCTAAAATAGCATCAGATGTAAAAGTTAAAGCACACTACGAAGTATGAACAACATCAAAAGAAGGAGTTCAAGTACTTACCCAGCTACGGTTTTCAGAGGAGGAAGTTGGGTCGCTGTTGACTCGCCAGAGGATGAGGGAGGTGTCACCTAATAATTTGAATCGGACGGATTAAGAGGTTGTCGGAAATAACCTGCCCTGGGATAAGAATTGTTAGAAGTGGGGGAGACCTCAGATCGGCGCTTCCGAGCCGGGGTGTCAGGTAAACCGGCTGAAGTGACATGTTGGCCGCTGTGCCGGGTTGTCCGGCGAGCCTCGTGCTACTGTGTCTTGAAAATAAATGTTGCATCCAAGTAATAAAGAGGATGAGAAAAGCTTACTTTCCAGACCACTTGACGGGTTTTTTGTGTTGGCATAGAGTCTGAACCGGAGGAAAGGGTAATTGCCTCTACGTCATCAGCATGGCTGCCCTCCACGTCCTCCTGATAAGTATCATTGATAATGAGATGCATGAAAAGGGAGCCAAGTGAATCAAGTTCTACCTCAGCTTCCAGTTCATCTGCGTCTTCATCAAGTTCCATGCTGATGCATTCAGTTGCCTTCCGCTTTGAGGTTCTCTTGACGGCTTTTGTTTTGGTACGGGATGGCTTTGCCGCTTTTTCTGTAGGTTTCTTCTTCCAGAATGGATCATCACCCTGTTTACAAACAAGTAGAAGGATATTCACAGGTTGAACAGTTTAAAAAGATATCAAAGATAAAAAGGAAGGATAGTACTTACAACAGGTGGTTTGTTTTTTGTGTAGAAGGGGTTCAAGCCAGTTTGGCGGCAGTTTAAAATCTTCCTGACACCTTCAGTGACTTCTTCATAGGTTAATTGAATGTTGATGTGGCGTTGGGAGTCTTCTAATTCACCAGTGTATTCACACATTAAACTGGAGCGGCGGCTTAATCGCAAGATGCTCCAGGATATCCAGCAACACACAAAGTCAACGCCTGATAAACCGTTAGCCATAAAGGCTCGGAGCTTCGTGAGTTGAGGGGCATATGACGCCCGTTCTGTAACACTTAAACGTTGCGGCAATGGATGAGTGTTAGAAAGCCGGTGGGCGCGGTAACCTGGGAGAGGATTCTCATCTTCAGGGGAGGTATCTTTTAAGTAGAACCATGTTTGGTTCCAATCTTTGGGGTGACTGTGCAGCTTTGCATGAGGGAACTCAACCTCTTTCCGTTTTTGAATAGAGACGCCACCAAGTTCAGTGTTGGGTCCGTCTACAAATTCCGTGCGCCGGTTCAGATGAAAAAAAATCCCGGAATAGCTCAGCAGTTGGTTCTTCTTGTAAGTACACCTCACAAAAGACTTGGAAATTGCATATATTAGACACATAGTTGGATCCAATGTCTTGAGGGTGGAGCTGGAAACTGGCAAGCACATCCCGGAAAAACTTTGACCCAGGCGGTTTGAAGCCACGGCCTATATGGTCAACAAATACCACTACCTCACCCTACTTAGGAGTAGGGGGATTCTCTGTTCCTGGAACTCGCCACCGGATCTCATTCTTTTTGGGCAAAGTACCAATCTTGACCATTCCGTTCAGCTGTTCTTCGGTAACCCGGGAAGGAGCCTAGTTGCAAGCATAAAACTGTTTGGCCATTGCAAACGAAAAGTTCAAAGGAAATTCCGGTTTACAAATCATTCATGGTGACACATAAGATGCGACGGAACAAAGACATACAAGTATGTAAATTGTGCAAACCGGAGGCTAGTACTATCATGAAGGACAAGGCAATATCAGAACAAAGGAATGCACATACTGTTAAACCACAGTACAACAACAGAGGCAAAAGGATTGTCCGGTTCACCAAAGGGCTAATGGTATATGATAGATTGCTTTTACAATGGTAAACCGCCTATGTGGTAAAGAGGATACAGATCTAAGGCAAGAATGACTAAGTAAGGTAAAAAACAGATTTCATAAGGTTGTAGTGAAATTTTGGATCTACCGTAAGACAGGAAAATAAAAGGATTTAGACCTAAAGGGTTGATCTCAAAGCAGTTTACAAGTGACCAGATCAGTGTTTTATACGCATAAAGGTTTGTTTTGATAACAGAAGATAAGCCATTACGTGGAATACATCAGGTTTGAAGTTTTATCCATGGATTAAGAAGAAACAAGGGAAGAACAGCGCCGAAGTCTCGATGAACTTCGCTGAACGAGGAAACCCTAGATAGATCTACAGCGGAGAAAGGAAGGGACTTACAGTGGCTGTCGAGGCAGCAGAGGTATACCGCGGTTCTCTGGTGCAACCAGGTTGATGCAGCGGCCGGCGGAGAGACAGAGGCGAAGCTCGGTGACGATGGCGGCGCTCAGGGGAAGATATGTCGCAAGGAGGAAGAAGAAGTGAAGGACACGAAGGGGAAAAAGTAGAAGGGCCCATTGTCAGTGTCAAAACCGGTGGATCTTGGGTAGGGGGTCCCGAACTGTGCGTCTAAGGCGGATGGTAACAGGAGGCAGGGGACACGATGTTTTACCCAAGTTCGGGCCCTCTTGATGGAGGTAAAACCCCTACGTCCTGCTTGATTTATTCTTGATGATATGGGTATTACAAGAGTTGATCTACCACGAGATTAGAGAGGCTAAACCCTAAAAGCTAGCCTATGGTATGATTGTATATTGTCCTACGGACTAAACCCTAGACACCGGAGGGGGCTAGGGTTACACAAGGTCGGTTACAAAGGAGGAGATATACATATCCGTATTGCTTAGCTTGCCTTCCACGCCAAGTAGAGTCCCACCCGGACACGGGACGAAGTCTTCAGTCTTGTATCTTCATAGTCCAACAGTCCGGCCAAAGGATATAGTCTGGCTATCCGGAGACCCCCTAATCCAGAACTCCCTTAGTAGCCCCTGAACCAGGCTTCAATGATGATGAGTCCGGCGCGCAGTGTTGTCTTCGGCATTGCAAGGCGGGTTCCTCCTCCGGATATACCACAGAAGAGTTCAAATAAAGGATAGTGTCCGACCCTACAAAATAAGTTCCACATACCACCATAGAAAGAATAATATTTTCACAAATCTAATCTGCTGACACGTTTAGGCAACATGACATCATGCCGTGGCTCGGCGATTATTCGAACCGTTTTTCTTTAACTAGCCCCGCACATAACGCGAGGCAGTTTCTTGACACGTCTTGTCAAAGAAGAGATCGTGTTCCCCTTATTACGGGATTCTCATCAATACTAACGTGGGTAACAACCGCGCCATCAATTACGGCGCTTGGTGGATAAGCGAGTTTTACCAGCCTAGTGGAGGCACATAGTTCAGTCCGCCCTTATAAAGGGACAAGGTCTCACCTTTTCTACCCTCGCCTTCTTCCTCCTCGCTCATCCATTCTTGTGCACTCGAGCTCCAACACCCAAGTCCACATCCTCCCCCTCAACCTTCTCTAATCATGTCCGGAGCGGGAGGCAAATGGATGGCTTCCTCTGTTACAGAGGGACACATCAAGAAGCTGCGCGGAGCCAGATACTTAGCCTCGAACATCGCGCATCGGCTGCCCGCCGCGGGGCAGATCATTCGTACCCCTGAATCTCACGAGAGGGTAGTCTTCCTCCACCACTTCCACCGCGGACTGGGGTTTCCCCTCCATCCATTCGTCTGTGGTCTCATGTTCTACTACGGGCTGGACTTCCATGGTCTGGCTCCGAACTTCATCCTCAACATTTCGGCGTTCATCGTCGTGTGTGAGGCTTTCCACCGCATCCAGCCCCACTTCGGCCTGTGGTTAAAGATCTTCAATATCAAGCCAAAGGTGGTGGGAGGCCAACAAGAAGAATGCGGCGGAGCCATGGTGGGCAAGATGCCCAATGTTATATGGCTCGAAGGCTCCTTCGTGGAGATCATAAAGTGGTGGCAATCGGCGTGGTTCTACATCGCTGAGCCGCGCGACGCCAAATGGGTGGCTGCCCCCAAGTTTCAATCCGGAATCCCCACGCGGCTCACCTCCTGGAAAGAGAAGGTCCTGTCCTGGGGTTCGTCGGTAGAGATGGACGGACTCCGGAAATGTATCCGGAATATGGCCGGCAAGAAGCTCAAGCTTGTCAACATAGTCTAGGTCATGCTCATCCGCCGGATCCTCCCATGCCAACAACGGGACTTCAACTTGTGGGAGTTCGACCCGGCCCAGCACCAGACTCTGAGAGAGCTCTTCGACACGACGCACAAGGATGTATGGAAGGTGCTATTCAAGGGCGCCGATGTCCCTCCCTCCCTCACCGAGGACAGCGGGCTAAGCGCCAAGCGCCAAGCGCATTCGGTGAGTTCTATACATCCGGTAGGATATTTATTTCCCCTATGTTGGGGTTATTACTACTGGGCGTAAACCGGCCTATCTGGGCCGGTTTAACTTCATCAGTAGTTAAGCATGTTAAAGCCCATGAAGGTAGACGAGGGCTCAAGACCCATAATCGGTTGAGGGCCTGTAGCCATAAACCGACGTCAATATGTAACTTGTATTGTAAGTTAGGAATAAGTAGAGACCAAACCGGATACATCTATGATCCGGTGTTGGGACTCTGTAAACCGACGGGCGTCACCCATGTATATAAGGGGACGACCCGGTGGCGGTTCAAGGGGAGACAACAACTTGAGACATAGGCGAAGCTTATTTGCTCCCTAGTCATCGAACACCCATGAATTCCATCACAACTAGACGTAGGCTTTTACCTTCATTGAAGGGGCCGAACTAGTATAAACTCTCTTGCGTCCTTGTGTCCGCTTTAACCCCTTCAAGCTAACCCGTCGCGATGGCTCCACGACTAAGTCCTTTCTCTAGGACATCTGCCGTGACAAAACCACGACAGTTGGCGCCCACCGTGGGGCTATCGCATGATGGTTTCCGGTTCTTGGAGGGCTGCTTTGAAGGACTTGAGGGCTACGCTGTAGGCCGGATGACTAAGAGTCGTCGCGGCAAACTCTACATCGATGACGCAGGCTGGGGCCCCGAGGCCAGCTCAATTGAGTACGGGTACCGGGTCCCCTTTGGTAGCATTCACGTTTTCATTGGCAAGATCGGTGAACCGGGCCCTGACCCGGACATCTGCACCGACCTCGTCGAGACGGCTCAGCGTGCGCGATCCGCCCGTGTTAAACCGGCCATGAAGCGTGCCTTCGTGGGAATGATCCATGCAGGTTGTTATGAGGATGGATCGGAGCTTCGCGGGGCGACTACCGTTCGTTCCGGTGACGAATCTTCGACCGAAGAAACCAAATCTCTTTATCAGCTACAAGATGGCCGGATTGAGAGCTGTTCCGATGGTGAAAGTATTCCGGACCCCTCTAATTTGCCTAACCGGGTTGGAATATTCATGACCGGAACACAAGCAGCGCTTCACTCTTCGACAGCCGCGGCAATGATCTCCGGTTCAGAAGCGGCAACGGCTGCTCGGGCAGGAGGCCCTGTGCGCCCGCCGGCTCAGGTTCTATCAGAACTATTTGATGCGTTGGTTGTGCTTATGGCAGAAGTTAATCCGCCAGATCAGGACGCTCACAACACGGAGATTGCAAAGGTAAAGGAACAAATCACCCAGGCCAAAACGGATCTGGCGGCTGAGGACACCAGGATGGCCGCAGAGCGGGCCGCTTTAGATGCATAGGCCTACAGGCTTATGTTGGACCAGAGCGCGTCACATGAAGTCATGAGGAGGAAGCACCGGTCCCACTTACCTCCGGTTTTCGAGGCCACAGACCTTTTCAACACTCCAGGACCAAGAGCCAGCAATCCACTGGAGGGGAACCAGGCAAAAGCCCCTGGGACCGGTGCACCGGTTCAGCCCCGTCAGATGGACCCGCCTCGTCAAAACACCGTTATACCTCAGGATGCTTTAACACCTCCGGGTCACTACTCCAACCCAATGGAAAATCTTGTTGCCGCTGCTGCACGACTGGAGGCCATTCCAGTTGAAGGTGACTCACCGCAGGCAGTAGAGACGCGACGGGTCAAGGAACTTCTGAGGACAGCTTTGGCCCAACAGGAGGCGTACTCGTACAGCCGCGACCGGATCCACTCAACCCCCCATCCAAGCCGGAGCTATAGCAAACATATGGATGAACCAGCAGTGTCGAGTAATGAACGACGTGGAGCACCCCGTGGCAACAACCTGACGGGTGGTGCTGATGACGCTCAGGAAGTGGTGAACCGGGCCCGAGCGCGCAGGGAGGCCGAGTTAGCCGCACAGCATCAGGTTCGGCAGCTCACACCGGTTCGTCCAACCATCTCAATCGAACCTGGTGTTACTTCTAGTTCTTTGGGGGTGCCTTGCCTTATCCCCGCTCTACGCAACGTGCGCCTTCCCAAGGATTTCAATGGCCCACGCAAGGTACCAAATTATACGGCGGATCAACCTCCAGGGACATGGGTAGAAAGCTATGAGATGGCCATGGAGATGCTTGATGTGGATGACACGGCGTGTGCGAAATACTTCACCATGATGCTTGAAGGAACGGCCCATACTTGGTTAAAAAGCTTGCCAGCTAATTCTATCAGTTCATGGGCCCAATTACGAGCCCGGTTTATCAACAATTTCTAGGATACCTGTAAATAGCCTAGGTCGATAGTGGACTTAGCTGCATGCGTCCAGGAGGAAGGAGAATCAACGACTCATTGGGTGCGCCGGGTTTCACAAGTGTTGCACTCCTCAGATCGCATCAACGCTGACACCGCAGTATTAACCCTAGAAGGAAACTGCCGGTTTGGGCCCCTGAAGTTGAAATTGGGACGGATGAAGCGTCATTGCACTGACATGGGGACCCTCATGGCCGCTTTGGTAAAATATGCTGATTCTGATAGTACCAAGGATCCCGAATCTGATGATGACAAGACAGGGAAGGGGAAGAAGAACACCAGCTCCAAAGGTCAGCAGCATCACTGGGTAGGCAATGGTGGAGGCAAGCATAAAGCGGATGGTAACATGGATTTTGTGGCTAATACCAACGCACAGGCCGAAAAATCATAGTGGAGCACCCAACCCTAACCCAAACCGCCTGAACTATCTGCTAAGCCAGCCCTGTCCAAGACATGGGGCGAAGGAGGAGCCAGCAAACCACCTTTGGACGGATTGCTTTATTATGCAGGAGTTCAAGAATTCTAATAATTTCCGGTATGATCACGGATCTGGCGGTGGCTCAGGGTCCGGGACGGGTTACGGTGGAGGAAGTTTCGGTTCAGGATTTAATGATAATCCCGGCGGACATAATGGTCAAAATAGTCAGAACAACCAGGGTGGTTACAACCAACAACAGCAACATTCAGGTTACCAGAGCAACCCAAAGCAGTTGAGTAGTGGGCAGTACCATGTCTTTACCACTAGCTTGGACAAGCGAGACCGGAAGGTGCAGAGATAGGCAGTCAACTCTGTTGAACCGGCCACACCCCATTATCTGCGTTGGTCCAAACAGCCAATCATATGGAGCAGAGAGGATCACCCACCCCAGGTCGATAATCCGGGTCAGTTGGCTCTGGTGGTGGCGCCTTAGGTGGGAGGTTATAAGTTCACCAAGGTGCTCATGGATGGAGGAAGCAGCATTAACATCCTGTACTATGAGACCTTCCGTCGTATGGGACTAACAGATAAGAATCTCAAACCGTCTAATACAGTATTCCACGGTGTAGTGCCTGGAAGATCAGCATATCCCGTTGGTAAGATAGCTCTCGAAGTGGCCTTTGGGGATGATCATGATTCCAGGTCGGAGACATTGACGTTTGAAGTGGTCAAAATCCAATGTCCATATCATGCCCTGTTTGGGCGACCAGCATACGCCAAGTTTATGGCTTGGCCCTGTTATGTGTATTTGCAGCTCAAGATGCCGGGTCACAAGGGGACAATAATGGTTCATGGAAGCCACAAAATCGCTTTGGAATGCGAGGAAGGAGATGCGGCTTATGCAGAGTCGGTTTGTGCCACCGAGGAGTTGAAGTACTATAAAGAAAATGTTGATCCGGCGGATATGACTCCGTTGAAGAAGCCAACTACGGAGCATGATCCGGCCCTGAAGTTCAAATCGGCAGCAGAAACTAAGCTTGTTGACTTCGTACCTAGCGATTCGTCCAAGCAGTTCAGCATCAGTGCCAACTTGGATCCGAAATAGGAAAGCGCGCTCATCGAGTTCATTCGTGAGAATCGGGACATTTTTGCATGGAAGCCCTCTGACATGCCAGGTGTACCGAGGCAACTCGCTGAGCACACCCTTAATGTGAATCCTAAATACAAACCGGTGAAACAGTTCCTCCGTCGGTTTAACGAAGAAAGATGCAAGGCGATTGGAGAAGAGGTAGCCAGGCCTTTAGTAGCTGGTTTTATTGTTGAAGTTTTTCACCCTGAGTGGCTTGCCAATCCGGTGCTAGTCCTTAAGGAAAACGGCACCGGGCGCATGTGTGTGGATTACACAGATCTTAATAAGGCTTGTCCAGCAGATCCTTTTGCCCTCCCCCGTATTAATCAAATCATTGATGCTATGGCGGGTTGTGAGCGTTTAAGTTTTTTGGATGCATATTCTGGCTATCATCAGATCAAAATGGTAGTTAAGGACCAGGAGAAGACGACATTCATAACTCCCTTTGGAGCCTTCTGCTATGTGTCTATGCCCTTTGGGCTCAAAAGTCCCCAGGCAACTTATCAACGGTGTGTACAAAATTGTCTTCACAAACCGATTGGCCGTAATGTACATGCTTACGTGGATGATATCGTGCTTAAATCCAGGGAGAAGGAAACTCTGGTTGACGATTTGAAGGAAACCTTTGATAACCTAAGGACGTACAAGATGATGCTTAATCCGGACAAGTGTGTCTTTGGTGTATCGGCGGGCAAGTTATTGGGTTTTCTGGTGTCCAACAGGGGAATTGAGGCTAATCCGGAGAAGATCACAGCCATCACCTCCCTGGCTGAACCGAAGTGTATCAATGATGTTCCACGCCTGGCGGGCCAGATTGCCGCGTTAAGCCGGTTTATCAGCCGCCTTGGTGAGAAGGCAATCCCTTTGTATCAGATGTTGAAGAAGACGGATCAGTTCGTCTGGAGTTCTGCTGTTGATGAAGCATTTGAGGACTTAAAGCGGCAATTGGCCAATCCGCCTGTTCTCGCCGCTCCCATTGACAAGGAGCTGTTACTGCTATACGTTGCTGCTAATGCTCGTGCGGTCAGCGTGGCTATTGTGGTGGAGCGAAAGGAGGCATGTAAGGAGCATCCAGTTCAACGTCCGGTCTATTATATCAGCGAGGTACTCATTGAGTCCAAGCAAAGGTATCCGCATTGGCAGAAGCTGGTGTATGGAGTTTTTATGGCAAGCCGGAAGCTTAAGCAATACTTCCAAGGGCACCCAATTACGGTGGTCAGTTCTGCTCCTTTGGGAGATATCATCCAGAACCGGGAAGCGACTGGCCGGATTGCGAAGTGGGTTATAGAGCTGGGGCCGTACGGTTTGAAGTATGTGCCTCGGACAGCGATTAAGTCTCAAGCACTTGTTGATTTCATCAATGATTGGACGGAAATGCAAGCACCTGAAGAAAAGCCGGATCATATGTATTGGACCATCCATTTTGACGGATCCAGGCAGTTGGAAGGCTCGGGGGCTGGAGTCGTATTAACTTCCCCACGAGGTGATAAGTTTTGTTATGTTCTCCGTTTAATTTTCCCTTGTACTAACAATGCGGCTGAGTATGAAGCCTTGCTCCATGGTCTCCGGATGGCTAAGGAGATGAATCTAAGTCGAGTTAAGTGCTTCGGTGACTCAGACCTTGTGGCTCAGCAAGTGTCTGGCACTTGGGACTCCAAGGACCCACTCGTGGCAGCATATCGTCGTGAGGTGGATATTGTTGCAGGTTATTTCAAAGGCTATCAGGTGTACCACGTAGACCGGCGGAAAAATGAAGCGACGGACGCTTTAAGCCGGCTGGGCTCTCAGCGCAAACCGGTCCCACCCAATATTTTTCTGGATGTGCTGCACAACCCGTCGGTGAAGATCCCTGGTGAAGAGGATTTGGCCATTCCTGATCCGGAGGCTCAATTGGTGGCAGTTCTTCATGTTATTCCGGATTGGACGCTTCCTTACCTGGCGTACAAGAACCGGGGCGAGTTGCGAGAAGATGAGATTTTGGCCCGGCAGATAATCCGGCGATCAGAGTCCATGGTTATCATTAACGGTGAGTTGCATCATTGCAGTGTATCAGGGGCTTTTCAACGTTGCGTGTCTCCTGAAGAAGGCCGTGAAATTTTGCGTGAGATCCACGAAGGAGATTGTGGTCACCACGCCGGTTCAAAGTCTCTGGTGGCTAAAGCGTTTCGCCATGGTTTCTATTGGTTAACTGCTCATGCTGATGCGAAGGATCTGGTCAGACGATGTGATGGTTGCCAAAGGTTTTCAAGACATGCTCATGTACCGGCTCAAGAATTGAGGATGATTCCAATTACTTGGCCGTTTGCGACTTGGGGGTTGGATATGGTTGGGCCTTTCAAAAGGTCCAAAGATAAGAAGACCCACCTCCTGGTGGCGGTTGACAAGTTTACAAAGTGGGTAGAAGCAGAACCTGTTAGCAAGTGTGATGCGGACACAGCGGTTCAGTTCATCAAAAAGGTGATTTTCCGTTTTGGCTTTCCACACAGTATTATCACAGATAATGGTACCAATTTGTCCAAAGGTTCTATGAAGGAGTTCTGCAAACGGGAGCACATCCGGCTCGACGTCTCATCAGTGGCACATCCACAGTCCAATGGTCAAGTAGAAAGAGCTAATCAAGAGATCTTGAGAGGCATCAAGCCCCGGCTCATGGTTCCTTTGCAGAGAACGCCGGGTTGTTGGGTAGAAGAATCACCATCTGTGTTATGGAGCATCAATACAACACCCAACAGATCAACAGGATACACACCGTTCTTCATGGTTTATGAGCGGAGGCAGTTCTCCCCAGTGATATCCGTCATGATTCACCTTGTGTCACGGCTTATGTTGAAGCGGACAACGAGACAGCACGACAAGATGCTTTGGACCGGTTGGATGAAGAGCGTGACATCGCAGCAGCCCGATCGGCGATTTACCAGCAGGATCTTCGTCATTATCACAGTCGCCGAGTCAGAACCAGAGCCTTTCAGGAAGGAGATTTGGTGCTTCGGCTCATCCAAGATCAGACTGATATGCATAAGCTATCCCCACCTTGGGAGGGGCCTTTCGTGGTCAGCAAGAATCTGCACAACGGGTCGTACTATCTGATCGATATTCGAGAGCATAAGGACTCACATACATCAGAGGAGGAGACTAACAGGCCGTGGAATATAGCTCATCTTCGGCCTTACTATACCTGAGCCGTTGGCTATACTTATGTACATATTATGACAATGTATATATTATGATAAACCGGAACCTTAGCTAAAGCGGGGTATCTGTTCTTTTACATCATGTGAGGTTACACGGAGTTGCTCTAAAGCGGCCTCCGGTTTACCCCTTGAGTTCGCTTTGCTAAAAGCATCGTGTTATATCACTTGGAGGATTGGTCGTGTCCGAACCAATACCACGCCATTTGTTCGGCCTAAATGCCACAAGAATCACTTGGGGACCTGGCTAACTAGAACCATAGTTACACCTAACGGGAGCTTGGTCGTGTTTGGCCATGGTTACACCATTTGATCAGCTTAAATAAATCGTTTTTGGTCGTGTTTCATACTTTTCTTTGAAGGGGGGTTTTGCTTTTCATTGTGTTTTTAAACCGACAAATTTTTTTAACCAATCAATTGACGGAACACAGTTCACGTCAATCCGGAGACTATTTGCCCAGTTTGATCCTTGTTGTTAACAACCTCGTATGGAGTAACACGGTGTTTATCACAACCCGGCACGGTTTTATTATAAACCGGCACAATATGGAAGGAGTTATTAGTACTCAAAATTTGGGTTATCACCCTTACTACAAAAAGTTGGTAAAACCAATGATGTGAATCAATGTCATAGGTATGATATATTGCATATTTGATTATACATATATACAAGAGTTGTTATTTCCTCCAACAGTGTGGGTTTGCAAAACTCCGCTTCAAGGTTGGCCAAGCCGACTTCACACTCAACGATGGCAGGTATTATGTATCTCAAAAATTTGATCATATACTTAAAATTTTGTTTTGGATGTTTTGATTTTATATATACAGACATCATACTCCGCCTGACGGTACAACCGCGGTGGCACTTGACGAATTTCTTATTTCAGAAAGTGTTTTGGAAAGTTCATTACCACAGGAAGAACAAGTTATGCACGAAGGCATATCAACATCAAAGGTATCAGCTAGCCTATTACAAGGCAACATGGTGCCCATAATAACATAATTGTTTTTCACAAAGGAGAGGAAGTTTTTTAAACCAGCTTCCGGTTTAAGCTTGACCACCAGCCTGGCCTGATGGTTGTGGGTCATCTTGCGCCGCTTCAGCTTCCGTTTCTCTACCCAGTGGCTGGAAATTCACAGTTGTCCAGTCTATTCCCATTAATGCTTGAAAAACAGCCTCATCATGGATTAGCAATGACGGGTCAATATCGGGAACGTAAGTATGCTTACGGATTGGAGGGATCAGATTTTCCAATTCATGGATTGGTGGAGCTATTCGCTTGTTCTGACTTTCATATTTGGCTTGATAATGAGACAAGTCTGCTTCCTCAGCCAGTTGAGAAGCTAGCGGACGTACCTCCCGGTTTATTGCTCGCAAATCCACTTCACCAAATTCTGACCCGTCTTCCTTCAAGCTGGGATAGCCCTGAGTCGCTTCAATGGGATCAAAATCCGGCACCTTGGCTTTTGCTTGGATTAAAGCATTGATTGCACTGGTTCGAGCAGCAGATTTCTTCAGCTCTTCAACCCGGGCAGGAAGCACTGACAGTTTCATCAGAGTATCTTGAATCAAAGTGGGCGCCGGTTTGTTATGAGACGCGGTACAGATGATCCGTTGGGCACCAGTATACAATTGTTCAACCAAGGTATAGGCGGCTTTCAATTTCTTCCGCACATCTAACCCCAAGTGACCAATGTGTGTCCTGAAATACCATAAAGGATTAATAAACCGGCGACTCTGTATGAAGGCAGAACCAATTCAGAAGGCAAGCTAACTTACCAAAGATAGCAATGGTCATGGCATGAACGTGCCGCTTTATGCTGGTCAGTTCATCCGTCACTGGTTTTAGGGCGGCCTCGGCATCCTCTGCTCGTTTGATCAAAGCGGACTTTTCAGTGGTCCAATCCGCCCGTTTCTTCTTGAAGTTCTCCTTAAGTTGTTCCATGGCGCTTAAGGCACTGGCCAATTTCTCTTTTGCTTTCGAGGTTTCAGCCTATTGGGTTTTCAGGTTTTCTTGAAGATCGATGACTTGGTTTTCTTTCACCTTCAGCTCTGCCTGCAGGCATACAGATATATGTTTCAACCAATCGGTAGAAGGATTCAAGTGCCAACCACATAACAAGTTATGCGCTTAGCACTTGGGGGCTAATGCATATTCGATCTTCATCTTTTCAATTGTTTACAAAGTCCCAAGATAAATACAAGTATTCAGCTTGGCACTTGGGGGCTAATGGCCATTTGATCATATGTATTCTGATGCGGCAGTTTCAATTACTTAAAGTACCGATTTAACTACGCTAAGTTGAACCGGCCCTTGGGGACTACATCAGCAAATTTCAAAGCATCAAGATTCATATTATTAAGTCCCGGTTTGAAAGAATATATCAAATCGGCCCTTAGGGGCTAGGAGAGTCAGCAAGAATGAAAGCATACAAGCAGGAAGGAGCATATGGAAGTTACCTCATATTTATCTTTCATCATGTTAACCAGACCGCCTTCATAGTCACGGCTGGTATACAGCCGGTTCAGATAGCCGGAATGGATATCTTGGGCGTTCAGAGCAGCGTAAGCCGTCAGATCAGCATTCCACTTGCCTTTGGCAAAAGCAGCTAATTCTTCCTTGGCAGAATGTTTGGATAAAGTGACAAGATTTCCTGGCTCAGTATGGCCAGTGCCAGTAATGACAACTTCATCATCATTGGTACCGCCGGTTTGCACTGGAGCTGTTGGCTTGTCAATAGGTTTTGCGGGACCGGTGGAGCTTTCAACCCGGAGGGAACCTGTGGGCTGATGGATAGGACCTGAGGTATCAGTAGGTCTTTCCTCAGCAGTAAGATCATCATCTGGCTGCGGTGGATCATTGGGAATATCCTCAGGAATAGCTGCTTCAAGATTGGGTGTCGTGCCTGGTTCAAGAATGACATCTTCTTCAGCCGCTTTATCCAGGCGGGCCTTCTTGCTCGGCCTAGGTTTGGCCCTGAGAAGAATAACAAAGTTAAATACATCATATGTTCTAAGGCAATGTACTGCAAACATCACAATAAGTATAGCTTACCCAAGCACCGTTTTGAGCAGTGGGAGCTGAGTAGCCAATGACTCGCCAGAAGATGAGTGGGAAACAACCTGGTAATCGGAGTCAGACGGATTAAGAGGTTGAGGAAAGCAGCCCGCTTTAGGACAAGCACTGACAAGCGAATTAGAGACCTCGGAATGACGTTTCCGAACCAGACTGTTCGGTAAACCGGCTGAGGTAACTACCTGGCCGCTGTGCCGGGTGGTGCGGCGAGCTTCGTGTTGTTGAGTCTTCATAAGAAGTTTAGGATCCAAATAAGCAAGAGGATGAGAAAATTTAACTTTCCGGTTTGCCTGACAGATTTTTTGTGAAGGCCAAGTTTCTGAATCGGAAGAGAGAATAATTACCTCTGCAACATCCGCGTGACTGGCTTCGGCATCATCCTGACAAATATCATCATCAATAAGATGCATGAAAAATAAACCAAGTGAGTCAAGCTCTACCTCAAATTCCGGATTATCCACCTCATCATCAGGGGCCGGATTAGAAGATGCAGTGGTTCTTTTCCGGTGGCCAGTTTTCTTCACAGCTTTAGTATTTTGTCGGGTTGCTCTTTCCGGTTTATCTGCTTTCTCTGGTTTCTCCCGCGGCATCTTTTTGCTCCAAAATGGATCATCGCCCTGATTATGCAGACACTAATATTAAAAACAATGAACAGACATATCAATAACACATTCAGCAAAGAGAAAAATCAAAGTCTTACAGCTGGCTGTTTGTTGGTGGCACAGAAGGGAAGCATGCCGGTTCTAGCGCAGACGTGTTCCGGTTCATTCAGTATCTTACGCACAGCCTCTCTGATTTCTTCACCGGAGAGCTGGAGTCTTGAATGTCGCAGTGGGTCATCCACACTATCAGTATATTCGCACATCAAACCAGAGCACTGACTAAGGGGCAGTATGCTCCATGATATCCAACAGCGAGCAAGGTCAACCCCTGTTAAACTGTTGGCCATAAAGGCTCTGAGCTTTGACAGCTGGGGAGCATATTTGCTTCTCTCCTGGGCAGTCAATCTTTGAGGAAAAGGATGTGTATTGCTAAGCCGCTCCGGACGAAAGCCAGGCAAGGGATTCTCACCAGCAGGGCATGTGTCTTTGTAGTAGAACCATGTCTGATTCCACTCCTTGGGGTGAATGTGCAGCTTGGCATGAGGGTATGTGACCTCTTTCCTTTTTTGAATCGCAATGCCACCCAACTCCGTATTAGAGCCATCAGTAAACTCAGTACGACGGTTTAGATGGAAAAGATCTCTGAATAATTCCATTGTGGGCTCCTCTTGAAAGAACACCTCACAGAGCACTTGGAAGTGGCACATATTTGTAATAGAGTTGGGGCCAGTGCCTTGCGGATGGAGTTAGAAATCAGCTAAAACATCCCGGTAAAATTTAGAACCGGGCGGTTTAAAGCCCCGGGCTAAGTGGTCTACGAAAACAACAACCTCTCCTTCTCGAGGTGTGGGGGGGCATTCTTTGCCAGGAGCCCTCCAATGGATGGTGTCTTTGCTGCCCAAGGCGCCAATCAGGACTAAATCGTCCAGTTGATCCTCTGTGACGCGAGAAGGGACCCAATTGCAATCATATACTTGCTTGGCCATGATGGAATCTACAAGGTAGAAGATCCTGGTTCAAAAATGCATTTGATCAAGGTACGTTGGTATGGGCACTGTTAAACCGGAGGCAGAACTATCTGAACCGGAGTTTCATGAAGCAACCAACATCTGGCGGTTCAACAAGGGGACTAATGGTATATACCGGTTTGTCAAATTTTTCTACAAAGTAAACCGCCTGATCTAAGCATTGAATAGTCAAGACTGCGGATGAGTAAGTACACAAAAACAGATTTCACAAGATTATACTACAGCTTTGGATCTGGAACATGTTTATAAAGGAGATAAATATTCAAGGCCCAAAAGGAGCAGTACCGAATCAATAAGCAAAGGTACGGGTAAGATCTATGCTCTTAGTATGTCGGACAGTGAAAACGGAGGATAAAAGCTACTGCTACACAGAGCGAAGATTCACAGACTCGCCTAAGGATCTATCATATGAACAAGAAGCAAGCCATGAACAGTCGAGAGCATGGAAACCCTAGAACAGATCTATGATGAAAGGGATAGAAGACTTACCGGAGCTGAGGAAGAAGCGGAAGGTCGCCACGGTGCTCTGGTACGCTCAGGGTGATGCAGCGGCCAAAGTTCGTGCAGAGGTCGACGACGTCGGCGGAGCTCCGAAGACTGGGCGACACGAGGAAGACGAAGCAGAAGGGCACGAAGGGGAAAAAGAAATGACCCTTCGGTCCTATTTATAAGGCAAGGGACATGGGTCAGGCGCGAAAATCAAGGAGCTGCAAGTTTGGAAACAGAGCTGTCGCCTCGATTATCACAGATCTATTAAACAAGAAGGTATCACGGATAGTTTCTTTATGATAGATGACATCATGCCGATTTACAGCAATCAGAGAAGATGACATCACAGCGGTTCACCAAACTACAAGAAGATGTTGAAGATGAAGTTTTTTCTAAGGATTGACATGAACCTGTTCAAGTCAATCTGGGGCCTAATGTTGGGGACATTACTACTGGGCGTAAACAGGCCTATCTGGGCCGGTTTAACTTCATCAGTAGTTAAGCATGTTAAAGCCCATGAAGGTAGACGAGGGCTCAAGACCCATAATCGGTTGAGGGCCTGTAGCCGTAAACCGGCGTCAATATGTAACTTGTATTGTAAGTTAGGAATAAGTAGAGACCAAACCAGATACATCTATGAGCCGGTGTTGGGACTCTGTAAACCGACGGGCGTCACCCATGTATATAAGGGGACGACCCGGCGGCGGTTCAAGGGGAGACAACAACTCGAGACATAGGCGAAGCTTATTTGCTCCCTAGTCATCGAACGCCCATCAATTCCATCACAACTAGACGTAGGCTTTTACCTTCATTGAAGGGGCCAAACTAGTATAAACTCTCTTGCGTCCTTGTTTCCGCTTTAACCCCTTCAAGCTAACCCGTCGCGATGGCTCCACGACTAAGTCCTTTCTCTAAGACATCTGCCGTGACAAAACCACGACACCCTAGCTTAACCATGTGCGGGGTCTGAGCTCCATGCCTTTGACAAGACTGGGTGGAGACGTCGAGGCAGATTAACTGTACGACCCCTCTGCCCGAAGACACTGCGGACGCTCTCCTGACGGAGATGCTGACTTCGGCTCCTTACAAGGTGCCGGACAAGACCAAGAAGGCCAAGGGAACCCGAAAGAGTTCCTGACGCTAGGTGTTATCGGACTCATCGTCCGATAACTCCACGACGCACTCCTCCCCCGAAGACGAGGAGGAAGATGAAGATGCTCCCCCTCCAGTCGGGGGACACAAGAAAAGGAAGGCCGCCCCAACCGGGGTGGGGGGGCGAAGGGTCCAAGAAGGGAAGGATTGTCCTTCCGGACTACTCCACCACACCGCCGAAGGCGAAGACGAGTGGCTGCTTAGGGACAAGCCCCTGGTGAAGTCGTAAGTATTCGGATGCCAGAGTAACTCCTAACGCCGAATTATGACTATGCAGACCGCCACGAGCCCGTATCGACGTATCGTCGGACGGCTCCCTGGGATCGTCGGATATGGATAGCGATCCACTTCCGACTGCCACCTCCCCTTGCCCTACGGACAACACCGAGGTATTGTCTCAAGAGGCACCGGGTCAAGGGGAGACAGTCGCGGAGGCGCCTCAAGGCGACCTTCCGGACTCCGGGAGCAGAGGGAGCAAGGCTCCCGAGGGCTCCGAGTTTGGCCCTCAGCCGAACACCGCGCCGGAACCCCTAGTGGTTCCAGACTCGGGCATGCGGCCTACTTCCAAAAGGGGCAAGACGCCTGTGCCGGTGACCTCTGTCCATCCAGAGGCACCGGACAATCTGCTGGGAGCGCTTCGCAGCGCTTCCATCGAAGAAGAGCACCGCACTATTATGAGTGCGGTGGTCCAAATGGTTCAGTCCGCCAAGAGCGGACCAACTGCAGCCTGTGCCAGCCTTCTAACAGGCTTTGAGGTAAGTTTTTGAAATATGGGGAAAAATATTACCGCATAGACAGTAGACCCTGATGCTCTATTCGGTGTTCACAAAGAAAAGCCGAACGGAGGGTCAAACAATATCGCAAGAGTCTAATATAAGTATGTCAATATGTGTATGCAGGCTTCACTGCTGGCCTCTGCCGCACTAACTGCGGAGGTCGCCGCACTGAAGCAGGACCTTAAAGGGTCCAAGGACGAGCTCGACCTTGCAAAGAGGCAGCTCGAGGAGAACAAAGGTAAGTAGTACCTAGTTTATGGATATGTATAAAGAGAATGCGATTGCAAAATGACAGGATCATCGTAAATTTGCCAGGGGCCACGACCGAGGTGGCGACCCTAAAGCAAGCGATATCCGAGGCCAAAAACAAAGCGGCCAAGGAGCGCACCGAGCGGGAAAGGCATGAGGCACGGGTGCGCGAGGTGCAGCAAGAGCTCCACGCTCTCGTGACGAAGCAGGAGGCGTCGGAGCTTGACGTGAAGACGCGAGAGTCTGAGCTTGCCGTGGCCCTTGAGAGCGCAAAGAATGCCAAGGCCGAACCCCAAAACGCCCTCCAGGAGATTTATGGCGGGGAAGGCATTCTATATGCAAAGCAAGCATGTGAAAGTAAATTACCTGTTACTTACCCGAATCCGGAGCTCTCCAGGAGCATTCGAAGATTTGCCCCGCAGCGTGTCTGATGCCGCACAGTTTTACCAGGCCGAGGAGAGAAGCTCAACGGAGAAGCTGTTCTGGTCTCGGTATACTGGGAGCGAACACCTGATGCCTTTGAGTGACCAGCTGAAGCAGCTGGTCAAGCTGCACAAGGCGGCCGAACAGGCCATGAAGGGCTTTATAGTCCGGATGTGGCCTGGCGACGCCCTTCCCAACAGCTACTTCGGCTTGGTGAGGCGGCTTGTGGATGCCTGCCCACGGTTGGAAGTCATCAAGCGGTCCGTCTGCATCGAAGGTGCACGCCGGGCTTTCGCCCATGTGAAGGTGCAATGGGCCAAGCTGGACGCCGTGAAGCTGATTAAGGAAGGGCCGCCGGAGGGCAAGGAGGATCGCCACCCCGAGATGTACTATGAGGGTGTCCTGAAGGGTTCTCGTCTCGTAGCGCACGAGTGTATGAAAGATATAATATTCGAGTAAATTCGCTCATGTAATCCAGAATTTATGAAAACTTGTTCATATGCGCTATGCAACGCTTGTTTGAATTTAAAATATTACCTTCTGTTCGGCTGTTTATCAAATCTGAGAGATGGCTAATGGTCGGCTTCTGCCCCCCATGCCACGAGTGCTGGGGTGTTCGGGATAAACCTGAGCACTCTTGTTCCCATTGCTGGGTCTTTCGAGGGAGGTGCTCAGCACAACGAACAAGGCAATCGGACTATAATGCATTATCACTCTCACTTAGCCATAGAATTCTATAATTTTAAATTTTGGCGAAGCCCCTTGTATTCGGAAGGCCGAATTCGAGGCGCGATACACGCCTTAAGCCGGACAGGGCCGACTCCTCGCTCTAAGCTGCATAAGCCTTTAGGGACTCGAAACCTCTCGAACAGCGACCAGTCTCTCGCCTTATCGTGACAGTCAGTTTTAGCTTTCTCTACTGAGGTGCTTAGCCCAGTAGAACCGGGGCACAATCGCAGTAGTTCTCCCAGTGCTACCTTAGCTGATATAGCGGAACGTCGGGTACCAAAACATGGGAGCCGGGCAAACCAAACTATTGACCCAAGACATGATTCAGAGCTAATGCATATAATGCTATAAGTTCGGGGTGCCGCACTGTCGAAAGTCTTCGGACTTCTCACGCCATATTATGGGGTAGGCTTAAGCCCCTGGCGTATTGGCCGTACCAGACTGTACGGGTGCTGGATGTCATAAATGAACACACACACACATATATATATATATATATATGTAAAGAAGAATGCAATAATAGTCTTAATCCTATGCATTTTGTATTCAAAAAGGGTGCATTAAAGCAGAATGATACAAGTAGTGCGATAAGAAAAAAGTAGGACTGTTTGACATGTCCCTTCCAAGGGCAAGCTGAGGAATGGTAGTAAAGCAAATGTTTCACTCGTTATCCTAATCCACCTGGGAGTTTTGTGGTGTGACGTAGCTTTCTGCCTCCTTGGATGCTGCATCATGTGTTCGGCAATCACGCTGCCGGACAGGTTTTCTAGAGATTGAAGTCCTGAAAGAGAAAAATAACAAAGCGGGAAGCCCCTAGTGTGGTTTAAGCCGCGACTTGGGGTGTGCTACCGTCGTGCCCCCCCTCCCCGACTGTGCCCATTGTATTTTTAATGCGTAATTATGTACGCGTGGCATGGATTTCGCCGTTTGGTGGGGACCGGGGTCGGGGCCGCATTGCTCGGAACGTGCCAGGCGGTCCTGTTGCCGATTACTCCGGTCGCGCTTGAAGGTGTCCGGGTCCTTAAACACCGAACTAGTGGATTGCCTTAAGAGGCTGCTTTGCGCTTCCACTGCCAGGGCCGCGGTGTGCTCCTCCGTTCGGAGAGAGCGCTCTGTGTTTCCATTAACTGTAATGACCCCCCGAGGTCCTGGCATCTTGAGCTTGAGGTATGCATAATGCGGTACCGCATTGAATCTCGCAAATGTGGTTCGCCCGAGCAGTGCGTGATAACCACTACGGAACGGGACTATATCAAAGATTAACTCTTCGCTTCGGTAGTTATCCGGGGATCCGAAGACCACTTCTAGTGTGATTGAGCCTGTGCAATGGGCCTCTACACCTGGTATGACACCTTTAAAGGTCGTTTTTGTGGGTTTGATCCTTGAGGGGTCTATACCCATTTTGTGCACTTTGTGCTGATAAAGCAGGTTCAGGCTGCTGCCGCCATCCATGAGGACTCAAGTGAGGTGAAATCCATCAATGATTGGGTCTAGGACCAGTGTGGCAAATCTGCCATGACGGATACTAGTGGGGTGGTCCCTGCAATCGAAGGTGATCGGACAGGAGGACCATGGGTTGAACTTTGGGGCGACTGGCTCCAACGCATACACGTCCTTGAGCGCACACTTCTGCTCCCTCTTGCAGGATGTGGGTTGCATATATCATGTTCACCATCCGCACTTGCGGGGGGAACCTCTTCTGTCCTCCGGTGTTCAGCTGTCGGGGTTCTTCCTCGTCATCGCTATGTGGCCCCTTATCTTTGTTTTCGGCAATTAACTTGCCGGCCTGCTTGAACACCCAGCAATCCCTGTTGGTGTGGTTGGCCGGCTTGTCTGGGGTGATGTGTATTTGACACGAGAGATCGAGTATATGGTCCAAACAGGACGGGCCTGGAGTGCTTCGTTTGAATGGCTTTTTCCGCTGACCGGGTTTAGAGCCTTTGAATCCGGCATTGTCTGCTGTATCCTCCGTATTATCGCTGTTAATGCAGCACTTATGTTTGTTGCGACGTGACCTACTATTGCCGTCCTTGGTATCCGAAGTACCATGGTTCTTTGATATGTTGTTACCTACTATTGCGAGCCAGCCTGCTGTCTTCTCCCGCACAAAAGCGGGTCATGAGTGTCGTGAGGGCTGCCATAGATTTCGGCTTTTCCTGACCAAGGTGCCGGGCTAGCCACTCGTCATGGATGTTGTGCTTGAAAGCTGCTAGGGCCTCTACATCCGGACAGTCGACGATTTGATTTTTCTTTGTTAGGAACCGTGTCCAGAATTGCCTGGCCGATTCCTCTGGCTGCTGAATTATGTGGCTCAAGTCATCGGCATCTGGTGGTCGCACATAAGTGCCCTGAAAGTTGCCGAGGAATGCGGCTTCCAGATCTTCCCAACATCCAATGGACTCTGCAGGCAGGCTATTGAGCCAATGCCGAGATGGTCCTTTTAGTTTGAGTGGGAGGTATTTAATGGCGTGTAGATCATCACCGCGTGTCATGTGGATATGCAGGAGGAAATCCTCGATCCATTCCGCAGGATCTGTTGTGCCGTCGTATGATTCTATATTTACGGTTTGAAACCCTCTGGGATTTGATGATCCATTACTTCGTCTGTGAAGCATAAGGGTTGTGCGGCGCCTCTATACTAGGCTATATCGCGACGCAGCTCCAATGAGTCTTGCCCGCTGTGCTCGGCCCATCCGGATTTACTTTTACTGTATCCGGCGTGACGATTATCGTCTCGTGTAGTGGCGTGCCCCCGCGATCCATAGATCGATCTTCCGTGTTTTGCTTTGTCCTCCAATATGTCTCGCAGGTCTGGCGTATTTCCCCATGCCTTTTTATTTGAATGGCATCGGGGTGCAGGCTGAGCTTTTGGCTGGAATACCTCTCTGTCGCGGCCACGAGGTGGCCGGTCAGTCGTGTCATACGCTTCTTCCTCCAGTCGGGGTAGCAACCTTCATTTTGGGTAACTCTTGGAGGGGCGTTCGAGTTTATATTCCTTGGCCGCCAGGACTTCAGTCCATCTATCAGCTAGCAGATCTTGATCATCTTGAAGCTGCTGCTGCTTTTTATGAAGGCTATTTGTCGTGGCTATAAGCCGGCGCTTGAAGCGCTCTTGTTCGACGGGATCCTCTGGCACGACGAATTCGTCATCGTCGAGGCTTGCCTCGTCTTTGGAGGGAGGCATGTAATTATCATCCTCCGCCTCTCCGTCTGCCGCTCCTTCTGGAGAGCTGGCTTCTCCATCCTCCTTCCCTAAATTGTGCCAGAGGGGATTGTTGCCATCTTCGGCACTATCCGGAGTGTTATTATCTCCTGTGCCGGTATCACCGCTTTTGCTTCGGCGGGACTCAGAGCGGCGCCGCTGACGTCGTCGCTTGGGTTGCTTCTTGGAGGGGTCATCCTCCGCTGTCTCGTCGCCATTGCCTTCCTTGGGTGTGTCCACCATGTATATATCGTATGATGAGGTGGACGCCCAGTGCCCTGTGGCAGTGGTTCCTCTTTGTCTCCCGCATCGTCGTCCATACCGTCGATGTCTTCGGAGTCGAAGTCGAGCATGTCGGTTAAGTCGTCAACAGTGGCTACTAAGTGGGTGGTGGGTGCACGGCGAATTTCTTCGTCATCCGCATCCCAATCCTGCCGGTCATAATCCGGCCAGGACTCTCCTGACAAAGAGAGAGACCTTAGTGAATTCAGTATGTCACCGAAGGGCAAGTGCTGAAAGATATCTGTGGTAGTGAACTCCATGATCGGCGCCCAATCGGATTCCATTGGCAGGGGCGCGGATGGTTCAGAGTTCGGAGGAGAGTCTGGCAATGTGGAGTCACGACCCTCTCGAAGGATTAGGTTTGTGTTCGGCTCGATCACCGTTGAGGCTGCAGCCTACGCGGTAGGGTCTAGCCACCCTCCCTTGGTCGGCGCAGTTGGCTCCGAATTAAAGGTCGGAGCGGATGCGGGTGCGGCCTCCAGGACACTGTTCCGCGGCAGAGCTAAATCATGCCCATCGTGATAGTGAGGCGCACTCGGCAAGGGCACGAATTCATCGAAGATCAAGGCAATACGGATATCGGCCATGTAGTTCAAGCTTCCAAACCTGACCTGGTGGCCAGGGGCGTAGCTTTCAATCTGCTCCAGATGGCCAAGCGAATTGGCCCGTAGTGCAAAGCCGCCGAATACAAAAATCAGTCCGGGGAGAAAAGTCTCACCCTGGACTGCATCACTAACGATGATCGAAAGAGCCATCAAGCCTGATGATGACGACACAGAGGAACTCTCAATGAAAGCACCAATGTCGGTGTCAAAACCGACGGATCTCAGGTAGGGGGTCCCGAACTATGCGTCTAACGCGGATGGTAATAGGAGGCAGGGGACACGATGTTTTACACAGGTTTGGGCCCTCTTGATGGAGGTAAAACCCTACGTCCTGCTTGATTTATTCCTGATGATATGGGTATTACAAGAGTTGATCTACCACGAGATCAGAGAGGCTAAACCCTAAAAGCTAGCCTATGGTAGGATTGTATGTTGTCCTACGGACTAAACCCTCCGGTTTATATAGACACTGGAGGGGGCTAGAGTTACACAAGGTCGGTTACAAAGGAGGAGATATACATATCCGTATTGCCTAGCTTGCCTTCCACGCCAAGTAGAGTCCCATCCGGACACGGGACGAAGTCTTCAATCTTGTGTCTTCATAGTCCAGCAGTCCAGCCAAAGGATATAGTACGGCTGTCCGGAGACCCCCTAATCTAGGACTCCCTCACCCGTGGTCCTATTTATAAGGTGAAGCGATAAGCGACATGTGCGGGAATCAAGGAGCTCAAAATGGATAGTTAATATGGATGTTGCCTCGATGGTTGGATATTCATTAATGAAGGGAATGTTCGGCTTCAACGAGTAGATGACGTCAGGGCGGTTTACTACGGATCTAAAGGATGACATCACAGCGGTTTACCAGATTTATATAAAGTGACAGGGCAAGAATTTTTCTAAGTATTGAAGATTGACATGAACAAGTTCAAATCAATGTGGGGCCTAATGTTGGGGATATGATTACTGGAGGTAAACCAGCTAGGAATGTCCAGGTTAGCTCCATGAAGATAGAAGCCCATGAAGACGTGAAGATGGTGGTGCTTTACGAAGGCCCAAGGCCCAAAGGCGGGCTAAAGCATTTATATGTAAACCGACTTTGTCATGTAACTTATACTGTAAGTTAGAGGAATAGAGACCGAGCCGAACACATCTATGATCCGGCCTTGGGACTCTGTAAACTGGCGGACGTAAACCTATGTATATAAGGGGACGACCCGGCCGCGGTTTGAGGAGGACAGACAACAAATCGAGAGCCAGGAAAAGCGGATTGGCTCCCTGGTCATCCAAACCCTAGCAATACCAATCACAACTAGACGTAGGCTTTTACCTTCATCGAAGGGGTCGAAGTAGTATAAAACCCCTCGTGTCCCTTTGTTCGGTTTAACCCCTTTAAGCTAACCTGTAGCGATGGCTCCACGACCAAGTCCTTTCACAAGGACATCTGCCGTGACAAACCCACAACAAGTCTCGAATACTTGCAACTACATCATCATCCATCTAAACAACGATATACGCGAGAAGAGCTATCACTATGAGTGGGAGCGGAACTATGCAGTACATGAGGCAGCGGTTATGAGTCCTCTCTCGTGCAAGGGTGAACCTCAACTAACTAGCTTCTGCTTCTTGTCTACTTTTGAAGCTTTTATGGCTGGCGCCCGAGACCCCCTTAACTTGCACCTAACACTCAGGCCACTCTTCGGACACTCCCCGAACCTTCACTTTGTACATGACATAGCACTGCTTCTTCGCCATCAATAATCTAGGCACTTTGAGATGCATCTTCATCAAGAGAATGTACAATCATATATGCAACAAAATATACTTGAGCAATAGGAAAAAGAAAGTATTAGCAACTAGATGCAACATATAGTAAACATACAAATAATCAACGCAGTTTCATCGTATGCAAACTAATTAACTAGAGGTACGAAGGTCATCGTACCCAAGTTAACAAAGTAGCGTTTCGCAAGTTCGGCAGGGACCATGGACATCACAAAGTTTCATCGCTACATAACCTATACAAGTTCAACCGACACATATCATCATCATCGGCATTGTAAATCACTAGAAGTTCCATCCTTCCATATCATCGAGGATGGACCCTAGCTTCTTGATCGGCGTGAGGTCCTGATGTTGCATGCCTATGCGAGTTCGGACGTGAGCTCGCGATATAGGGCCGTAGTGGAACATCCCCTTCTCATCGATGACTTCTTTCATGATGAAAATCGCAATGTCCCTCTCGATGCGAAAGAAGTCATCTCTAAGTTTATAATCCACTTCTCCATGAGATTCTACACACTTGCTAATATGACCATCATTTCTGCTTGTCATGCGAAGCTTTTAGTGATCTTTTCTGAACTCCATCATGAGATGGAGGAGGTAGAATCCATCGTTCTTGCTTGGTTTTGGGACATGAATGCAGCAGAAGTTAAATTTATGCGACAAATCCGTCTTCTTGTTCCTTTATTTCCTAATCTGCAGGTGGCCACCCCTCAAGATTAAGCCTTGGAGAGCATCACCTAGAATATTCATTACGTGGGTGTAGTCCTTCTCGTAGTTTGTGGTAGGATTGAAATACACGAGTGGGAGACTCGCGAGTAAATAATGATAAGGACGGCACACCCATTGCTGTGGGGGAAAAACACCTCAAATTATTCTCCATATGAGCGAGAAGGAATGATTGAAATGTACGAAAGGGTTGTCCGACACTGTCTTACTTTGGATGATAAGGCAGGAGGACAATTTCCTGGTCCTTATTCTGTACCATGAAGTTTTCGAGGTACTCCCTAGCAGTCTTACGCTCAAAGTCGTCTAGACTCAAGAAAGACTCATGCATGTAGTATGGATCCGCCACACAGATTTGTAATACTTCTTCTCTCTTTATGTCGGAGCTCATATTAAGCCCAAAAAGGTGTACAATTGTACAATCGAGCCGCCTTTTCAGAAACATCTCGAAGATATGGTCAAACCGTAGGAAGAACACCTCCGCGGGTCATGTGTGGACATAGCACTTCCCCTCAGGCACGCGAGCCGCGTATGTCGGATATCCTCGATCCTTCAAGGCTAGCAGGCTTTTCTTAGTCGACAACACTTGGTTCGTGCAGTCTCCTGAGATCCCCTGATATTACCTCCAGCAGTTTCGGCGGTAGCATCGGCTTGCCCGTGACATGGAAGATGGCGTCACCTTTGACAAGGACACACTCTTCAAAATCCGCCGTCTGGCTACTATGTGATCTAGCTTGTTATTAGGCAGCAGAGCCTCTCTTCCCCGGTCTATTCCTCTCCTCTTTCTGGGGCTGACCTTCCAGACCATTCTTTAACACCTGCCCAGTGTTGTCAGGCTACGCACTATATGACCCCCGGCTAGTTGAGCCTGTGTTGAGGTGGCATCTTCAAGCGTGTCCTGTGAGGATTGCATGAAGTGAGACTTCTTGCAATCCCTGCTAGGACGTTCCTGCCCGGGCAGATCATCCATATCCTCATCAGCATGCTAATAGCCCGAGTCATCATATAGCTAACTCATCATAACTAAGTAACCGTCATAGGCTCCATTCTTTGTTCTACGGGGGCGATTACATCACCCACTATTGGACCCACTTCATCATGTCATCTGCCGCTCTCATCCAGCACTACAAGCGCTGGTAATTGCGTAGGTGGGGTGGTGGTGTCCATACCTGCTTGTTGATGTGTGGTTACTAGTGTGCTCTCGGCCGGCTCCAGACGAAGAAGATTCTTCGGCCATAGCAGAACACAACCCTTGTAGCTTCCAATCCGTAGCGGGGTGTCGTCGTCCTCTCCCCCTAGCCATACTAGAGGAGGCAAATCCTCGTGCGCCGATTTCACACTCGACAAGGTAACCCTGAAGTCACCACCGGGCATCGGCTGGCCGTGGAACATGAGTTCCAACGGCTTCGTTATCACACCCTTTCCCATGTCCACCTTCTGGCCTTTGACCAAGTAGAGTATGGTGCACTGGGTTTCATCAGCCTGCAAACACATGTCTACGGCGTAAAACATCTGGAAGGCAACGAAAATGGAATATTCTAGATATATGTTTGTGCCACATGTAATTACCGTGAGGGCATCGAGCTAAACAAAAGACGAAGGCCCGCCTAGCGCGCCAGAGACTGAGGTTGGGCTGCTATGAGCGGGTGCGGGTGCAGACCCAGTTGCGTGAGAAGGTGATGGTGTGGTTGTGTTGTTCACCGAGATGCTCCGGACGAAACTGGGCATGGGGAAATCATCTACCGTGTTATCTGGATTTTCCTTCGTCCAGTCGATGATAGATGGGATCAAGTTAGTAGCGAAATCATTTCTGCAGGCATGTACAGCTGCATCGACTGTCTGCTGTAGCAAATCATTTTTCTTGTCGCCTGCATTTTTCGTGTCCTCAGCTGCTTTTTTCTCGAGCGCAATCTTCACCTTCTCGTCGATGTCCGCATGACTAAACTTCTTTTTCTGCTTCTTGGCCTCCGGGCCCTTGTTGTAAAAGACCTTCCACATGGCGCCGTCTTCAGCGCCGTGTACACGTCCATATTGCGGTCACTGGTCGAAAGGGAGTCCCTTAAGTTCGTTCAAGACCCGGTTGAAACGTGTGTCCCACTTGGGCCTCATTGGTGAAGTCCGGCTTTCGGCTGCAAGTTGATGTTGCTTCTCCTGTAGAAGGAATGTGAAACGTTTAAGCATGTGTAGTCGACTTAATCAGAAGCTAAATCTAAGGTGGTAAAGAATAATTACCAGTATTCTAATCAATTTCCTCATGATCTGGTCCATGTAAAAAACCTTATTTTCCTTGCCCGACTTGTAGCGGGTTGGTGAACTTCGCTAAGAGGTCTAGGAGACCCGCGGCCTCATGTTCCGCGTCATCCTTATCCCATATGGGCCTTTTGCCAACGTAGCCACGGCTTCCGAGGGGATGCTTACGCGTGCTCCTTTGCTGAAGGCTCTTGAATTTCACAGCCTTAGCATTGGCTGCCTCGGTAGCGCAAGTGTCCTTGAACTTTTTGAACTCCTCTTTTGTAAGTGTAGGATTTTCCTCCGGAATCTTGGACAGTGGTTCCTCAGCCTCAATAGCTCGTTTCACCCTCCCTTTTCAGGAGGCCAAATCACTGCTGAACATGCCCATGGCATGATTGTTAATGTTTCTCATCTTCGGATCATCCCACGGTTGTTCTATGCTATCATCTTAGTCGGGGAACTTGAATCTCTTGTGCAACTTCGTCAGGAGCAACTGCCTCAAATGTTATTTACTCCTTAAGTCATCGTCGTTGATGCTCGCGAATTCCCATAGGATGCATCCTACTTGCTTCCCATAGCACTTGCAAGGATCTTCCGGCTCTAATGGCTCAAACTTGCCAGGGGCCATCTTTGTGATCACCGGTCATCCGATGCCGAGTTTGTTAGGTTTTCGTGTCCTCTACTTCTTCTTTTCGGTAGCGGCATGGACGCCGGTACCTTCCCTGCCTGTATCTTCCCCGCCAGTACCATCCCCACCGGTCTCGGCACCGCCATCGGTGCCTGCGCCGTCGGGGTCAGTGTCAGCATCAGTACAATCATCGAGGCTGACCTCCAAACCTTGACTGTGCTTAGCAGAAAAAAGTCTAGGTATTGTTGTTCACCCTCATAATCCATCTCATCTGTATCTTGGTCAAAAGGCCCGGTTTCTTCGTTGTGCGATGTGTTTCCTATGATTAAGTCTCCTCGTTTAATTCTAAAACTATAATAAAATGAGAAATGACATAAAAAGATCTATGTTTGCCAGAATGTTGTTTGCCAGCAAATGCCGGCACTCGATATGCCTACTTTCTATCACAAGTCATGCCAAAATTCATGGGAAATTTCAGCATGACCTTTGCAAAAAAGTTGACATATCGAGCGCCTGAAATTCACTGGAACGGAAGTGAATCAACATTCCGGCAAAACAGAGGACACTCGAATCATTTACCCTACACATAATCATCCTTTTTCAAATATGACATGTCCAAAACATCACATGTCCAAATCACAGGTCCACATATCACATGTCCACTTCAAATTTGCATATAAAAGGAAGAAAATATAGAACCTGAAGAAAAATGCAAGAAGTCATTTTTCTTCACAATATTTGAAACTAAATTCAGGCTACTTAAATTTGAAACTGAAATAATTTAAATAGCAACAATTGCTTAAACTAAAAATGCAAGAAACCTATATAATCAATTATGTTTTTTATTTTAACTACACCTAAAACACCTAACTCTAAATTTCTATCCTAATTTGAAACCTAGGGTTCATAGTAACTAGGGTTAATCCTAACTAAGGTTCATACTAACTAGGGTTCAAATTGCACCTAGGGTTCATAACATAGACAAATGAACCTACTGGTTTATACCTAATTAGCCTACTGCCCTAACTAAAACCTAAGTAAATTAACCGAAGAAACCTAGCTAACAGAGAGAGGAGGAGCGGTGGGGACTTATAGAGGGTGCAAGAGCGAGGAGGCAGGCCTGACGACGGCCGAGGTTGGGAAGGGAAGAAGCAGAGAAGGCAGGCGTGGTGCGCCGGGGCCGCGGTCGGGGGCGTGGGCGAGGTCACCGGGGTCGGGGTCGAGTGCCGGGGTCGGGAGCGAGGGCGACAGCACGGGGTCGGGAGTGAGGGCGAGGGCACGGGCTCCAGCAGCGATGAGGGGGATAAGAGAGAGTGGGGCCTTGTGGGAAGAAGCACAGGCGGGAAGCCCGCTGGGGGGTTAAGTCAACATAGCAGTATCAGGTTTTGACAAGAAGCGCTTCTATAACCAGTACCTATAGCGCATTTTTCCGAAGGGCGCTACTGCTATGTTGACTAGATGTAGCTCATTTTAAAAAAAGCGCTACTGCTATAACCTGTACCGATAGTAGTTTTCCTGTTTATTTCTTCTATTTTATTTTCCTTTATTTCCTCTTCCTTTTCTTTTCTTTTCCTTTCTTCCGAGAGTAGGAAGGAAGGGAAGGTGATACAATGTATATAACTTAGGAGATATATATGAAGGAAATGTGCCCTGTAGTCAATAATAATGTTCTTATTTATATTTTCTTATATCATGATAAATGTTTATTAGTCATGCCATAATTGTATTAACATGAAACTTGAAACATGTGTGAATACATAGACAAAACATAGTGTCCCTAGTATGCCTCTACTAGACTGTCTCGTTAATCAAAGATGGTTATGTTTCCTGACCATAGACATGTGTTGTCATTTGATGAACAAGATCACATCATTAGGAGAATGATGTGATGGACAAGACCCATCTGTTAGCTTAGCATAATGATCGTTAAGTTTTATTGCTACTGTTGTCTTCATGAATTATACATAATCCTTTGGCTATGACATTATGCAACTCCCAAATATCGGAGGAACGCCTTGTGTGCTATCAAACGTCACAAAATAACTGGGTGATTATAAAGATGCTCTACAGGTGTCCCCGAAGGTGTTTGTTGGGTTAGTATAGATCGAGATTAGGATTTGTCACTCCGAGTATCGGAGAGGTATCTCAGGGCCTCTCGGTAATGCAAATCATGATAAGCCTTGCAAGCAATGTGACTAATGAGTTAGTTACGGGATGATGCATTACGGAACAAGTAAAGAGACTTGTCGGTAACGAGATTGAACTAGCACTACTGCAGGATGGTCCAAACGCGACACTACGATCAGAGACCCTTGGACGAAACTGTGTGCGATGCCATAACCGCTAATGGTGGTGTAAAAAACTGTCAAAAAAGATGCAAAACATTTGCGATGATGGATGCATCAAACACTGTTCAGATTTTAGTTGAATTAACTGTTTGGGATGAGGAGGAACAAAAGAAATGAGCAGCTAGATGAAGGCGTGTGCGATATACAACATTGGTTCAGTAGGACGAACTATGTGTGATTAGGCAACACAATGGAAATAGTTCAACTGAACAAGATGTGTGTGATACGCGGCAAACAGGTGCGTAATCAGAAATGTGTGCGAAGACCAATAATAAAAGAGACTATTGCTGCTAATAAGCCGTGTGATTTTCTCTGTCTACATTAAAATAACATGTATATGTATAACTAAAATAAACATCCAATTACATAAGTGATTATACAGATCATTCGCATACACCTCAATAAACAATTGCATGCATTCTAAAGTAGGAGAAACGATTGTCTAGTCATCTACTTCTTGTGATGCTCCCGCCACTGCTCTATGGCTCGATCCCTCATCTGGGGCAGGAAGAAGACAGTTCCTCATGTCAACGATCCGCCTGTACATCTCATAGCTTGTGTACGCGTCCATGCCCACATACTTGACATGTTGTTCATCCAGTCTCTCATGCCACACATTGTGCAAGGCATTCCTGTCCTTATTGCTCTCATTCTTCATCTTCATGTAGTAGGGGTCGATGATGGCCGAGGCGAGGTCAACCAGGGAGTTCATTTTGTTCTGTCGCTACCCCAGACCTTGTAGTGGCGCTGGATGTTGACAAGATTCAGGCATTTCAAGCCCGAAACCTTGAGCGCTTTTAGATCATTGGTGGTGTCCACCGTAGCGAAACTATAGTCCAAACTATTGATAAACCTGGAGAAACGCTCGCAAGGCGTTGTGGCCAGGTGGTAGTGGTAGACGAGGACGTCATGTCGCACGCACAACTAGGCGACATGAACCTTCTGATCGTGCCCGGCATGACCTATGGTGTACTCGAGGTCGAAGCCGACCACATGGTACTTGTCCTCAGCAAGGAACTTCTCCATAGTTGGATGGACCTCTCCACCGAGACCGGATCATTCGTGTACACCACCGAGAGACCCTTCCCCCTCACGTGGGTGTCCATGACATGTTGCGTGGTGAACTCCCCGTCGTTGTCGTCGTCGGCTGCTGGGAGCGCCAGTGGAGCCATGGGGAGCGCCATTGGAACCGCTGGATGTCCTCTCTATATGTATCCTCGTGGGTGTGCTTATTGTGTCGTGTGAGACCAGAGATGAAGGTAAATGGCTGCAGGAATAAAAGTGGGTCGGGCGGCATGGATTCTCGGCGCGTCCGCATGGCAGTTTTTGCAGCGAGTAACTACATCATCGCGCCACGCCGACGCAACCGCATGCACACGAACATGTGTGATAGTGCGACGGCCCCAAACACTGGCAGCGCACTTGGAGATATGACGGCAAAGCACTCAGAGGGACGCGAGAGAAGAGCGCGCTCGGTGTTGTGGGTTTTTCACGGCATATGTCCTTGTGAAAGGACTTAGTCGTGGAGCCATCACAACAGGTTAGCTTAAAGGGGGTTAAACCGGACAAGGGAACACGGGGAGTTTTATACTAGTTCATCCCCTTCGAGGAAGGTAAAAGCCTTCGTCTAGTTGTGATTGGTATTGCTAGGGTTTTGAAGGCCAGGGAGGGAATCCGCTTTGTCTGGCTCTCGAGTTGTTGTCTATCCCTTGAACCGCTGCCGAGTCGTCCCCTTATATACATGGGTGGTGCCCGTCGGTTTACAGAGTCTCGAAGCCGGATCATAAACCTTTCCGGTTCGGTCTCTTCACTTCCTATCTTACAAAGAAAGTTACATGATTAAGTCGGTTTACATCTACAGGCTTTAACCCACTTCTGGGCCTTGGGCCTTCGTAAAGCATCATCATCTTCACATATTCATAAAGTTAATTCGGCTACTCCTGGCCGGTTTATGTCCAGTAGTAATATCCCCAAAATTAGGCCCCAGATTGATTTGAACAGGTTTCATGTCAATCCTTAGTAAAAAACTTTGTCTTCCACATCTTCTCATACACTTTGGTAAACCGCGGTGACGTCATCTTCTCGGATCGTGGTAAACTATCGTGATGTCATCCAACAATCTTCATTAATGGTCCTCCGACAATCGAGGCCACAGCTTTGCCTCACTTCTATGTTTTGGCTCCTCGATTTTCGCACCTGACACCTATCCCTTGCCTTTATAAATAAGACCGAGGGGTCATTTTCACTTTTCCCCCTCGTGCCTCTTTGTGTCGTCTACCTTGCGCTGCTCAACCTCCAGAGCTCGGCCGCCACCGTCGACCATCGCCTCTGCTCCGACCCCGACCGCTACATCACCCTGGATGCACCAGAATACTGCGGCATCTCTCCGCCGTTCCTGTGATACAAGTTACCTTTTTTCCTTCCACCCTAGATCTTGTTTTTAGGGTTTCACTGGTCGTCGGAGTTCATCAAAAAACTCAGTGTTGTTCTTCTCTTTTCTTCTCTGTAGCATCCCAGGCTAGGTTGGATCTGTTATCCTTGCGCGACCATAGCCATAATCATATTCTCCTCATTAGACTCTCTCTTTATACGAAGAACAACTTATCTGAATCTGCTGAACTGTCTAAATATCTGAAGCTTGAACCTGAATATATTCCAGCTTCTGTCACACCTTAGATTCGAATTTTTCATATAACTCTGTGAAATCTGTTTCCCCTTACTTTGGTATTTTTGGATCTGTACTCCTCACACCAATATAGGCGATTTAACTTTGTATAAGCAATCTATACCATTAGCCCTCTGATAAACCAGAGGAGCCTTTTACCTCCATAGTTATACTCCGGTTTAACAGTGTCTGGGTACCCCTATTCTGGTATTGCCTTTTTATCCATTATTGCATTGGTCTCCGGTTTATGCAATTTCACGTATCAGTATATCTTTTACTCCATTGCATCTTGTATATGATCATGAGTGATTTATAAACCGGCCTTTCGTTTCCAGCTTGTTTGTTTCGCAATGGCCAAACAATTTACCGCTTGCAACTGGGCTCGTTCCTGGGTCACCGAGGAACAATTGAACGATATGGTCAGCATCGGCTCCTTGCCTAAGAAAACTGAAATTAAATGGCGAGTTCCAGGAGCAGAAAATCCTCCGACCCCAAGGCAGGGTGAGGTGGTGGTCTTTGTTGACCACATAAGCCGTGGCTTCAAACCGCTAGGGTCAAATTTTACTGAGATGTGCTTGCCAATTTCCAACTCCATCCTCAAGACATCGGGCCCAACTCAGTATCCAATCTATGCAACTTCCAGGTCTTCTGTGAAGTGTACCTACAGGAAGAACCAACTGCGGGGCTGTTCCGGGACTTTTTTCACTTAAACCGGCGCACATAATTTGTAAATGGCCCCAACACTGAACTTGGTGGTGTCTCAATTCAGAAGCGGGAAGAAGTTGAATTCCCTCATGCCAAACTGCACAGCCACCCAAAGGAATGGAACCAGACTTGGTTTTACTGCAGAGACACTTCTCCTGAAGATGAGAATCCCCTCCCAGGCTTTCGTGATCACCGGCTTTCCAACACCCATCCGATGCCGCAACGCTTAAGTTCCGCAGAAAGGGCGAGATATGCCTCTCAACTCACCAAACTCCAGGCTTTTATGGCCAATGGTTTAAGATGTGTTGATTTCGTGCGCTGTTGGATATCTTGGAGCATCTTGCCGCTAAGCCGGTGTAACACCCCAAAATTTTGACCTTGTTTTAATAAATTAAAATTTTGCCAGGAAATTAAAACTTTTATTTTCTGGGCTCCCTTTTGATTTTTTTGAACCATTTTTCTCCCTTGTTATTATGGAGTTTTCCCCCAAAGTGAAAACTTTTCAAATATGTTATTGGACTTGTTTAACCTCTCTAGAAAAACTCCTCTTTTATTAGTAGAACTAATTACATAATTAATTTGCTTGATTTTTATTTTCCTGAGAAATGGTTTTCCAAGGTTCTATGGCCATATTCGAACTACAACCATTTGATAAATTCACTTAAAATTCCAACCAAAATTTGGAGATGTCATGTGATGTTTTTAAATCACTTTTATGCAAAAATATCTTTTATTCATGTAATATTTTGAGCTCTGCATCAATTTTTCTTCTCTGGTCCAGAGTGCAATTTTGCACTACAACCCATTTAAATATTTCTTTCTAGCCTCCACCAAAATTATGGGATGTTGGTAGTAGCTTATGATTCAACTTTATGCAAAAACCCAATGATGTTATTTGAAGTTTTTGAGTGAATCAACCTCATTTTCATTCTGTTCCAACAAGTCCAACCATTTTTGGATTTTATTTCATTTATTCTATTCCCCAAAACATTTCTGTCAATTATTTTAAGCCTAGGTGATTTGCAAAGCAAGTACCTAATTTCCTTTGAGTTTTGATCTCAAACCAACTCCTCTGGATAGTCCTTAGCACCCACAACCTAGGACCATCAAGATCCACTCTTCTTATTTTCAAAATTTTCAAGTTTCAGCCTCTGCAAGTTTGGACCAGATTTGTCAAATTTGGTGAAATTCATATCTTCTCTTCTCCAAAAATTCTACCAAAATTCAGGCAGCCTCCAGGTGCAATGAGAGGCCACCCCACCAAAAATCGGCTCAAGGAAAATTCCACACATGCCAAAATCTTTTAGTCGAACACCTGGCCGGCACTGTTACTATGCACTTTCAGTAAAATTCAGAGTTTCAGAGTTTTACAGTGTCGTTTTTCGTCAGGGACTTGTCATCGATCAACTGTGCGCCCTGGCGCATTGCGCTCGGCCTCTCCTCCCTGGCCAGAGCACCGCACGCCCCCTTGGACGGGCACAGGTGTCGGTGGCGGCGAGCATCGCCAGAGTTGGCAGCTTCTGCGGTGGCAAAGCCACCCGTGGCGGCCAACAGGGGACAGCGCCAGCTCGCAACGCCGTTCGGCGCCGCCCAAAGTTCCCCTGCCCTCCGCGTGGCCTAATGCACGCCAGCGCACCCCGTAGCACCGTCGCCGTGGCCCGGCAGGCACAGGGCGCACCCTCTGCCGTCGACGGGCCCGCGCCGCCCCATTCCGTCGAATCCACCCAGGGCTCCTAATCCAAGCTCGTTTAGCGCCAAAACAGAACCAGTGGACCTCCACGTTGTTTCCCAACCTCCTAAACTCCCCGACCAAGCACTGCACCGCCGTAACCATTGCCGGAGATCCCCGTTCACGGCCACCGCCTCGGATCGCCTATAAAAAGAGGTCCCGAGCTCGCTCTCGAGCACGCACCACCACTGCACCCCACCAACACCCCGCCAAGCCACTAGGAGGACCTCGAGGAGGTCTCCTCCCCCAACCCCGGCCACCCCGATCCGCCTTGGCCACTAGCTAGATACACTCCGGTGAGGCCATCCCCGCCGGCCAGACCTCGTCAGTAGTCTCCTCAAGCACCCAGTGATCTAACCTAGGCTTCAATTTGACCTCCGCAGCCCTCCCCGACGAGATCCAACTCCACCCGAGCCGCCGTAAGCCGGAGCAAGGACCGTCGTCGACGTGGTGCTCGCCGACGACCACCACCACCACCCACCGACGCGGAAGGACACGCTGAGCACGTAGGTACTCTCCGGTCCTCCTAACTCGCCGTGGATCGCCGCCGGCGACCACCGCAGCTCTCGGGCACCGACGAGCTCTGTTTCTTCCCCGTTTGAAAATTCAAACCCGATGGGTGGGACCCCCCGTCAGTCTCTCTTTTCTTTTAAAAGAAACGTTTTCTGAAAACGCATTCGGGCAAATACGCTTTCAGTCTGAAGTGTTTTTCTGATCTTTTTCTGTTCAGCCCCCTGAGAACTTTCTGTTTCATTACAGAAAAGATCCCTGGATTAAAACTGTTATAACTTTTAAACAGAAAATGATTTTTGATTGATTCTTTTTCTGTCCTCTTTAAATTTTTGTCTAGTTTTTTATCATATTTATTTGAAAAAATTTCAAACAACTTTTTTGTGCTGTTTTGAAATTGTGTGTTAATTCAATTTTATTGAAAATAGGATTTTGGAGAGAGGAAGAAAACTTTCAAAAGTTTTGGAGAGCACCCCCACCTCTCCACACCTTGAAGGAAAGCATTCTGAACCCTGGCATAATATTTCTAGTGTGTTAGTTGATACGATTATAGCACCACCTCATTTCAGAGAACTCATTATTTTATGTGGTGATACGATCATTTGCATGGATGCATATTAGTGATTTCCTTGCTGTTGGAAATGAATATACATGTGATGGTAATCATCCTCATGTGCCTTGCATGCATGCCGGAAAGGAACCCGGGAAAGCCTCTGCCTTGGGTAGGCGTGAGCTTGTCGCCGGTCTCTGTCGGGACGGTTATGTTCGGTATGGCATAGTAAGGTATAATGGGTGGTGATTCTGTTGGTTGAAATATATTTGTTATACATGTCATGCAGGGAATTCATAAACCTACTGAGTCGACCGTAGATCGAGTCTTGTTCCAGTAACCCCCATACTTGTTTTGTACTACCACTTGTCCCTGCCGCATGTAGGGTACGGTTCAGTAAGTCGTCAACCCCTTTCAAGCACACACCGTACAGAGAGGCCATGGTGGAAGATACCGGTTGTAGCCGGTAGGCATGCCACCCGGTCCGGGGGCATGGGTGTTTCCGGTTGGGACCGAGAGGGGGGAACCCCTTAGAGCGCGCGATAGAAATTTGGTCCCATGCTACGCGAGGTTGTAGCCTCCCCACTTAGAGTTTTGCTTAACAGGTGTCATGGGTGATTCCAGACACGAGTAAAGTTAAGCTGGTGTGTGCAAGTCAGGCGTGTTTTCAACTAAAAGACCATAGACGGAATTAGTTCCGATGAACTAAAGAAATCCGTTACTCGTGGGTAAAGAGTACACCCTCTGCAGAGATATTAAACCTATTCGAATAGCCGTGTCCATGGTTAAGGACTACAGTCTGGGATGGGTCAAGTGTCGGTCTTAGTGTCGGTCTTCGGAGGAGAAACTACTAAACCCGAATATTGATTATGACTTGTGATATATGATGGTTATGATTATTATCATTATTGACTAACCGTTTGCATTGTTTGAAATAATGAATATCCCTGGGACGGTACCACCTCCTGGATATTCACTATGATTATGTTTATATATATAAGCCCTTTAGGTGGCGTCGCTCAGACGCCCGACTGTGGCATGTTTGTTATTTCATTTTCGTATAAGCCCCTTATGTGGCGTCGCTCAGACGCCCGACTGTGGAAGATTCGTTATTTAATTTACTTACAAGCCCTTTATGTGGTGTCGCTCAGACGCCCGAGTGTGGCATGCTTCTTATTTTATTTACTTCATAAGCCCTTTATGTGGTGTCGCTCAGACGCCCGACTGTGGCATGCTTGTTATTTTATTTACTTCATAAGCCCTTTATGTGGAGTCGCTGAGATGCCCGACTGTGGCATGCTTGTTATTTATTTACCTTATAAGCCCTTTATGTGCTGTCGCTAAGACGCCCGATTGAGGCATGCTCACTTCTACTATCCTTTCGAGACGTCGCTTCAGACATCCGATCGGTGCATTTTATTACTATTCTGTCATTACATATTCCTGTAGCATATAAATAACCTGCTTGCATGCATTGGGATTTTATTTTCATGACGGACTTTATGATCATAGAATATTTTCAGAGCATGATTATCGTTTGCTATATTGTACCCGTGTTCATAATGTTTGCGAGTACATTCAAAAGTACTCATTGGCTTGTCCCTGGCTATTGTCTTGGCCAGATTGCTTGCTTGGAGAGGAGCGTTGCGATGACAGCCTCGGAACCTAAGCAACGGTGATAGCAGCCTCGCGAAGATAGGAGTTAACCTGGTCAGCTGTTCCTGTGGGAAATGGAGTCCCATAGACCGTGGTGAACCACAAACCGCTTCCTCCATCGACCACTAGAAACCAATTGTTGTACTCACAGACCCGAATGGTTTTGTACTACACATTTTGTATTTTTTCTTGGAATTTCTGTATCAAGTTGGTGCCTCATCATCTAACAGTAATCCTGGGGCTGGTGAGCACAACGGCCATTTTCTGGAAATTAATACCCAGAAAACCGGTCATGACAGCCGGCGTCCTGGTTTAATGTGTGAGTACACCGGTGAGGTTGAAGACCCTCAACGCCATTGCAACATTCAAGTGACTGATGAAGAAATCACTGAAGGTGTAAAGAAAATTTTGAATGAATCGGAACTAGCCTGTAGTCAAACCGGCCTGAATCCCTTCTATACTAAGAACAGATCGCCTGCTGTAAGTACTATACTTCCCTTTCATATTTGATATCTTTAATTTGTTCAACTTGTAATCCTTCTCCTGTGTATGTATGTATTGGGTGATGATCCCTTCTGGAAATGGAAATTCGTAGAAAAAGCAGTAAAGCCAACTGGGGATGAAGCGGTCAAACAATCTCGCCCCAAAACCAAAGCCGTCAAACGGACGCCAAAACAGAAAACGGCTGACCGGATCAACATGGAACTTGATGATGATGCTGATGATCCGGAAGTTGAGGTAGAACTTGACTCACTTGGCTCCCTTTTCATGCATCTCATTAACAATGATCTTCCTCAGGAGGACGCAGAAGGCAGTCAAGCTGATGATGTAGAGGTTATTACCCTTTCCTCCGGTTCAGACTCTAAGCCAACACAAAAAACCCGTCAAGCAGTCCGTAAAGTAAGCTTTTCTCATCCTCTTGCTCATTTGGATCCAACATTTATTTTGAAGAGTCAACAACATGAAGCTCGCCGGACAACCCGGCATAGTGGCCAATAGGTTACTTCAACCGGTTTACCTGACACCCCGGTTCGGAAGCGCCGGTCTGAGGTCTCTCATACTCCTGACAATTCTTACCCCAAGGCAGGTTATTTCAGACAACCTCTTAATCCGTCTGATTCAAATTATCAGGTGACACCTCCCTCATCCTTTGGTGAATCGACAGCAACTCAACTCCCCCCTCTGAAAACTGTGGCTGGGTAAGCTTTGTAACCTTTCCTCTCAATGTGTTGTAAATCTGGAATAAAATGTTAACCCTCTTTTTAATTTTGCCTACAGAGCCAAAGCCAGACCCAGCAAGAAAGCTCGGATCAACAATCTACCCGAAGACCCTGCCACTTTTGAAGAAGAACTAAGAGGTGACCCGGACCAGACTTGTGAACCGGAGGGCCCTCATCCTGAAGCCGCCTGTGATGAACTGCCCCTTCAAGGCCAAAACACAGATGAACCAACAAATGCTGAGCCTGCCGCACCTGATGCTGAACTGGCAGAACCAAACCGGGCTAGTCGGGTGAAAGACGCTGAGACTCCATTATCACCAGCCAAAAACACTGAAGGCCAAGGAGAGGACGTTATCATTACTGGAATAGGCCACAGCTCTCCTGGCCACCTCATAGTCTTGGCTCAACATAGTGCCAAAGAAGAACGGGCTGCTAGGGAAAAAGGCAAATAGAGTAGCGATTTATCAAGTTATACTCATCTCAACGCTGAAGAGCTTCACTCTGGCTTCTTGAACCGTCTACACTCAAACCGGGACTATGAAGCCGGTTTGGTGAAATTCATGAAGGAGCGATATAAGGTATTTTCATCTCCCTTTATTGATTCATAGCTAAAATAATAGCCCAAGTAGCCCCTAAGGGCCGTTTTATGATATTAATCATAAACCGGGTCTTTGTAGCACTTCAAGTTTCTCTTCACTGATCCTCAAAATGTCCGGTCACTAATAAGAACCAAAACTCATCCTTTAATAATTAGTTAGCGTTCCGTAGCGTAGCCCCCAAAGGCCGATTTAACTTGACAAGTTAATCTGGGGTTTTAATCCATGCATCCGTTTTTAAACAGACGTACATTAGCCCCCAAGTGTCAAGGATAATGCTTGCATTGTTCTGGAGACTTGTATAAAATGTAACAATTTAAAGGAAGTAGGCATTAGCCCCCAAGTATGAAGTGCATAACTTGTTATATGCTTTGTACTTCGAACATATATATATATCCTATTTTTTGACATATCTTCAATGTTGCAGGATGAACTGAGGAATAGAGATGCCCGAAACGCTGACTTTCAAGAGAATGTGAAGTCACAACAGGCAGAAGCTGCAAAAGCCAAAGAGGAACTGACCCAAGCGCTGGCCGTAATGGAAAAACTGAAAGAATCTTTCAACAAAGATCGTGCTGACTGGGAAACCAAAAAATCCGGTTTAACCAAAAGAGCTGAAGACGCCGAGGCAGCCCTGAAACCAATTGTAGATGAACTAGCTGGCTTCAAACGGCAAATCAACGCTATGACTTCTACTATCTTTGGTAAGTATCTCCTTATGTGTTTTGCGCAATTCAATGAACCTTATCATTGACCAGAATATTGACATGAACCTTTGGCAGGCACTCGGATTGCTCATCTTGGTACAGACATGCGGATGAAGCTCAAAGCGGCGTATACTTTGATTGAACAGTTATACTCTGGGTCTCGGTGGGCTATTTGCACGGCGGCTTACAACAAACCGGCACCAACCCTGATAAAAGAAACACTTGACAAGCTGGCCATGTTACCAGCCCGGATTGCCGAATTGAAGCAGGCAGCTGCAAGAGAAGGAGCTTTAACTGCACATATTCGAGCCAAAGACTGGATTCCAGAACCTGAAGCGGAGGATATCATTAAAGGATTCCCAGGCGTGAAGGAGGATGGTTCAAACTTCGACAATGATGACCTCCGGCGGCTGACCAAAGAGATGCGGCCAATAGCCAGCAAGCTGGCCGAAGACATAGACTTGTCCCATTTTCAACCGGCTTATGAAGCTGAAGGGAAAAGACAGCCTGCTGTAATCCATGAAGTTGAAGAACTTGTGCCTCTGATTCGTAAGCATACCTACGCTCCTGATATTAATCCATCCAATCTTATCCTTGAAGAGGCAGTATTTCAAGCTTTAACGGGAATCGATTGGTTGACGGATGATTTCCAGTGTCTAGGGAGGGATGAAGAGGTGCCCACACCAACTGACCCACAACCATCAAACCATCCAGACGAAGCGTCTTAAACCAGTCGCCGGTTTACTGGCTATTATGTACCGATACTTTTAAAAACAATTATGCAATTGGAGCTGCTTTGAAAGCTTCTTGTAATAGGATAGCCAAAACTCCGTTATCTGTCATGCCATCGAGCATGTTTTGTAATACCTCGTGACAACTTGTTCCACCTTTTGGGATATATTTATGCATATCCCATGATGAATTATGTTCCTAGGTACAACAACATAGAAGTATCTAGCGGTTTACCGCTAGACGGGTCATGATGCCCAACAAGTATACAATACTTAGATGAATAATCGAAGTGTTTGTATAAAAAGCAAAATGTATATCATACCTCATTGGTTGACCAACGGCGTATACGGCAAAGGTGTTAATACCAATCCGGAACGTTGATAACCCCTGTCCGTATTGTGCCGGATTATGACAATAAACCGCACTGGGATATAATAACCACCGGGTTTCGTTTATAGTACTGGTGATGTAGTCAAACCAAACCGGAGCAACAAAATGCCGGTTTATAACTGATCATGGATGAACAAACTGTAGTTCAAAACCAAGCTAGGTCAAGAACACCGGATTATCAGAACATAGGATGAACCGCAATAAGGGCGAAAGAGTTAACAAAGAAAATTAAAAAAAAGAAATATTCAAGGCTTTTTACGAGCTACCAAGCTCCAAATCGAGGCTTTTCATGGGCTGCCAGGCCTCTGAGTTAGACCATTTAGCAAAGCCTTTTAAGATGGGTCTCCAATTAACCAATCATTGTTTTAACTTTGACAAGTTCAGGGTCTGTAGAAGATTGACTTGTCAAACGTTCGGCGGGTCATACCAGGATTACCTGGACAGGAGTGGCTTACTTGATGAAGGCAGGTTAACCCGGCGTTTTAGGTGAATACACCAGGCTTCCAAGCAGTGGCTTGATAGCCAATTACAAGGGTCCTTTCAAACTCTTTGTTGCTTTGCAAAAAGAGCCCCCAAGTGACAACAACCAAGCCCCCTAGTGATATCCCTTCGTGGTTTTAAACCAATCAAGAAGTGTAGCTATGGTTCAGATATGACCAAGCCCCCTAGTGATTTTCTTTATATCCGTGTAGCTGCTGAGACCGGATTAACAAAAAAACTCCGCTTTGTTAGTAAACCCTTGTAAGCACACACATGATGTAAAAAGAACATATACCCCGCTGTAACGGAGGCTCCAGCTTATTATATATTATATACATCGTCGTAAATATGTACATATGAAGAGCCTATGGCTTCAAGTATAGTAAGGCTAAAGAAGAGCTATGTTCCATGGCCGCTTGGTCTCCTCCTCTGATTTACATGAGTCTTTGTGCTCTCGAACATCAATGAGGTAGTAATACCCGTTGTGCAGATTCTTGCTGACCACAAAGGGTCCTTCCCAAGGTGGGGATAACTTGTGCATATCAGTCTGATCCTGGATGAGCCGGAGCATCAAATCGCCTTCTTGAAAGGTTCTGGTCTTAACCCGGCGGCTGTGATAACGTCAGAGATCTTGTTGATAAATCGCCAAGCGTGCTGCTGCAAGATCACACTCTTCATCCAATAGGTCCAGGGAATCTTGTCATGCCTTCTCATTATCAGCTTCAACGTAGGCTGTCACACGGGGCGAGTCGTGACGGATGTCACTAGGAAGAACTGCCTCCGCTCCATAAACCAAGAAGAAAGGTGTGTAACCCATAGACCTATTGGGTGCGGTGTTGATTCTCCATAACACAGAAGGTAGCTCCCCAACCCAACAACCCGGTGTCCGCTTTAAAGGAACCATAAGCCTGGGTTTGATACCTCATAAAATTTCTTGATTTGCCATCTCCGCTTGACCATTAGACTGTGGGTGAGCCACTGGTGCTATATCGAGCCAGATGTGCTCACGTTGGCAAAATTCCTCCATCTCCCCTTTTGACAGGTTAGTACCATTATCAGTTATAATACTGTGTGGAAAGCCAAACCGGAATATCACCTTTTTGATGAACTTAACCACCGTGGCGGCATCACACTTACTGACTGGTTCTGCCTCCACCCATTTGGTAAATTTATAAACTGCTACTAACAGGTGGGTCTTTTTGTCCTTGGATCACTTGAAGGGTCCAACCATATCAAGCCCCCAAGTCACAAACAGCCAAGTTATTGGAATCATCCTCAGCTCTTGAGCCGGAATGTGCGCACAGCGGGCAAATTTTTGACAACTGCCACATCTCTTGACTAAATCCTCCACATCAGCATGCACTGTCAACCAGTAAAAACCATGGCGAAAAGTTTTAGCAATGAACGATTTTGAACCGATATGGTGACCGCAATCTCCTTCATGGATTACTTGCAAAATCTCACAACCCTCTTGAGGAGAAGCACAACGCTGAATTGCTCCTGAAACATTGTAATGATGTAACTCCCCGTTGAGTATGGTCATGGACTTGGAACGCCGGATTATCCGTCGAGCCAACGTTTCATTTTCTAGTAACTCGCCCCGGTTCATGTAAGCCTGATATGGGATTGTCCAATCCGGTATGACGTGCAGAGCTGCCACCAATTGAGCCTCCGGATCCGGAATAGCCAACTCTTATTCGGTTGGTACCTTGACTGACGGATTATGCAATATGTCAAGAAAGACATTTGGCGGAACCGGTTTACGCTGAGAACCAAGACGACTTAAAGCGTCCGCCGCTTCATTCTTTTGCTGGTGTATATGGTCCACCTGATATCCCTTGAAGTGACCAGCCACTGTGTCCACCTCTCGCCGATATGCAGCCATGAGTGGGTCTTTAGAATCCCATGTGCCAGACACCTATTGAGCCACCAAATCTGATTCCCCGAAGCACTTAACCCGGCTTAAGTTCATCTCCTTAGCCATCCGAAGACCGTGGAGCAAAGCCTCATATTCAGCTGCATTGTTAGTACAAGGGAACATTAAACGGAGGACATAACAAAACTTGTCACACTACTAGGAAAAGGCCTACTAATGGCGCACCAGTTTTGCCTACTAATGGCGCACTACTGGTGCGCCATTAGTATCACGCCACTAGTATTTCTTACTAATGGCACATCACTGGTGCACCATTAGTATCTGGTATACTAATGGTGCACCATGCAGTGCGCCATTAGTATAGAACACCATGCGCCATTAGTATGCCTCCCAGGGCGCCATATTTAACCATGTGCTTTGGCATACTAATGGAGCACTGTTGTGTGATGCGCCATTAGTATACTTTGGCATACTAATGGCGCACTGTTGTGTGATGCGCCATTAGTATACTTTGGCATTCTAATGGCGCACTGTTGTGTGATGCACCATTAGTATACTTTGTCATACTAATGGCGCACTCTATAGTGATGCGCCATTAGTATGAATATTAGGTTTTATTCTTTTTTACTTTTCTGATTTTTGCACAGGTTACAAAATATATTATTTCACAGAATATAGACAGCAGCACACAGCAACAACAGATTCATCGAATACAATAGAAGATTAGTCTCCGAATACAATTCATCATATTAGTCTCCGAATTCAAAAGACCGAACAAAGATAAAACATTACAAGTCTCGAGACCGCGAGTATCGAGTTTGTCCTCACATTACAAGTCGATATCGATCATCTAAACTACCATCACATAGAAGAGAGTTGCGGTCCTCACGATGAGCATCATCGCAATGAAACTAGTCTTCATCCGGTTCCTCCAACGCTCCCTCCTCTCTCCCGCTAGATAGCGGGCGTATCTAGATTCCGCCTCTGCCCTATTGGTGTACCCTTTGTAACTTTTACCGCTGAAACGGTGAACCTGTCTCCGACACTCCTCCAAGTCGTCGTAGACTCCGGGAACCTTACCCTTGTACACGACATATGACGGCATCTCTATGCACAAGACAAACAAGAAACAATACATACATAAGCAATATATAAGTGTGCAACAAAAGGATTGGAAGAGAAAAACAAGACATGATATTAATAGCACGATTCATGGTCCTACTAATAAATAGCATCGATTACATCTAAGTTGAACGACTGACCAAACCAAAGAGACATACAAGTTCATTAAATTTTAATTACAACATGAGCCAATCGATGTTTCAGAACTACACATAGCATCACTACCGTCGACTCGACTCATGGGACTGGAGCGTGGATGAAGCCGCCGTCTGTCGTGATGGTCATGAAATCACGGGCGTTGTCAGCCTGCATTTGTAGCGTTCCGTCTATCTCCCTATTGGATGGTTGATATCTGAGGTAGAACTGCCCCGAGGTATGAAGGACATCTTGATGGATGATGTCCGCAAACTCCGACTGGATGCGAAAGAATTCTTGTCTGATGTCCGCGTCCTTGATTGCCGACAAGCTCGTGGCCCAATATTTGAAATTATCTGGTAGCAGAAGGTGATGATGGTCCCTTACGATCGCCCGCATGTGATGGAGGGCGTACTAGGCATCCTTGTGACCGCAAGGCGGCTGCTTGATGCAGCAGAACTTAGTATTGTGGGCAAACACGTGCTTGCCGTACCTACGAACTGGCCTGGTGAAGGTGCCTCCAGATTTGGCGTAGCCGGGGAGAACATCATCAAGAACTTTCTTGATATTTGTGTAGTCCATCTTAGAGTCACGGTTCGGGTCGAAATACGTGGCCATGGAATATTTCGGGCTTAAGAGGATGAGTGTGCAATGTGTCACTGCACAGAACACGGAATGTTAGAAAAAAAAAAGAATGATCGAAATCAAAGAAATCATATGTTACGGGTTGATTAAGGGATGACTTACTCGGGAAAGTAAGCCACGAGGAAGTTATCCTTATCTGGGTTTGCCAGAATGACGCCTTCGAGGTGTGAACTCGCGACTTGGCGGTCCCCAACGCTGCCCAAGAGCTTGGCACGCATGTAGAAGGGGTCGACTATCACGATGTCCGGTGTCTTGTCTCTAATGATCCGCATCTCCACACTCAGCGAAAACAGCAGAACGAAGGTGTAGTGCAGCGGATGAAGGTTAAACATAGCAAAGATGTCATCAAACCGCAGGACGATCGTACCCCTGATGGCGATATCCACAAAGCCCTTGCCCTCTGGCACCTTGGCCACGAAAACCGGGTATGCCACATCATTCTCTCTGAGACGCCGCTTCTCCAAATAAAGAACACTGTCATGCAGACTCTGCATAGCACCGGTTGCAGCATTGAGCATATTTGTCGGCAGCATCACCCTACCTGCCACATGCACCCTCCTCGAGATATCCATAGGTGAAGGTGGCCCGTCCTAAGAACGGATCATACTCGGTGCCGGCTGGCTCGCACCCTTTTTACTCTTTCTTTTCCGTCCCTTCTTCTTCTGTTGTAATGGGAACGAGTTCTGCTCATAGACCGCCTTCTTGAGTGTGTTGGGGCTGATAATATTTGGCACCTCGGCTATCTGATGCTCGGTGAAGTCCGCAGCTGGAGGCGTCTCCTGAGAACTGAACGCCAGACGACGCCTGTTGCAACTGGGTTTCTCCGCCGTACCAGCTAGACCGCGGTCGTCTTGGTTGGGTTCTTGAGAAAGAGGCCCGCAGAATTCGTCATCATACCCATGTTCAGCAAAGTACTTATTGACATTGCTAAATGTACGGCCGTCATCATTGTCGTCCTCGTCCAGATCATGTGCCATATGCATGTTCGGATCCAGTGCCATAGGGATGTCCGGCATGTCCGGTAGCGTTGCGGCAGTCTTGCCATGGCTTGGCACCGGCATGACTGGCGGTGTTGTCTTTGGGGTGGTGTCCCCCGCCCCCAAATGAATCTGGCTCTTCGGCCAAAGCAGGGGCTAGCTTAGGCAGGTGCCGAGGGTCATCAGATCATCTTCGTTGGCCCCGGCGGGTTGAATCGGAGGTAACAACTCGTTGCCACCTGGCAGCACCAGAACCAGTTGAACCCTATACATGGTGGGTGGCATCGGTTTACCGCGGAACACGGGGTTGCCCGGTTGAATGATTTTGCCCTTGGCAACATCGACCAACTCGTCATTCACGAAGTGCAGGAGAGTGCACGGAACGTCGGGGGCGCCCTGCGAAAACATGTAGGGAGTCAGGGATGCCCTGTCAAAGGCAAGGAGATGAAGTCCTCGGCCGAGAGGCTTAATTAGTTACCGTCATGATGGCGTCGAGCTCGGCTAATGTCGAGGCACCACCAACGGCGGGCATGCAACTGACGGAGGGGCCGCTTGCTGGCGAGGTGCCGGCCGGCATACACCCAGGTGCATTAAGCTCCAATGCCGGCGTCGGAGACACCAATACCGCCGCCGCTGGAGACACCAATGGCGCCGCCGCCAGAGACACCAATACCGCTGCCGCCGGAGACACCAATGGCGCCGCCTGCGCATTGTGTGAGTTGCTGGTCGTGAGGCTGGGAATCGGGGGAGGCCCCAGTTAGCCACCTGCAATCCACGTCATTATCCCATGAATCAAGGTAGGCATAATGCCGGTGAGCGTCGATCCCAGTTGTTGTTGCACTTGCTCTTGGACCATCTCCGCAATCCGCGCCACTTGCGCCTTGAGTGCTTCAACCTCGCGCGACTGGCTTTCCGAGCTGGTCTTTTTCTCCTTTCGCCCACCAGCGGTATAGTATGACGACCATTTTCTAGACAAGCCTTTGCCGGCCACACGACCAGCTGACGTCAGCTTACTGAGCTTATCCCTGTTTTTCATTATGTGCAACACCCTATTCAAAGGGGTGTCGAAAGGGGAGCTCTGAGACGACCCCGCGCTACTGCTTTCTTTGTCCTGTGGAAGGAACGTAAACCATTTAGAAATATTGGGGATTAATTAAAATGCAACCATAGGGAGCTAATTACGCGGGGGTGTATACCTTACGAGAACAAGCTCAAGCGCCTTGGTCTTCGGATCCGTGGTAAGCTCCTTTGTTACCGAGCCCTCCTTGTACCGGGCCCTGAGAAAGTTCCTGGTCTGCTTGTCATGGTATTTCTCGAAGCGGGGCGGTAGGCCTTGCTCGGCACGCTCCACTTCCTCCTTGTCCCATATAGGCACCGCCACTCTGTAATCGCCGGGACCAAGTTGGTGGACCCCTAAGTTCAACTGCCGCATTTCTTTCCCCCACTGACTTGATTCGGAGGTTGTGGGGCTCTCACACTTGATCTTGAACTCCTTGTAGTCATCTTCACTCATCAAAGGATATTTGGCCTTGATCTTCTCATAACTATCACCGTTGTCAATCATTGCCTTCACTGTGCTTTTCCAAGTAGACAAGGCCGTGCTCATCCTCGTGAGGGCGGCACCGTTCACTTTATTCCCTGAGAGGCGTGTGTTTGCAAACTCAGCGGGGAACTTGTATCGTTCGTGCAGCTTCATGAAGAGGAGGCTGTGCAAATTCCCTCGGTCCTTATGCCTTAGGTTCTCGGTGTTGATCGAGACGGTGCTCCGGAGAAAGCACCCGAGCTGAACCGAGTACCCCTTGACTACGTGTTTGGGCACCGTCGGATGCCTGTCGGAGTTCACTTCAGTGAATTCCTCCCTGACGGTGCCGAGCACGTTCGGGCGCCGGCCTCATCGTTGTGGGCCATGTTTCACTCTAAATAGGAAAAAAGTTTGGTCAAAAAGTTGGTTATCGTCAAGGAACAAGATCATGGTCTCATCATTTAGGGTTTGTCGACACCGAGGCATCCTAAAAGCTATGCTTTTATCATTTAGGGTTTGTCGATGCCGAGGCACCCTAAAAGCCTAAGCATACATCATTTAGGTTCTCATTGACACCGAGGCACCCTATAGAAGCCGAGTTAAGTTTTCATCATTTAGGGTTTATCGATGCCGAGGCACCCTAGGTTAGGCCTAATCACTTGGCACTAATCACTTGGCTCTATTGCCACCTATGTTGGGTTTATCATCTAGGGTTTATCGATGCTAAGGAGAATTCTAAGTTGGGCCTAATCACTTGGCTCTATTGCCACCTATGATTTAATGCAGCAAGAATGGCGGGCAAGTTGATCCTACTTAACTAAGTACTAAGATACCCCGGCCAATGCATTAGTCGCAAGTACCCCATATGTCCTATTTTTAGCAAAGTCATGCTAAAATTCACGGAAAATTTCAGCATGACCTTTGCTAAAAATAGGACATATGGAGTACCTGAATTTGCCGGAACGGAAGTTAATCGACATTCTGGCAAACTCAAGGGCCTCTCGGGGTACCTGCAAATTCATCACGACACAATGGTCGGAGACAAAACCCAGCAAACTAGCACTACAATGTGCCTCTACTTTCATATGGATGAAAAGGCCACAGACCATATGGTCCTCTGCTTGCATATGGACAAAAATCAGCTCAACTTATGTGAGCTTCCATTCCAGATCTAATAGGTCACCCAACAAAAATTATAAGTCCTCACACCATATATACTCTATCACATTATAAGTCCTCCCACCATCAACTATGAAAAAAATCTGAGAGTATAAGTCTGGTTACATTCACCCAAGTCCAAACGTAAAATTCTGTCCAACATAGTACAGCCCACTTTGATAATTTCATAGGATTTAATATACCGAACGAAACCTGACAAGTGATATGTGTTTTAAGTATCTACAGAACTAACTAGCAGCAGGTGTGCAATGACAAAATTCTGGAGTTATGCTATGCAATCTAGAATGTAGTCTAAGGGGAACTAACTAGCAGCAGCTCATCTAGAACACATGTGAGTACTTCAATGGAAATAGCAACATCAGGAAGAAAAGAAGGAACATTGTCCCACAGTAACAACAGCAGGTGCTCAATTAGTCAAGCAGGAGGAACACACAAGCAAAGCATGTGTTCAATTAGTGAAGCAGTTGGTGTGACTGTACAAATTACTCTACTGATACATGATACATGTGTCATGTGCATTGATCACTATAGCCTTGTTCTCTGACCAAACATCTTCATCTCACTACATGGATAACGCAGTGTACTGTTATGTCCACTCATAGACCAAAAAATTGCAACCAATAATGAACAAATGCCTAACAGTTGCATGGAGCTACTGGATTAAGTGAGAGCTATATGTGGTTTTTTTTTAAAACAAGTGATAACTCCTACATGCTTGCCAGGCCAAGAAAAAAATGAGTGTTGTTTCCAGAATTATTTCTTAGAGTGAATACAGTATGTTCTCCAAAACTCAGCAAACAATATGCAGATCGTTCTTAGTGTCTCTTGCTTTTCTGATAGCCAAATAGCCACTAATAATATGCCATTGGGGTCATCATCACTTCAAATCATTTTTCTGGGAACAAAGGAATGTATAAACTGAATTTGCAGAATAATAAAGACAGGTATGAGTTGCTAGCTGTTATGAGGCACCAGATATGTCTTTGCTTGCTGCAGTTGTGGTTCTGTGTCATTGATGTCCTAGGAGTTTTGTCAAATTTTACTAGCTGAAGTGTGTTGCTATTTCCTGTCTACCTATGTGTGCCACAGTTACTTTGTTACATAATTACCCTTTCATAAACTAAGCAATTAACATGAGCACATAGTTACATACTAGTATGTTTCACACAAAAGCAAACAAATCTCCTGGAATGTGTCACGAAATTGAGTTTTAACCAACTGCCATATATAATTTTTCTATTAAGCACAGATCATTTTTGGTCAGGTTTCTTTTCTAGAAGAAGTATAAATATGCTCCTAAACAAACAAGGCCAGCCCTGTGGCGAGTTGGATAACAGCTTGCTACACTGACAGAGAGGAAGACGAAATTGAAGGGGGGGAGGGGAACTGGTGCAGCTCACCGAGAGGAAGATGATGGCGAGCTCGTGCGGGGCCTGGGTTGACGAGGTGATGCGGATCGACGGTGAGGCCGTGGTGGCCGGAGGTGGAAGAAGACCTCGATCTGCATGATGCAGAGTCGTCGAGCTCGAACGGCTGGCCGTAGATGACGTCGAAGAACACTGCAGAGATCTTGGACTCCTTGGTGGGGTGCGGGGACGACGGTGGTCGCGGGGACGATGCGGTGACGGGGACAACCTAGTCGGGTGAAGCAGCGCGAGGGGAGGGGAAGTGGGGAGGTGCTAGGATGTGGAGCGGGCGCGAGAGTCGTCGGAACGGGCGCGGGGGAGCCGGAGCGGGTGTGGAGCGGGTGCGGGTGTCGTCGGAGCGGGTGTGGCAGGGGAGGGAAGGGGGATCTGGCGAGGGAGAGGGAAGGGGGGATCGGGCGAAGGGGTATCCAGCTAGAGGGGGGAATGTTAGTAATGGCTCACCCGCCTCTGGTGCTCCATTAGTAGTTTTTTTTCTGATAGCAATGGTGCACCCTCCTCTGGTGCGCCATTAGTAACTTTTTTTTCTGATAGCAATGGTGCACCCTCCTTTGGTGCGCCATTAGTAACTTCTTTTTTTCATTATTTCTTGTTGCATCTAATAATTTGTTTTTTTATCAAATTTTTTATTTTCATGAGGACTAGAACAAAGGATATCATCAAATATCATCAATTTTTTTAAAAAAATATCATCAAATTTGCTTTTTAATTTTTAATTGAAAATATCATCAAATTTGTTATTTGAAAATATCATCAAATTTGTTATTTGAAAATATCATCAAATTTGTTATTTGAAAATATCATCAAATTTGTTATTTAAAAATATCATCAAAAAGTGGGGGAGGGTGCGGGGTGTCGGCGGCGGCGGTGGAGCGGGCCGGGGGAGGGTGCAGAGGGTCAGCGGCGGCGATGGAGCGGGGAAGGGTGCGGTGGGTCGTCGGCGGCGGTGGAGTGGGGGAGGGTGCGGGGGGTCGGCGGCGGCAGTGGAGCGGGGGGGTGTGGGGAGTGCTCGGTGGCGAGGGGGATAGCTATCGAGAGGAAGGGGGGTCGAGATCTAGTGTCCTCATGAATATTCAATATTTTTTCATATTGAATATGAAAAAATATCATCAAATTTGAAAAAATATTCATGAATTCAAAAAGTGCCCATGAAATTTAAAAGTATTCATGATATCAAAAAGTGCCCGAGAAATGAAGACTACGATTTAAATACAATCGATCTTAGCTAGCTATCTATTCACAATCTTCTTACCCTTCTTTTTTGCAAATGGAGTTCTTCTATGGAACGGACGTCCTTTAGGTAGGGTGGTCCTGCTTCTTCATCGTCGTCGTCATATTCGATCTTCGGGTCGCCGTACTTGTCGAAGTCTTGCTCATTGGCCACTCCATCCATTCCGATGATCTTCCTTTTGCCTCTCCTCACGACAACACGACTGGGCTTTGACGGGTCGGTAATGAAGAAGCATTGGTCCACTTGGGACGCCAGTACCCATAGCTCATTTTTCACGATGACGTTTGCGCCCACGGTCTTGGATTTGGCTTCGGGTATAACCATGGTGGTGAAATACCGGTCTTCTTTTAGGACGCTCTTGGCCCATCTGACACGGAACATCGGGACCTTCTCTCCAGCGTAGCTCACCTCCCAGATCTCCTCGATCCTTCTGTAGTATCTGTCCTTGTCGTTACCGTTGTAGGATTCCATCGTTACCCCGGAGTTCTGATAACCATGGCTCTTCATGTCCTTGTCCTCGGTGTAGAATGTGTAGCCGTTGATATCGTACGCCTCATAGGTCATCAGGTTGTGCTCGGCGCCCTATGACAAGGCGAATATGAGTTGTTCTTCCGCGGAAGAATCCTCATGTAAAGGGTACGACAGAAGCTTCTGCTTGAACCAACGCGTGAAACAAGAGTTGTGCTCTTTGATTATATCTCCGTCCGTCCTCTGTTGGCCTCGGTCATTGTACGTCCTCTCAATAAAGGTTTTGTGCTCTACCACCCAAGGATCGACCACATCTATGTGTTGTAGCGCTACTAGGTTTTCTCTTTCAAAGTCGGTGAGTCGACCCTCGAAGTCGACATGCATTTTGCGCCTTTCGCTTCTTTCCCGGCTCTGGCGCCTTTTGCTTCTTTCCCGGCAGTGGGCAATCTTTCCAATTTTCAACAGCCCGTCTATTTCCTCGCCGCTCCTCGTACGCGGTCGTCTTCGGGGTTCGGTTTCACCATCGAACAGATCCTTGCGTTTTCTCCACTGGTCATCATCGCGAAGCCACCTTCGATGTCCCAAGAACACGGTTTTCGAAGACCCGGGATCTCTATCTAGCCGGCGATACGTTGTGTCATCCATGCACCTGACGCATCCAGAAAATCCGTGGACCACCTGCCCTGCGACATATCCGTAACTGAGATAGTCGTGCACCGTCGTGAGCAGTGCGGCTCTCATAGGGCAATATTATTTCTCTGCGGCGTCCCACGTATTGGCTGGCGTTTTCCACAGTGTGTGTAGCTCCTCTTCAGCAGCCCCAGATACAGATTGATGTCGTCCCCTGAATGTACTTCCTCTTCATGCACAACCAGGGGGGAAGGTTGTACATCCACACAAACACAGGCCAGGTGCTATGTGTGCTTCTCTGGCTGCCAAACGGATTGACTCCATCGGTGCTCGCGCCCAGCACGATGTTCCTTGGATCCATCCCAAATTCTGGGATTTCAAAGTTCAACGCTTGCCACTGGCTGCCATCCTTAGGATGACTAAGCATCTTGTCTTTTTTATTTATCTCCGGGTCATTTGCGTCATCTTCTCGCTTCTTCTCCTCCCTGTCCGTGTGCCAACGCAGGAGCTTTGCTACCTTAGGGTCCGCAAAATACCGCTGCAGACGAGGAGTGATCGGAAAGTACCACACCACTTTTTGAGGAGCTTTCTTCCTCTTCTTGCATCAAGTGATGCCGCACACCGGACATATGGTAGACTCCGCGTGCTCATCCCGATAAATGATGCAATTGTTCATGCACACAAGGTATTTCACGTGCGGTAAATCCAGAGGACACACGACTTTCTTCGCCTCCTCGAAACTGGTCGGGCACTTGTTCCCCTTGGGAAGACGTTCGTGCCAGATTGACATGTTCTCGTCGAAGCATGTGTCGGTCATTTTGTGTTTTACCTTCATCTCCAGAGCCATGAGCGTTACTTTCAGGTGGGTATCCTCGGGTCTGCATCCTTCATACAATGGAGTAACCGCATCTATCTCCAGTTGATCCAGCTTGGCTTTCTCTTGGGCGGCAGCTCTTGCGTTATCCGTTTGCTTGAGAAGCAGTTCTTGATGGTCCATCGTCGTCTGATCCGCCGGCATCTTCATCTTCATGATCATGCCCTTCGCCTTCTCCGGCATCTTCCTCATCATCATGTACGGCATCTTCTACATGATGACTGTGTACAGCATCACCGTCGTAATCATGTCCTGGAGATTCTTCGTCTTCTCGCCCGCCCGAGCCGCGGTGGTTGTCTTGCTGCCCTTCCTCAGTTCTTCCCCCCTTCATAGTCATCTTCATCACCTTGCCACCGATAGCCATCCATGAAACCACGCAAGAGCAGGTGGTCCCGCACCTGCCCGGAATCCGGGTCCGCAATAAGGCTCTTCAGCTTGCATCTTCGACACGGACATCTTATCTCCGTCTCGTTCTTTTGAAGCATCTCGGCCTTCGCGGAGCTCAAAAACCTATTCACGATGCCTTCGGTCATCGTGAGGACCATGGTCGCCTGCGGGGTAGAGCAAAACCATATTTTAGAACCAAGAAAAAATTTGGCATGACTTTCCCTAAAAATAGGACCAAAAAGAATGAATAGTGCCAAAATTCTCGCCGAAACGGAAATGAATCAACATTCCGGCAAAATATTGGCAACTATCGCATTTCAAATACCGGTACCTGCAAACACAAACATATGTGCAACACCACAAACATATGCAACACCACAAACATACATAGATCTAGCTAGGCCACAAAAAGTGCGTGTGCACGTTGTTGGAGTGAGCTAGGGAGAAAAAAAAGTAGATCTACAACATGAAGATAGCTTTCCCCTTACTTACCTATCAAAAAAAAGGTAATTTCACCACTTAATTTTGATGAATCTATGGTGCAAATGAGGTGAGGAGGAGGAGGCAACCGACAAGCTTGGAGAAGAGGTGGAGGGAATGAAGTGGGAAAGTGAGTGTGTAGGTGTGGCTGTCCAAAATATCTAGCTGGTCCCAGGTTACTAATGGCGCACCACACAGCCATGCGCCATTAGTATCCCAACATACTAATGGCGCACCTGCTGGTCGTGCGCCATTAGTAGTTTTGCAAAAAAATAGTAAATATATATATATATATATATACTAATGGCCCACCGTGGCATAGTGCGCCATTACTAGTTTAAACTAGTAATGGCACACTTTGCAACGGTGCGCCATTAGTAGTTTTGCAAAAAAAAGAATAAAAAAATACAGTAGTGGCGCACTCCATGGCTGGTGCGCCATTACTAGTTAGAACTACTAATGGCGCACTTTGCCAGGATGCGCCATTAGTATGTTTGGAAAAATGAAAAAAAATTGTTACTTGTGGCGCACCTTGTGCCTAGTGCGCCATTAGTGCCTTCCACACTAATGGCGCATCACCACGTGGTGCGCCATTAGTATATAGTAGTGGCGCACCTCTTCTCTCGTGCGCCATTAGTATCAATTTCATCTATAGCCCTTTTCCTAGTAGTGTCACCTAGTGAGGAAGTTAGTATGACTCCAGCCCCTGAGCCATCCAACTGTCTAGACCCATCAAAATGAATAGTCCAATATGTATTATCTGGTTTCTCTTCAGGTGCCTGTAACTCTGTCCAATCATTGATGAAGTCCACGAGTGCCTAGGATTTGATTGATGTGCGGGGTATATATTTGAGCCCATGAGGTCCAAGCTCAATCGCCCACTTGGCAATCCGGCCAGTTGCTTCTGTGTTTTGAATGATATCTCCCAGAGGGGCTGAACTGACCATTGTGATTGGATGGCCCTAAAATAGTGTTTAAGCTTCCGGCTTGCGGTAAACACTCCATACACCAGCTTCTGCCAATGTGGATACCTCTGCTTTGACTCAATGAGCACCTCACTGATATAATAAACCGACCGTTCAACCAGATATTCCTTGCCGTTTCCTTGCGCTCTACCACAATAGCCACGCTAACATCTCGGGCAATAGCACCACATATAGCAATAACAGCTCTTTATCGATCGGCGCTGCAAGCACAGGCGGTTTAGCTAACTGCCTCATCAGATCCTCAAACACTTTATTAGCTGCCTCGCTCCAAACAAAATTATCTGTTTTCTTAAGCATCTGATATAAAGGGATGGCCTTCTCTCCAAGGCGACTGATAAACCGGCTTAAAGCTGTAATCCGGCCGGCCAGGCGTTGAACATCATTGATACACGCCAGTTTAGCCAAAGATGTAATTGCTAAATTTTTTTCCGGATTAGCTTCAATGCCTCTGTTTGACACCAGAAAACCCAAGAGCTTGCCTGCTGGAACACCAAAGACACACTTCTCCAGATTGAGCATCATCTTGTAAACCCGGAGGTTGTCAAAGGTTTCTCTCAAATCATCTATAAATGTTTCCTCCTTTCTGGACTTGATCACAATATCATCCACATATGCATGAACATTACGCCCAATCTGCGTATGAAGGCAATTCTGAACACAGCGTTGATAAGTTACCTGGGCGCTCTTCAGTCCAAAGGGCATGGGGACATAATAGAAGGCTCCAAAAGGAGTGATGAAGGTTGTCTTCTCCTGGTCCTTAACCGCCATTTTGATCTGATGATGACCAGAGTAATCTTCCAGAAAACATAAACGGTCACAACCCGCCGTAGCATCAATGATCTGATCAATATGAGGGAGGGCAAAGGGGTCTGCAGGGCAAGCTTTGTTCAAATCTGTGTAATCCACACACATCCGCCAAGTGTCGTTTTTCCTAAGAACCAGCACTGGATTAGCCAACCACTCTGGATGAAAGACCTCCACGATAAACCCTGCGGCCAACAACCGAGCTACCTCTTCACCGATAGCCTTACGCCTTTCTTCATTGAAGCGGCGGAGAAACTACCGGACCGGTTTAAACTTAGGATCAATGTTGAGTGTGTGCTCAGTGAGTTCCCTCGGTACACCTGGCATGTCAGAAGGTTTCCATGCAAAGATGTCTCGGTTCTCACGGATGAACTCGATGAGCGCGCTTTCCTATTAGGGATCCAGGTTAGCGCTGATGCTGAACTGTTTGGATGAATCGCCAGGAACAAAGTCAACCATCTTAGTATCTGTGGCCGATTTAAACTTCAACGCTGGATCGTGTTCCGTAGTTGGCTTTTTTAAAGAAGTCATGTCTGCCAGATCAACTTGCTCCTTATAGAATTTCAACTCCTCCATAGCACAAACCGACTCAGCATAAGCCGCATCACCTTCCTCACATTCCAGAACGATCTTTCTGCTTCCATTACTGTGATAGTCCCCTTATGGCCTAGTATTTTAAGCTGTAGATAAACATAACACGGCCTCGCCATGAATTTAGCATAAACCGGCCGCCCAAACAAGGCGCGGTACGGACTTTTGATTTTTACCACCTCAAAAGCCAATGTTTCTGACCTTGAATCGTAATCATCTCCAAAAGCCACCTCTAAGGCTATCTTGCCCATAGGATATGCAGACTTACCAGGAACCACACCATGAAAAATGGTGTTTGATGGTTTAAGATTCTTATCTGTCAACCCCATACGGCGGAATGCGTCATAATATAGAATGCTGATACTACTTCCCCCATCCATGAGCACTTTAGTAAACTTGTATCCCCCAACTTGAGGGGCCACCACCAGGGCCAAGTGACCCGGATTATAAACCCGGGGTGGGTGATCCTCTCTACTCCACAAAATGGGTTGCTCAGACCAGCGCAAATACTGAGGCACTGCCGGTTCAACAAAGTTTACTGCCCTCTTGTGTAGCTTCTGATCACGTTTACACAAACTAGTAGTGAATACATGATATTGCCCACTATTTAGTTGCTTAGGATTGCTCTGGTAACCCGACTGCTGCTGCTAACCTCCCTGGTGGCCTTGGTGCCCTTGATTGACGTGTCCGGTTTGGTTGCCTGGAAACCCTAAACCGGAACCGCCACCTCTGTAACCCGGCCCATGATAACCACCTCCTGAACCGCCGGGCGGGCCATTTCATACTGCAACATATTGGAGTTCTTGAAATCCCGCATGATATAATAGTCCTTCCAAAGATGTGATGCTGGCTTCTCCTTTGATCCATACTTTGGACAGGGTTGATTTAACAGGCGTTCCAAATTGGAGCCTGAACCTCCGCCCCTCTGGGGCTAATTGTCCTTGCGGTGCTGGCCATTCTCCTGAGCATTGGTGTTAGCTACAAAGTCCAAGCTGTTGTCGGCCTTGCGCTTACCACTCTTCCCATGGCCTGCCGGATTATGCTGCTGACCCTTGGTGTTGCCGTTCTTCTTCCCTTTCCCCGGTTTGTCCTCCTATGAATCCGGGTCCTTGGTGTTATCTGAATCGGCGCACTTAACCAAAGCGGCCATGAGCATTGACATATCGTTCCAGTGATGCTTGAGCCTTCCTAACTTCTGTTTGAGCGGCAGAAAATGGAAATTGCCCTCCAACATTAGTACTGCGGTATTTGCATTGATACGATCCGATGAGTGCAAAATTGCTGAGACCCACTTGACCCAATGGGTCGTGGACTCCCCTTCCTCTTGGACACAAGCGGCCAGATCCATGATTGACATCGGCTGCTTACAAGTATCCTTGAAGTTCTGGATAAACCGGTGCTTCAAATTGGCCCAAGATCCGACAGAATTAACTGGTAAGCTCTTTAACCAAGTACGAGCTGTTCCCTCCAACATCATGGTGAAGTATTTGGCACATACCGCTTCGTCCACATCCAGCATCTCCATTGCCATCTCGTAACTTTCAACCCACGCCTCTGGTTGCAAATCAGCGGTGTAATTGGGCACCTTATGAGGTCCTTTGAAATCCTTGGGCAGTCTCACATTATGCAAAGCGGGGGTGAGACACGGCACCCCTAAGGAAATGAATACTACCCCTAGTTCTACTGAAGCGGTAGGGTGAACCGGAGTATGTTGACGCGCTCCGTGTCGAGCTGCTAACTCGGCCTCCCGACGCGTGCGGCCATGATCCACAACATCTTACGCATTAGGACCTCCCCCTGCCAGGTTGTGCCCTCGCGGCGAGTTACGGCGACGTGCGCTACTTGACAGAGCCGGTTCATCCTCCACGTGTCTGCTATAGCTCCGGCTTGGACGGGGAGTAGAATGAATCCTCTCACGACTGTGTGAGTATGCCTGCTGCTGGTTTAGCGCCGTTTGGAGGAGGTCTCTAGCCCGACGTGCCTCAATCGTAACCGGCGATTCATCGTCGGTTGGGAGGGCTGCCAGGCATGAAGCGGCGGCCACGATATTGTCCAAGAGGTTGGAATAATGACCGGGAGGTGTTGGTACATACTGCGTCATAACATTGTTCCGACGAGGCGGGTCCATCGTGCGCGGTTGAACCGGCGCTCCTGTTCCTGGTCCTTCCGTCCGGTTCAGTACTAGCTAGTTACTAGCTCCTCCTCCTGGTGTGTTGAAGAGGTTTCGTGGTTCATAACCCGATGGGAGGTGCGATCGGTACCTTCTTATCATGACTTCTTCGGAAGCACTCTGATCCAGCCTAATCCGGTAGGCCTGTGCTTCCAACTCGGCCTGTTCTGTAGCCATCCTAGCGTTCTCTGCCGCTAAGTCCGCTTTAGCCTGAGCTATTTGATCCTTCACCTTCGCAATCTCCGCGTTGTGCTGATCCTGAGCTGCTGCATCCACCTCTGCGGCCACCAATGTTGCCAAAGCATCGAACAGGTCAGACAGGACTTGAGCTGGAGGCGGCGCAGAGCTTCCTGCTCCTGCCGGCGTAGCCGTCGCTGAACCGGAGAGTATTGCTGCAGTAGTTGATGAGTGAGGCGCCGATTGTGTACCGGCCATGAAGATAGCGGCCCGGTTTGGCAGATCAAGGGGGTCCGGAATACTGTTGCCCTCGGATCCTCCGCCAATCCGGCCATCCTGCAACTGATAGAGCGATTTGGTCTCTCCGGAAGACTCATTGTCGGAACAGACAACGGTTTCTCCATCGGATGCCGGTCCGTCCTCACATTCTGCTCCATGGATGACACCTACAAAAACACGCTTCGTCACGGGTGGGACCGGCGACGAACTTGCATGCTGAGCCGTTTTGATGATGTCGGTGTCGGTGTCCGGCTCAGGGGCCGGTTCGCCAATCTTGCCGATGAAGACGTGAATCCCACCAAAGGGGACCCGGTACCCATATTCAATTGAATCGGCCTCGGAACCCCATCCTGCGTTGTCAATGTAGAGCTTGCCGCGACGACTCTTCTTCATCCGTCCCACAGCGTATCCCTTGAGTCCATCAAAGCTGCCCTTCAAGAACTCGAAACCATCGTGCGATAGTCCCATGGTGGGCGCCAACTATCGTGGGTTTGTCACGGCAGATGTCCTTGTGAAAGGACTTAGTCGTGGAGCCATCGCAATGGGTTAGCTTAAAGGGGTTAAACCGGACAAGGGAACACGGGGAGTTTTGTACTAGTTCGGCCCCTACGAGGAAGGTAAAAGCCTATGTCTAGTTGTGATTGGTATTTCTATTGTTTCGAAGGCCAGGGAGCGAATCTGCTTTGTCTGGCTCTCGAGTTATTGTCTGTCCCTTGAACCGCTGCCGGGTCGTCCCCTTATATACATGGGTGGCGCCCGTCGGTTTACAGAGTCCCGAAGCCGGATCATAAACGTTTCCGGTTCGGTCTCTACACTTCCTATCTTACAAAGCAAGTTACATGATTAAGTTGGTTTACATCTACAGGCCTTAACCCACTTCCGGGCCTTGGGCCTTTGTAAAGCGTCATCATCTTCACATCTTCATAAAGTTAATCCGGCTACTTCTGGCCGATTTACGTCCAGTAGTAATATCCCCAACACGCGGCGGGACGCAAGAAGAGCGCGCCGCGGCCGCCTGAACCGCAAGCAACCACGCGCATAGAGCAGTTGAACACACATGAAATGGTCACCTACAAGCGGGTCGATAGTTGCGTCGCTGCGTAGAGAGCGGCCGTGTGCTACCACCTCCGTCTAGTCTATAGTCCCCTTTATATTGTGTGCCATAGTTTGCCCTCAAATTTAACCAACAAAATTTTAATTCATGTTATAAAAATTATATAATTGGAAACTATGTACAAATACGAATCCAACTATATAATCTTTGGCGACATGCATTCGTATGTTATTAGTTAAATCATACTTATAAACCAGGACGGGGGTACGGTAGGTAATTAAATCGACAACTTTTTTTATTAACCGTATGTGTACGTGGCCTTTCATCCTCCTCTCGGACGTCTTGTCACCCCGTTGCCGCAGACTGCTTACAGCGCAAGCTTGCGCAGCGCGCGGGGGTCTTCTTTTATCCAAATGGTGGCGCTAATGAATCATCAGTGAGCCCGTTCTCGCGCAACCTTGAAGGTTCCCGCGCAAGCTTCCGGCCCGACTCGGTGAAATCCCCCAAAATCCCAATGCTTACCGGCCTGCTATAAAAACCCTCACGGTCGGCAAGTGCTGCTTCTCATTTTTCCCTCCCTCCGTGTAGCTTATCTCGTTTGCTTCTCCCACAATCGCCAATGGCACCGGTCTGCCATCGTTCCTCGGCCATTCCGCCGTCATCAGAGGACAACTCCAGCTGGGAGGCTAGACCGCGGCGGCGGCACAGTCCCCGAGGTAGTGTAGTGCGTGTGGCGTCCCTGTTGGGTGTGCGCGGAACATCCACCACACGCTCTGCCGCCGTTGCATGTCGGCAGCTGTTGCCGGCCGCCGTTGCCGCAATAGCACTGGTGAAAGGCAGGGCCATCACCCGCTCTGCTGCTGTGGCTTGAAGACGGCATGTGGCCGTCTTGGCCTCCACCCAACTGCTGGCCACCGCGGCCATCACTCGCTCCGCCACCGCGGCCCGAAGGCGGGAGGTGTTGGTCATGGCCGCCACCCCATCGTTGGCCGCCGTGGCCACCAGCCCACCATCGACCACCGGGGTCATCACCTGCTCCGCCACCGCCGCCCAAAGGTGGGAGGCGGAGGTGGATGCCCGCACGTGCGTCAGTGACCTTGCGCCCTACACCGAGTTCCTGCGGGAGGACGAGGAGCGCCTCATCAAGCATGCAAAGAGCCTTACCGCCGCCGTGGTCGTGGCACACGCCGCCTTAGAGGCAAGGAATTAGGAGATCTACGAGGAGAACCACCGCTTCAAGAGGGGTCGTCTGGAGCGGCAGAGGGCGTTCGAGGTGAGCGTCGTTGAAGCTGAACAGCGGCAGGCACCATATTGCGGTTGCCCAGCTCATCGGTAGGCTCCTCCTCCTCCCCCTCTTACTGAGCGCGCTGGGCAGAGGAAAGGCAGCCAAAAGTAGTACAAAGCCCCTCCGCAGTAGTAGTAGTATTTAGGGGTTCTTTTGTTCAGTTCATCTAACTATAGATGTGGTGGAACTGAAGAATGTACTTAAAATTAGCTAGTATATCTAGTTGAACTAGCTATTTCAGTACGTGGTTGGCAACAATTGGGGAAACGTTTGGTCGGTTTAGCTGTCGAGTTGAACTGTTTGTATAAATTAAGAACGTCTGCTTAATCTATGAATGGAATCTATGCTTAATTACTGCTAGTGATTTTTAGCTTCATATTTTGACAAATCGCATTGTTACAAGGTTGACAAATGGCAATGTTACAAGATCAACAAAAGTTAATCTTTCCAGTTTGACAAATGGTAACATACCCAATGTGACAGATGCAAATCTTACCAGATTGTTTGTAGGTGGTTATACACTGGTCATCTAAAAGAACCGTTTGCGTTGAAGAGATGCACAAATCCTGCTCTCACTTTCCATATGGTGTTCTATCTAAAACGTTTGCGATCAAGAGCCGCAAAAATCCTGCTCAGCACATTTTCCCTTGGCATCCTGGGGAAGCTCCCGGTTTGCATGCGGGTGTTATTACTAAAAAATTGCGATAAGTGTTTTATTTTTAAAATCCATTAATTTTTTTTCAGCCGAAAATCGCTTGATAAGTCTGTACATTAAGAGAGAAAAACACAAGTTCGCTCAAACCATATCTTTCATTCAGTCATACTACAAATTTATATTCATATGATCGAGATACAGTATTAAAAACAAGAAAGAAAACTATTCCAGGCGGCGGCGTGCCGCGCTGTCGTTGTTGTTATCGTCCTCCAGGACGTCGTTGTCGACGGCAGCGTCCCATGCCACTAAGGGGGGCGTGCACACGGAGAGGAAGGCGGGCAGCCATGGAAGTCAAGGGGATCACTTCCCAGTGAGCCTGCGCAGCATACAGCTCGCACGTTTCCCTGTGAGCCTGCGCATTCGAGGACAGCTTGCACGGCTCTCTGTTAGCCTGCGCACCGGACTGCGCTCGCACGCCTCCCGTTTAGTCAAGGTCAAGCAGCTGCCCGCACGGCACCCCCTGCAGCCATTAAAACCAAGACACATGGCGTCACGTGAATGGTTAACAGAACGCACATGGTTTGAATTATACAATCGTTTGAGATATTAATGTGGCACCTATTTTTCAAAATGCCTTTGTTGGCTGTCATTATTCGAGTGCGCCTTCTCTCAAAATGGACACAAAAAATACCACAACATGTCGGGTGCCATTCCATGATAGCTTACCAAGTTTCATGAATTTCAAACGAGTTTTGGATTTACTAGATCTTAAAAATAAAGTATCTCAACGTTTTAGCGGCAATCAATGGTACTCTGGTGTTTGAAATTCATTCCCATTTCTTGTATGGGACCTAAGCATGCACCCAAGGACACATATTTGATTTTTCAACCAATTTATATGCACTGGAGCATGTGCATGTAGTTCAAATTTGAATTATGCAGATAATTGCATTGAAAACATAGTTAATGCATAAAAATGTCCAAACAAACCCTGAAAAATCACAAAAATTGACACAACACTCCTGTTGTTCTATGTTGACAAGAGAAAGTTTTTGAAAGAAATAAGAGGCAATGAATATCGTTTCATCCCCAAAGGTGGGATGTTCCCTAGCGAAACCATCATGCTTGTTGTGAGCAGCTCTGGTTTGTGAGAAGCATATACCCAAACCTGCCCCAAATGGGATAAAAAATTTACCATGGCATGTTGATGCCGCTCCATGATAGCATGCCATGTTTCATGAATTTTAGATGAGTTTTGGATTTACTAGAATTGAAAAACGAGGTATCTCAATGTTTTGTCGACAATAAACAGTGCCCTAGTGTTTGAAATTCATTCTCATTTCTTGCATGGGAACTAAGAATGCACCCAAGGACACATATTTTATTTTTCAACCAATTTATGTGGACTGGAGCATGTGCATGTAGTTCAAATTTGAATTATGCACATAAATGCATTCCACACTCAGTTAATGCATAAAAATGTCCAAACGAACCCCGAAAATCACAAAATTTGACACAACAGTATTGTTGTTCTATGTTGACATGAGAAATTTTTTGAAAGTAATAAGAGGCAATGGATATTGTTTCGTCCCCAAAGGTGGGACGTTCCCTACCGAAACTATCATGCTTGTTGTGAGAAGCTCTAGTTCGGGAGAAGCATATACCCAAACCTGCCCCAAATGGGACAAAAGATTTACCATGGCATGTTGATGCCGCTCCATGATAGCATGCCAAGTTTCATGAATTTCAGACGTGTTTTGGATTTACTAGAATTTAGAAACCAGGTATCTCAATGTTTCGCCGGTAATCAATGGTGCCCTGGTGTTTGAATTCATTCTCATTTCTTGCATGGGACCTAAGCATGCACCTAAGGACACAAATTTGATTTTTGAACCAATTTATATACACCGTAGCATCTACATGTAGTTCAAATTTGAATTATTTACATAAATGCATTAAAAACTTAGTTAATGCATAAAAATGTCCAAACGAACCCCGAAAAATCACAAAAATTGACACAACACTCATGTTCTTCTATGTTGACACGAGAAATTTTTTGAAAGAAATAAGAGGCAATGGATATCGTTTCGTCCCCAAAATGTGGGACATTCCCTATAGAAACCATCATGCTTGTTGTGAGAAGTTGTGGTTTGTGAGAAGCATCTACCCAAACCTGCCCCAAATGGGACAAAAAATTTACCACGGCATGTTGATGCCGCTCCATGATAGCATGCCAAGTTTCATGAATTTCATACGTGTTTTGGATTTACTATAATTTAGAAACCATGTATCTCAATGTTTGCGTCCTTGTGACGGTGGCAGGGTGTTTAACATTCATTCCCATTTCTTGCATCAGACCTAAGCATGCAACCAAGGACACATATTTGAATTTTCAACCAATTTATATGCATTAGAGCATGTGCTTGTAGTTCAAATTTGAATCATGCACATGAATGCTTTGAAAACTCAGTTAATGTATAAAAATGTCCAAGCGAACCCCGAAAAATCCCAATAATTGACACAACACTCATGTTGTTCTATGTTGACACTAGGAAAAAATTTGAAATCGAGAAGAGGCAATGAATATTGTTTCGTCCAGAAAGGTGAAACGTTCCCTACCGAAACTATCACACTTGTTGTGAGAATGTCCGGTTTATGAGAAGCTTATTCCCAAACCTGCCCCAAATGGGACAAAAGCAAGTATGTGGACGTTTGCCGGAGAGCCACGGTGTCGTGGTGTTCGAATTTCATCCCCATTTCTTGCATGGGACATAAGCATAAACCCATGGACACATATATGATTTTACAACCCATGTTGCTTCACCGGAGCATGTGCATGTAGTATAATTTTAAATTGTGCACCTGAAATGGCTAGAAAACCAATTTAATGTATAAAAGGTTCAAACGAACCCTGAATAATTCCAATTCTTTTACCGCACACATATACTTGCTTGTTCACTACAGATAAAAGGTCTAGCAATTCAAACAACATCCAGGGCCGCTGTGACACAATTATGTAATTCAAATCAAGATGAAAAATCAAGTAGATCGCACGTAGTTTGTTATCACCATCCATGTGAGATGAAGCACAAAATATCCTGGAGAACCCTCGGTGTATAGTACGCCTATGGCTTACGCGAGAAGCTGCATCGGCTACAGTCCACAGCCGGCGTCTCCAGCCCACTAGCTCACTCCCCAACTATCATTTCACTATTCAATCGTCGCCGGTGGAAGATGGGCACATGGAACCGCATCGTGAGGGCAACTTCCATGGCCCGCTCCGGCACGAGCGCGACCGCAGCCGCCATGTGCGTGCTAACAAGGTGTGTGAGCACGGACTCCGCCGCCATGCGCCTGCTAACAAGATGCATGAGCGCGACCGCATTCTGTGACTAGGCGGCCAAGGCAGCCCAAACGGCCGTTGTTGTTTCTTAGGTGGCGGCAGCAACATCTGCCTCGGGGATAGCAACTGGCGAGAACGGCACATCAGCTGTCCGTTCCGCAGCGGCGGCCTAAGCCATGATGGAGGCCGCCCACAACCATGTCGAGGCGACCCACGCCAAGCTCCTGGCGGTGACCGCTCAAATCAGATGAAGCTTCCCCAGCAATGGTTGGCAACCCACAGTCGAAGAGTTGGCAATCGCCGAGAGCGTTCGAGCAGCTGCCCGTTCCTCCGCCGCATACCTTGCAACGACGGAGCCCGTCCAAGCCCATATCGTGGCCGCCCACGCCCAGGCCGTGGCGGCCTTTTCCAAAGAGGTGGTGGACACGGATGGCGAGATGCTTGCCGAGTATGGTGCGATGGATGCCATGGAGCCCCTTCCCCAAGGAGACCGTCAGGCGCGAGCTGGACATGGAGGCGGCGACGGTGATCTACGAGCACCAGCCGTAGTACTAGTACTCTTTGTTTTGTTTAATTAAGAGCACCGATCTTTAATTTGTTAGAGTAATGTTTAGGTCGGCTAGCTCTGTTTAATTGCTGAACTTGCTCAATTAAGAAGTGTGGGTGTGTTGTAGTCTCCTTTGTGTAACCAAATTATGCAATGACATGGATGGCCACTATAACCAGGGAAATTCGAACCAAATTTTTTGACGTTCAAACTCATCACACATGGCTTAAGCTATCTGAATCGTTTGTGATGTTCACATATATACATAGTTCTGAATAAGGGACCGTGTCTGCTGACAATTTGAGCGCCAGTTTTTTCGCTGAAGCGATTCCAAATTTTTGGCTTCCGTGGAAATATCTACCTCCCCGCGCCCTCCCCTTTACCAAAAGACACATTTCCCCTGTTTCCCCCTTCCTTTCCATGTTGAAATCTTCACTCCTTGCTTGAAGCGCCGCCTCCTCGCAAGTGATCCTCCTTCACGCAGCTCAGCCTCGTCTATCCAGGCAGGTAATCCACACCCGACCACCATCATCCTCCTCCTTCCACATCCCACATGCCCCGACCGCCGGCACGAGCGCGACACCTTGCACCCAAATCACCGACCCCTCCACCAAATAAGCGTCGCCCTAAGCCATCATGCACGCAGTATAGCAAGGATCTCAAGGAGCATTTGGCAGCAAGAAGCAAATCGCGGCCACACGCGCGGATGAGGCCACGATGGCTGCCTTTTGTGCCGACCCCCAGATCATGGAGGAGCACCTTGCCATTTGCTAGGTACGCCGGTTAAGCATGCTGGTTTACCCGTTGCGTGTTCTACTTCCACCTTTACTTCACAAATTCTAGTGAACTGTGCTTTCTAATTTTACAATGCAATCTGTTGCTCTAGTGTATATGTTATATATGTCGTGTAGTGTGCTGCTCAGTTATTAACTATTTTGTTAATTAGTTCGTCTTCAGCTAACTGTTTGGTTCAATTCTGCAAATGTGATGTTCAATTCTTCAGGCTGCAATTTTGCATTGTCTTCCATGTGAGAAATAAATCAAATTTATCTTTACAAAATACATGAGAAACGAATACAATTGCTATATTTCGAAGTTGTAAAGAATACATGGTTTGGTTATACATTATGCAATGTGGAGTTAACATTTGGTTCATTTGTGTTGTGGTGTTTAATTAACTGTTTGGTTCAATTCTGCAATGCGATGTTCAATAGTTGTGGGTGCATTCTGTTATTGTATACCATCTGAGGAAAAAATTGAATTTGGCTGTAGTAAATACGTGAGAAACAAATACAATTGCTATATTTCCAAGTTGTTATGAATGCTTGGTTTGGTTAACTGTCTGATCTTCTATTAGGAGTATGTCATATTGTGCAATGTGGTTCTCAGTTAATGTCTGGTTCATTTGTTTTGGTGTTTAGTTAACTGCTTGGTTCAATTCTGCAATGCGGTGTCCAATTGTCGTGGGTAGAATTTTTTATTGTTGTGCATGTGAGGACTAAATCGAATTTGGCTGCACTTAATACATGAGAAACATATACAAGTGCTACATTTCCTAGTTCTTAATCATGCTTGGTTTGGATAAATGGGTTTTGCATGTGGCTTCAAATCTGATGAATCTACAATGTGTTTATTTTTCATCAACATATTTTACTGATAGCATACCCTTACTTAACCTGTGACTAACACCCTTATATGTGTTGCAGGGGAACAATGGGAAGCACTGAGGTTTACAATCGAGGTTAGAACGTGCATGGTCCGTTGTCTAATGGCACATTATTGTGCAATTGCAGGAACCATTCTAATATTTACTTTTTTAACAATTTGGTCTTGCACATGTAGGTCCTACTGTCAAAGGTTTTGACCCACTGTTCGACCCTTTTTGCATATGGGGAAATGAGTTGCCCATGAATATCAACAAGATCTTTGTCTGCACAATGAAGAAGACATCAATTCACTACAAGCTGGTACTAACTATTGTACCTTGCCTATTTTTATTCCTTTGCCCCATTTCCAATATAGAGAAGATATTTATGCACATCCTTGTTTTCAGGCCTTTCCAAAGCAGTTCATTGATGATTACCTCTCAACCCACCTCTATGCTCAGGAGGCAAGTAAGGTTTTAATACAACACCCACGGTTCAATATTGAATTGTTTCTAAAGAGGACGAAGGACGGACGGTAAATCATCCACAGGCACTAGCCTAAAGTTGCATAGACCTTCAACATGAATGACGGATCAATATTCGCCTTCCGCTTCAGCAGTTTTCCAAATGGGATGCATCTGTCTATATACCGTCTATGATGCTAATTTCGAAAGGTTCTACATGTTGCATGTGAAACTTCATGCTGGTGCAGTTGTGTAATGGGGTAGCTGAGTGCTGAAGCTATATCGTGTTGTACTCTGATGTATTTCAATTATGAAATTATGCTTCCTTTATATGGAAATGTAATATATTATGTGCCTAATATGAATGTCAATTAGATTAAGAGATGGATTATTAATAATAGGGTAATTAGCCTGCTAATTGGGTTTTGCTATTGCAAACGGTTATTGAAAAGATACTATGGGCGATGACCTCAGGGAACGCACATAGTTTGTAGGAATAAACCATGTTGGATCAATGAACAATCACACAGGACATTCTCTTGAAAATTGTTCGCGTTAGGCCACCTTGCGCAAACGTTTAGCACATAAAAACTGTGTATGATGGACAGCCTTTGCCACATAGTTTCTTCTACGGACCATGTGTGATGCATTCAATAACAAAAACGATAAAATTGTTAATATTGTTTGCAATGGCAACGCTTTCTCAAACAATTTAACAGGAAAAATTGTGAGTGATGTACCTGTGAACGGAAACGTTTTCATTGGAGCGACTATCTGGGATGTACATACGAATGGAAACGTTTAGCGAGGACTGACTGTGTGGGATGTACTTGTGACCGGAAACAATTTCACATGTACAATTGTATTTTTTAGCTCTACTGTATGTATTTCCATATTTGAGCGCTCGCCGGTCACACACTACATCATTTTGTCGAGCATGTGTGCTAGGAGGGCATATCCCCGACGGTTTCTAGGTCATGTGGGAAGGACCCCCTATCGCAGTCACTCACTAGGCGATGGTTCGAAATGCCATCGCGGAAAGGGGTTAAAAACTGTTTGTATAACACCGACACGTACTAGTGTCATAAATCCATAATTCATCGGATCTCGGCAAACACACCACAAAAGAGTATTACATCGAATAGTTCTCCAACAACATCGAGGAGAACATGGTATTGAGAATCAAAAAGAGAGAAAAATCCATCTAGCTACTAGCTATGGACCCATAGGTCTGTGGTAAACTACTCACGCTTCCTTGGAGAGGCAATGGTGTTGATGTACAAGCCCTCCATGATCGAATCCCCCTCTGGGAGAACGCTGGAAAAGGCCCCAAAATGGGATCTCACAGGTACAGAAGGTTGCTATGGTGGAAAAGTTATTTTGTAGCTCCCCTGGAAGTTTTCAGGGTATAAGAGTATATATAGGAGGAAGATCTAGGCCAGGAGGCCACCGAGGGGCCCACAAGGTTGGGGGGCGTGCCCTACCCCCTGGGCGCGCCCTCCACCCTTGTGGCTGCCTCGTGGCTCTTCCGACTTGCACTTCAAGTCTCCTGGGTGTCTTCTGGTCCAAGAAAGATCATCGCGAAAGTTTTATTCCGTTTGGACTCCGTTTGGTATTCCTTTTCTGTGAAACTCTAAAAGAAGGAAAAAACAGAAACTGGCACTGGGCTCTAGTTAATAGGTTAGTCCCAAAATTCATATAAAAAAGAATATTAATGCACATAAAACATCCAAAATAGATAATATTATATCATGGAACAATCAAAAATAATAGATACATTGGAGACATATCAAGCATCCCCAAGCTTAATTCCTGCTCATACCTGAGTAGGTAAATGATAAAAACAGAATTTTTGATGTGGAATGCTACCTAACATATTTATCCATGTAATTCTCTTTATTTGTGGCATGAATGTTCAGATCTATAAGATTCAAAACTAAAGTTTAATATTGACATAAAAACACTTTTGCCCTTGTTTTGGACTCTAACTTGCATGATTTGAATGGAACTAACCCGGACTGAAGTTGTTTTCAGCAGAATTGCCATGGTGTTATTTATGTGCAGAAACAAGAGTTCTCGGAATGACCTGAAACTTCACGGAACATCTATTTGGAAATAATAAATAATCCTTGCAAAAGATGAAGGCCGGGGGGCCCACACCCTAGCCACGAGGTTGGGGGCGTGCCTGCCCCCCTAGGGCGCGCCCCCTACCTCGTGGGCCCCCTGGAGCTCCTCCGACCTCAACTCCAACTCTATATATTTTCTTTCGGGGCAAAAAAAATCAAAGAGAAGGATTCATCGCGTTTTATGATACGAAGCCGCCGCCAAGCCCTAAAACCTCTCGGGAGGGCTGATCTAGAGTCAGTTCGGGGCTCCGGAGAGGGGAATCCGTCGCCATCGTCATCATCAACCTTCCTCCATCACCAATTTCATGATGCTCACCGTCGTGCGTGAGTAATTCCATTATAGGCTTGCTGGACGGTGATGGGTTGGATGAGATTTATCATGTAATCGAGTTAGTTTTGTTAGGGTTTGATCCCTAGTATCCACTATGTTCTGAGATTGATGTTGCTACGACTTTGCTATGGTTAATGCTTGTCACTGGGGCCCGAGTGCCATGATTTTAGATCTGAACCTATTATTTTTTCATCAATATATGAGAGTTCTTGATCCTATCTTGCAAGTCTATAGTCACCTATTATGTGTTATGATCCGTTAACCCCGAAGTGACAATAATCGGGATATTTACCGGTGATGACCATAGTTTGAGGCGTTCATGTATTCACTATGTGTTAATGCTTTGGTCTGGTACTCTATTAAAAGGAGGCCTTATTATCCCTTAGTTTCTGCTAGGACCCCACTGCCACGGGAGGGTAGGACAAAAGATGTCATGTAAGTTCTTTTCCATAAGCATGTATGACTATATTCGGAATACATGCCTACATTACATTGATTAATTGGAGCTAGTTCTGTGTCATCCTAGGTTATGACTGTTACATGATGAACCGCATCCGGCATAATTCTGTATCACCGATCCATTGCCTACGAGCTTTCCATATATTGTCCTTCGCTTATTTACTTTTCCGTTGCTATTGCTATCATCACTACAAAATACCAAAACATTACTTTTGTTATTATTACCTTTTGCTACCGTTACCACTACTATCATATTACTTTGCTACTAAACACTTTGTTGCAGATATTAAGTTTCCAGGTGTGGTTGAATTGACAACTCAGCTGCTAATACTTGAGAATATTCTTTGGCTCCCCTTGTGTTGAATCAATAAATTTGGGTTGAATAGTCTACCCTCGAAAATTGTTGTGATCCTCTATACTTGTGGGTTATCACCTCCTGACCATAGAGGTGGGTTGAGAGGTAATCATCAGTGAACTGCTTTGGAAAGGCCTGAAAACAAGGATGTCCATAAATATCTTCTCTATATTGGAAATGGCGCAAAGGAATAAAAAAAGGCAAGGTATAATAGTTAGTACCATCTTGTCGTGAACTGATGTCTTCTTCATTCTGCGGACACAGATCTTCTTGTTTTTTGTCGCTAATTTCTTTATCCTAGCAATCTTTGTGAGTTTCTCGATTTGATTGATATTCATGGACAACTCATTTCTCCAGATGCAAAAAGGTCGAATAGTGGGTCAAAACCTCTGACACCAGGACCTACATGTGCAAGACCAAATTGTTAAAAACCAAAATATTATTATGGTTCCTGCAATTTCACAATAATGTGCTATTAGACAACGGACCATGCACGTGCTAAACACGATTGTAAATCTCAGTGCTTCCCATTGTTTCCCTGCAACAAATATAATGTAGTTAGTCATCAGTTTAAGTAAGGGTTCGCATGCTATCGGTAAAATATGTTGATTAAATATAAGCACATTGCAAATTCATCAGATTAATTCAAGCCACATGGAAAACCCATTTGTCCAAACCAAGCATGATTAAGAACTAGGATATATAGCACTTGTATATGTCTCTCATGTATTAGGTGCAGCAAAATTCGATTTATTCCTCACATGCACAACAATACAAAATTCTACCCACGACAATTGGACATCGCATTGCAGAATTGAACCAAGCAGTTAACTAAACACCACAACAAATGAATCTAGATTAACTGAGAACCACATTGCACAATATAACATACTCCTAAAAGAAGATCAGACAGTTAACCAAACAATTAAATACAACCAATTGTAGCAATTGTATTTGTTTCTCATGTATTTACTACAGTCAAATTCAATTTATTCCTCACATGGTATACAATAACAGAATGCACCCACAACTATTGAACATCGCATTGCAGAATTGAACCAAACAGTTAACTAAACACCACAACACAAATGAAACAAGCGTTAACTAAGCACCATATTGCATAATGTATAACCAAACCAAGCATGCTTGACAACTTGGAAATATAGCAATTGTATTTATTTCTCATGTATTTTGTAAAGATAGATTCGATTTATTTCTCACATGGTAGACAATACAAAATTGTAGCCTGAAGAATTGAACATCACATTTGTAGAATAGAACCAAAAAGTTAACTGAAGATGACAACTAATTAACGAAACAGTTGATAAGTGAGCACCGCACTGCATGACATATAGAACATATACACTGGAGCAACAGATTGCATGGTAAAATTAGATAGCACAATTCACTAGAATTTGTAAAGCAAAGGCAGGAGCAGCACACGCAACGGGTAAACAGAGCATGTTTAACCGGCGTAGCTGGCAAATGGCAAGGTGCTCCTCCAAGATCTGTGGATCGGCACGAATGGAAGGCATCGTGACCTCTTCTGCGCGTGCGGTCGCGATTTGCTTCTCCACTGCTAAATGCTCCTTGAGATCCTGGCTATGCCACGTGCACCATGGCGGAGGGGTCAGTGATTTGGGTGGAAGGTGTGGCACTCGCGCCGCCGGTCGGTGCATGTAGGATGTGGAAGGAGGACGAGGATGGGGGTCGGTGTGGATTACCTGCCTGGATAGACGAGGCCGGGCAGCGTGAAGGAGGTTCGCCGACGAGGAGGCGGCGCTGCAAGCAAGGAATGAAGGTTTCAACTTGGAAAGGAAGGCGGAAACAGGGGAAATGTGGCTTTTGGTAAGTGGGAGGGGCGGGGAGGTAGATATTTCCGCGGAAGTCGAAAATTTGGAATCGCTTTAGCGAAAAAACTGGCGCGCAAAGTGTCATCACACATAGTCCCTTATTCAGAACTGTGTATGATAGGTGAACATCACAAACGATTCAGATAGCTTAACCCGTGTGTCATGAGTTTGAACATCAAAAATTTTGGTTCGAATTTCCATGGGTACAGTGGTCATCCACCTCATTGCATAATTTTGGTACACAAAGGAGACTACAACACACCCACACTTCTTAATCAAGCAAGTTTGCAATTAAATAGAGCTAGCTGACCTAAACATTACTCTGACAAATTAAAGACCGGTGCTCTTAATTAAACAAAACAAAGAGTACTACTACGGCTGGTGCTCGTCGATCTCCGCTGCCGCCTCCATGTCCATCTCGCGCCCGAAGGTCTCCTGGGGAAGGGGCTCCATGGCATCCATCGCACCATACTTGGCAAGCATCTCGTGATGCGTGTCCGCCATCTCTTTTGAAAAGGCTGCCATGAGCTGGGTGTGGGCGGACTCGATCTGGGCTTGGACAGGCTCCATCGTCGCAACGTATGCGGCGGAGAAACAGATGGCTACTCGAACTCTGTTGGTGATTTCCAGCTCTTCGGCCGTTGGTTCCCGACCATTGTCGGAGATGCTTCATTCGATTTGTGCGGTGACTGCCAGGAGCTGGGCGTGGGCGGCCTCCATCAGGGCTAAGGCCGCCGCTGCGGAACAGACAGTGATACGTCTCCAACGTATCTATAATTTTTTATTGTTCCATGCTATTATATTATCTGTTTTGGATGTTTAATGGGCTTTAATATGCTATTTTATTTTATTTTTGGGACTATCCTATTAACTCGAGGCCTAGTGCCAGTTTCTGTTTTTTTGCCTATTTCAGTGTTTCGTAGAAAAGGAATACTAAACGGAATCCAAATGGAACGAAACCTCGCGAGGATCTTTCTTGGAACAAACACAAACCAGGAGACTTGGAGTCGAAGTCTGGAACTCCGTGAGGTGTCCATGAGATAGGAGGGCGCGCCTAGGGGGTAGGCGCACCCCCACCCTCATGGGCCCCATGGAGCTCGATTGACATACTTCTTTCACCTATATATACTCTTATACCCTAAAAACATCAGGGGCAGCCATGAAACCACTTTTCCACTGCCGCAAGCTTATGTACCCGTGAGATCCCATCTGGGGCCTTTTCCAGCAATCTGCTGGAGGGTGATTCGATCATGGAGGGCTTCTACATCAACACCATGGCCTCTTCGATGATGTGTGAGTAGTTTACCACAGACCTTCGGGTCCATAGTTATTAGCTAGATGGCTTCTTCTCTCTCTTTGGTTCTCAATACAAAGTTCTCCTCGATGTTCATGGAGATCTATTCGATGTAATACTTTTGCGGTGTGTTTGACGAGATCCGATGAATTGTGGATTTATGATGAAGTTTATCTATAAATAATATTTGGTTCTTCTCTGAATTCTTTTATGCATGATTTGATATCTTTGCAAGTCTCTTTAAATTATCGGTTTAGTTTGGCCTACTAGATTGATCTTTCTTGCAATGGGAGAAGTGCTTTGCTTTGGGTTCAGTCTTGTGATGTCCTTTCCTACTGACATTAGGGGCAGCAAGGCACGTATTGTATTGTTGCCATCGAGGATAAAAAGATGGGGTTTATATCATATTGCTTGAGTTTATCCCTCTACATCATGTCATCTTGCTTAAAGCGTTACTCTATTCTTATGAACTTAATACTCTAGATGCATGCCGGATAGCGGTCGATGTGTGGAGTAATAGTACTAGATGCAGAATCGTCTTAGTCTACTTAACACAGACGTGATGCCTATATTTCATAATCATTGCCTAGATATTCTCATAACTATGCGCTCTTCTATAAATTGCTCGGCAATAATTGTTCACCCATTGTAATACATGCTATCATGAGAGAAGCCACTAGTGAAAACTGTGGCCCCGGGGTCTCTTTCTTATTATATAGCATCTCTTTTTATTTACATAGTATCTCCTTTACTATTTTGCAATCTTCACTTTCCAATCTATATAAAAAAATACCAAAAATATTTATCTTACTATCTTTATCAGATCTCACTTCCGCAAGTGACCGTGAATGGAATAACAACCCCTTTATCGCGTTGGTTGTGAGGTTCTTGATTGTTTGTGCAGGTACTAGGTGACTTGCTTGTTATCTCCTACTGGATTGATACCTTGGTTCTCAAAAACCAAGGGAAATACTTATCCTACTTTGCTTCATCACCCTTTTTTCTTCAAGGTAAAACAAACGCATGCTCAAATGGTAGCAGACAGCTGCTGTGCCACTCTAGCCAGTTGTTATCCCCGAGCCAGATGTTGCTCCCGCCACCTGAGAAGCAACAGCAGCCGTTTGGGCTTCCATGGCCGCCCGGTCATAGATTGCAGCCGCGCTCATGCACCTTGCTAGCACGCGCATGGCGGCTGCGGCTGTGTTCTCGCCGGAGTGGGCCACCGAAGTTGCCCTCATGACGTGGGTCCACATGCCCATCTTTCACCGGCAACGATTGAACGGTGAAATGATATTTGGGGAGCGAGCTAGTGTGCTTGAGACGCCGGCTATGGACTGTAGCCGACGCACCTTCTCGCATAAGCCATATGTGTACTATACACCGACGGTGCTCCAGGATATTTTGTGCTGCATCTCACACGATTCGTGATAATGAACTGTGTGCGATGTACTTGATTTTTTATCTTTATTTGAATTACGTAATGGGGTCACAGCGGCAATGGACGGTGTTTGAATTGCTAGACCCTTTATCTATAGTGAACATGCATCTCTATGTGTCTCGTAAATGAATTGGAATTATTCAGGGTTTGTTTCAACATTTTATATATTAAATTGGTTTTCTAGCAACTTCAGGTGGAAAATTCAAAATTAAACTACATGCACATGCTCCGGTGCACCAACATGGGTTGTAAAATCATATATGTGTCCATGGGTTTATGCTTATCTCCCATGCAAGAAATGGGGATGAAATTCGAACACCACGGCACCGTGGCTCTCCGGCAAAAGTCAACGTACTTGCTTTTGTAATTGTAGTAAATCCAGAATTCGTGCGAAATTCATGAAACTTGACATGCTATCATGGAGCGGCATCAACATGCCGTGGTAAAAAATTTGTCCCATTTGGGGCAGGTTTGGGTATAAGCTTCTCATAAACCAGAGCTTCTCACAAGAAGTGTGATGGTTTCGGTAGGGAACATTTCACCTTTCTGGATGAAAGGATATCCTTTGGCTCGTCTCGATTTCAAATTTTTTTTCCTAGTGTAAACATAGAACAACATGAATGTTTTGTCAATTTTGGGGATTTTTCGGGGTTTGCTTGGACATTTTTATACATTAACTGAGTTTTCTGTGCATTCATGTGCATAATTAAAATTTGAACTACAGGCACATGCTCTAATGCATATAAATTAGTTGAAAATTCAAATATGTGTCCTTGGTTGCCTGCTTAGGTCCCATGCTAGAAATGGGAATGAATGCCAAACACCAGGGAACCATTGATTGCCCGCAAAACATTGAGATGCCTGGTTTATAAATTCTAGTAAATCCAAAACTAATCTGTAATTCATGAAACTTGGCATGCTATCATGGAGCGGCATGAACATTCCGTGGTAAAAATTTTGTCCCATTTGGGGCAGGTTTGGGTATATGCTTCTAACAAACCAGAGCTTCTCCTACTTTGGGGACGAAACGATATCCATTGCCTCTTATTGCTTCCAAAAAATTTCTCGTGTCAACGTAGAAAAACAGGAGTGTTGTGTCAATTTTTGTGATTTTCGGGGTTCATTTGGACATTTTTATGCATTAACTGAGTTTTCAATGCATTTATGTGCATAATTCAAATTTGACCTACATGCACATGCTCCAGTGCATATAAATTGGTTGAAAAATCAAATTGGTGTCCTTGGGTGAATGCTTAGGTCCCATGCAAGAAATGGAAATGAATTTCAACCACCAGGGCACTGTTGATTGCCGGCAAAACGTTGAGATACTTTATTTTTAAATTCTAGTAAATCCAAAACTCGTCTGAAATTCATGAAACTTGGCATGCTATCATGGAATGGCACCCAATATGTTGTGGTATTTTTCGTGTTCATTTTGAGAGAAGGCACACTCGAATAATGACAACCAACAAAGGCGTTTTGAAAAATAGCTGCAACTTTAATATCTCAAACATTTGTATAATTCAAACCGTGTGCGTTTTGTTACCCATGCATATGATGCCACGTGTCTTGGTTTTAATGGTTGTTGGAGCTGATGTGTTGACAGCTGCTTGACCTTGACTGAACGGGAGGCGTGCGAGTGCAGTCCGGTGCGCAGGCTGACCGAGAGGCGTGCAAGCTGTCCTCGAATGCGCAGGCTCACCAGGAAGCATGTGAGCTGTACACCGCGTAGGCTCACTGCGAAGCAAGCCATTTGACTTCCATGGCCGCCTGCCTTCCTCTCCGTGCACGTGCCCCCCTCAGCGGCATGTGACGCCGCTGTTCAACACTACGTCTCAGCGTCGCAAGCTGCCGTCCTCCCGCCCCCCCGCCCGTCGAACCTAGGACGACATGATGCAAAGTGAGAGCAGGATTTGTGCATCTCTTCAAACGCAAACAGTTCTTTTGGATGACCCATGTGCAACCACTTGCAAACAATTTGGTGTGATTTGCATCTGTCATATTGGGTATGTTACCATTTGTCAAACTTGAAAGATTGACATTTGTTGATCTAGTAATATTGCCATTTGTCAACCTTGTAACACTGCGATTTGTCAAAATATGATGCTAAAAATCACTAGCAGTATATAATTTTTGCAACTAAAATTTAGTAATTAAGCATATATTCCATTCATAGGTTAAGCAGTAATTCTTAATTCATACATATAGTTCAACTCGACAGCTGAAACGACCAAACTTTTCCCCAATTGTTGCCAACCACATACTGAAATAGCTAGTTCAACTATATATGCTAGCTAATTTTAAGTACGTTGTATAGTTCCACCACATCTATAGTCGGATGAACTGAACAAAATAGCCCCTAAATACTACTACGGAGGGGCTTTGTACTACTTCTGGCTGCCTCTCCTCTGCTGAGCGTGCTCAGTAAGAGGCGAAGGAGGAGCCTAACGACGAGCTGGCCAACTGCAATACGGTGCCTGCCGCTGTTGCAGTTTCAGCGACGCTCACCTCGAACGCCCTCTGTCGCTCCAGAAGACCCCTCTCAAGGCGGTGGTTCTCCTTGTAGATCTCCTGATTCCTCGCCTCTGAGGCGACATGTGCCGCGGCCACGGCAGTGGTAAGGCTCTTTCCATGCTCAACGAGGTGCTCCTCCTCCTCCCGCGGAAACTAGGTGTAGCACGCAAGGTCGCTGACGCACGTGCGGGCATCCACCTCCACCTCCCGCCTTCGGGCATTGATGGCGGAGGGGGTGATGACCCCGGCGGTCGACAGTGGGCTGGCGGCCATGGCGTCCGATGATGGGTTGGCGGCCAGGACAACCACCTCCCGCCTTCGGGCCGTGATGGCGGAGCGGGTGATGGCCTCAGTGGCCGGCAGTGGGGTGATGGCCACGACGGCCACCTCCCGCCTTCGGGCTGCGGCGGCGGAGTGGGCGATTGCCCTGTCTTTCGACGGTGGTGTGGCGGCAACGGCAGCCAGCCACACACTACAGAAAAATACACTTCCGTGATGATACGTGTTTGTCACAGTAGGTCACTTTTTTTGTCATGCATGTACATCCATCACAAATTTATGACAGAACCAAGATAGTCATACCTGTGTTGTCATAGAAGTGTTCCATGCCATTACCAAAATTATCATCACGGAAGTGTCCACTTCCATGACGATAAATCGCGCGTCACAGAAGTGCTCTCGTCAAGGTTAACCGACACGTGGCATCCACCGTAACGGAACATCGTTAAGCTATCGGGTAGGGTTTTAGATCCGATAACCCGTTAACATCCCCGACCAATCGGAAATTTCCACGTGTAAAATTCTTATTGGCCGGATGAAACATGTGTCAGCTCGTCAGTTGGTCAGATAGGCGCCTATGATACGTCGACACGTGGCATGGCCCAACAGAGGTCCATTCCTGTGAACAGGCCGGCCCGTTTGACTTGGTCAAAAGCTGGCGGGCCGGCCCATGGAAAGCCTATTAACGGCCTGTTCGCATATAGCCCATTTACAGCCCGCGAACCCAAGGCCCATTATGCCCTATCCGAATTAGGCCCAGTAGCGTCATCTGGGCCATCCAATATGATTCCAGCCCGTTTTCACTTCTGGCCCATGTATGGCCCATGACGTCTTTCGGCCCATATGAGGCCCTATGTAACTCTTGGCCTATTAACGACCCGTGGTGAAACTGGCCCGTAATGAACAGTGTATCACTTTACACCCATTAACGGCTCGTGGTGCAACTGGCCCGTAATGAACAGTGTATGACTTTATACCCATTAACGGCCCGTTATTCTGTTGGGCCGTTTCCAGCCCATGTTATCTTTCGCCCTTCTCAGAGCCCATTTATTCTTGGCCTCATTTCCAGCATTCGTTTACTTACGGCCCGTTACTGTCATTTTCTGTTTGTGGGCCAAATTCAGCCCATGGTTACAGTCGGCCCGTTTGTGGTCCGTTAATACATTGGGCCGTTTTCATAGTGTCATCAAATACGGCCTATTAACGATGGCCCGTTACGGTCGGCCCATGAACGGACGATTCCAACTCTAGACCGTTTATGGCCATAATGCGGCCTATTATTGGCCCATGTTTGGCCAATCGATCATACGGCCCGTATAAGGCCCATTGATGATACGGCCCGTAGAAGGCCCATTGTTTCTACGGCCCGTAGAAGGCCTACTCTTTCTATGGCCCGTAAAAGGCCCACTGTTTCTACGGCCCGTACGAGGCCCGGTGTCACTACAGTAAATATTAGCCCATGGTTATTGTGGCCTAGTTTTAAAAAATAGGTTATTGCAGCCACTAGTTAACCGCGGAAAAAGAACTGCAATGACTACAAGCAAACAAATAAACAAGACAACAAGGAAATAAATAAGCAAGCAACTAACGCTAGGCTATCACGGTTATTACACATATTACATCTACTTGGCATCAAAGTTCGCCACCAGTGCAAATATAGGGAACAAAGCAGCATATCATATACACTGGCCGTCAAAATTGGCCACCAGTGCAAATAAACGCGGCAGCAAAACAAGAGCATAACTGAAACAACTTCAGAAGAGCTCAAGAAACGTTATCCTGGGTATCCACCATGCTGGAAATAAGCTTAGCAAGCTGATTAGCTTTGCCCTGTTTGGCGCTAAAATCCTCCAACGCTTGCTGTTGCACCAGAAAGTATGCATCTGAATGCTCCAGGGACTTCCGTAGTCCTTCGCTTCTTGTCGCAGCACAGCTGATCGATGTCTTTCAGCTTGTAGTTGAGACTCAACAAACCGAACTGATTCAGACAGTGAGTTTGAATAGCTTGTGCAAGCGGTAGTGGCTAGTAACTCCAACACTAAACCAAGACATGATGTGTCACTATCCTGAACCTTATCTGCATTACTTCCTTTACCGTTGCTTAATAAGGCACTCTTCCCCAATATTCTGTCAGCATACTAAAAGAAGAAACAAGCAGACACATAACAAGTTTAGCATGTACTAGTATATGAAACTCATTTCGGTGAACCAGTTCATTAGTAAGGTGGACAGGATTAAACTACCAAGTCTTCTATTGCCAAGTACTAGTAAATAATAAAAGCATCAAACAAACATATATCTATGTCCTATGGTAGCAATGGAATCTTAAATTAGAACAGTTGTTCTTCATGTTTAGGCACTTGTTATACATGAACAGAGTACAGTAAGACGCAAGAATGTAATACTTAAAAATATATAATGAGCTCATAGACCTTACCACATTCTTGGTTCGGGACCAGTATAGAACAAGGCATTCCCAGTCATCGTCCAGTAAATGTGTCTCAGGAGAACGCAAGGGAATTTGATGAGTTTCTTTGCTGGTGAAGTACGTTTTCTTTAGGTAATTTCGATACTGCCACCAAGCATTGTTGAAGATAGCAGAGGTATTAGCACAGGTTAACTCATCCTGAGTTTCCAAATCGGTCCTTCTCTATAGAGAAAAATGGGAAAATTTGTTGTATTATAACCATCATGGAGGTAGGATGTGTGGGACAAAGCAAAGTAATTGCCATGAATAACATTACTTACACATAACTCCTGGACAAACACCTGCAAGTGGCATTTTTCTTCATCTTCAGTATAATATTTCCAAGATGGGAAGATACGCACATACGATTTAACAACATCAAATGTGATAGATGCTAAACTATGACTAGCTGGTTGTGCTTCCTCCACAGGAATAGGCATACTAACTGGTGGAGTTGGGGTTCGCCGTGATAGTGCTGGCCCTTTGGGCACTTGAGCTGCCTTACTAACTGCTCTTGTTTGGGACCTCTGTGGTGGAGATGGTGTTGTGTCAACATGAACTGGGTTACTATCCGCTGGGGTTGGGGTTAGATTGGGTGAAGCTGGTTCTCTGTCCATCGTAGTAGGGGTACAATCTGCGAGAGTTTGGGTTATGTGTGGTAGGGCTGGTTCTTGTGCATGTACAACCGGGGTGCTATCTCCACCAAGAGGTAGCACTGTTTTATTTGAAGACCGTGTTTTTAGTCCGCTAGATACTGGCATCACCCGCTCCAATTCAAATGGCTGATAAACAGGAAACATAGTTGAATGTACATACATTGTATGAGAGATAGATGCAATAGATAGTGTGGAAAAAAGAGGGCATGAAATAGTTGACATGTATATTGTTTAACTAAAATAGATAGCATGACATAATTTCACATATATGATGTCTATCTAAACTGGATAGCATAACATAATTCAAATACATAATTTCACATATATGATGAATAACTAAACAGGATCGCCTGACATAATTCACCTACATGTTATCTAAGTAATCAGGATCGCATCATTTAATTCACACATATGATTTATATGCTAAATAGAGGGCATTCGATATGATGTCTGAACTAAGAACATGGTGTTGAATATAGTGTATATGATCTCTAAACTATGCAATGCAAGACACCGTATGCATGATATGAGCAGTATAACCGTGCCAAGTTAGAGTATACACCTCAGTGGGGGAATAGGACTGGTCATCTGTCTCTAAATCCATCTCTGAGGAGCTATCGGGACCCAACAAGAGATCTGCTTTGACAGCTAGCACTGTCTGCTCTGAAGTCCTTGTTTTCACTCCAGATTTTTCCATCTCCCACCCAAATGGCTGATTCACAGGAAGAGTAGTTTAATGTACAAACATTGTTGAGAAATGGAAATGTAATGAAGAAAAGGATGGGCAAGATATCATTCAAATATATGATGCCTGGTTAAACAGGATGGCATTGCACATTTCACATATATTATGGCTGGCTAAAAGACATGAGACTGCATAATTCTCATATATGATATAGAAACTAAACAGGTGGCATTACAGAACATGTCTAAACTAAGCAGATGACATATATGTTGTCAAAAGTAGGCACTGCAAGGCAACATAAGCATGATATGACTAACATCATCATGCCAAGGTAGAGCAAACACTTTGGTAGGTAAATAGGAGTGGTCAGCGGCGTCCGAATCCGCCTCAGAACAGATATCTTCCTCTGGATTACAATCTGGAGAGGGGTGGGGAGGGTTTGCCATTGAACCCACCATGGAGCGATGTCTGCATGACATTGTATTGCCGCGCAAAACTCTTCTCTTTTTCTCTACATGTTCAGCATGACTGTGTACAATATCTGACATGCATACGAAAAAAATATGGTGAGATTATGTAAGGAGAGCATGCAGAAATTTAGAGTGATGGTAACAACCAGTGGATCGATGTTTTTCCGTTGAACCAAAATAGCCCTACTGGATCGACGTGAATGTATAGTAATAAGTGATGCAACAAGTGTACAACCTCTTTGCCGTAGCCGTGTCGACCTCAGCATCATTGGGTTGGTCGCTGAAGCAGTTGAGGCAGAGGTGGTTGTCGAAGGTGTGGAGGAAGATCTGAGGAAACTGTAGACGGCATCCAGGGCACTACTCTGTTGTGATGGATCGTTCTGTCGTTGGAGCAGCTCCGGTGAGCCGTAAGATGTCAAGGCTGAAGCAGCACAAGATAGACATTGTCAATCTCAAGTGGGATTCTAGTACCATTTCCAATAGATGATGTAAAATGGATGTAAAATTAACATCACCAAAAACTACTTGACTACAACAGATGAGGTAAAAACTGTTGACTCTGAACTTAACTGTCGAAACTGAAATTTACTTTGGAATCTGAATGCTACTGTCGAAACTGAACGCAATGGTAGCAGAGAGGCACTTGACATGTAGTTTCGGGAGGGCCTGCAGTTCATCTTCAGCCTGCACCCCCGTGAGCCGCTAGCCACCACCGGCCGAACCACCGGCCCCAGCGCCGCCTCGCCGCCCCGAAACAACTCGCCACCGCCACCCCAGCCAGCCCTCTAGGCCCCCCCACCCTGAACCCTAAGATAGATAGTGGGGTACCTCTCCGACAAGCCCCCGTCCCACGGCGGGTGGTTCTTCCTTAACTCTGGCGAGCCCCCCCAACCCTTGAAAATCGACTAACCCAAAGTCGCTTCAGTCGACTGAAATCGGAGCAGAGCAGCAGCACGAGCGAGGGGGAGAGCAGCAGCAGCAGCTGGGCGAGCGAGCGATCGAGCAAGAGCCGGAGCAGCAGCAGCAGATCCGGCTGGTATGGATGTCGCCGCTGAAGGGGCCTCGCACTTGGGGAGAGCCGTCGTGGAGAGGTCGCCCGTGGCGCCGGCTTCAAGGTAAGCGCTCCATGGGGGTGCGGGATGGAGCACCGTCGGCGCTGAGAGGTCGAGTTAAGGAGAAGGTGCGATGCGATGAGTGTACAACCTCTTTGGTGGCGCCGAGTAGGCCTCGGCTTCGTCCGAGGAGTCATTGAGGATGCTGCGGTTCCGGTGGAGCAGGTTAAGGCGGCGTTGTGGGGATGGAGCAGCCGCGATAGACGAGGCGATCGTCGGAGCAGCTCCTTGGAGGTGGAGGACGAGGCAGCTGAACCGGTGGGACCGCGAGATGGACGACGGATCCTCATCCGGGGAGGTGGACGAGGGACGTCGAGCTGTTGCGGTGGACGACGTCGTCGGGGAAGAGGCTCCGGCTGGGCTGCAGTGACGTGGCGGACGGAGGAGGGTGGGGTTTCGTGGCTAGAGCGGAGAGGTTATGGCGGCCTGGGATTTCGAATGGCAAAAAGGGGGTGATGGGAGGGGGTGAAGCATGACTTAGGAACGCACTTGTCCAAAATGTAGGGTGTGTTACAAAAGTACCCCCCACCGATTTGAACTAGCGGCGCTTTTGGCTCAGGGTTAGAAGGGGTATTTCGCGTGTCGGGATTTGGCAGCTGCAGGGAGTTTTCATGCGCGTTGTAATTTCGGGATAGCAAGGTGCGGGTTGTGAAGGCGCCACTTCTGGGAGCATGATATCTGAATTTTCGGGATATAACAAGACGCGGGTTGAATTTCAGGTACAAGCCTAACGTGTCGTAATATTGTCTTGTACGTACAAAATCAATTCGCACTTCCCTCAACCAAAAAGAAAACGAAAAAATAAAACTATTCACACCACACAAAGCGAGAGTCTTGCCCCGTTTTACTATACAAATGCTATTCAAAGCTACTCCCTCCTTCCATTTATATAGGGCCTAATGGGTTTTTCGATGCTAACTTTGCCCAAATATTAGAGCAATGATATATGACATGCAACTTGCACAAAGCACACCGTTAAATTCGTTTGTGAAAGGTTCTTTCAATGATATAGTTTTCACATTGTGCATGTCATGTACTATTAATCTTGTCAATAGTCAAAGGCGGTCTTAAAAATCTCATTACGCCCTATGTAGATGGAAGGAGGGAGTATGAATCCATGTTATGTCCGATTAAATTTTTTCGCTTGCTGTATAATGCATGTAACCTACTCATACCAACAATTTAGTGCATTCCAAATGTCTATACTACCGCTGCAATTCGAACTAAATTTGAAATCGTTTCTCTATTTCAATAAGAATCTACAATCATGATTGTTGCCAACTTCAACCATCAAAGTTTCCTTTCTATCCGCCAGATATAAATCAGACGGCCTATAATGCAGGATGGCAGGCACACCATCATCAACAACTCCGTTTTTTATAAGAGTAGAGATAAAATATATTAAATGTAGTATACCATGTTCATAACCACACCATGTTTATCACCGTTATATATATTCACACATCCGTCGGTTTTAAACACTATGATAAATTCTTCAAATATCCGAATTCACTTTTTATAATGAAGTATATATGATCTCTATGCATCTTTCACACCCACACAACCCTCTTATCTTTGTAGCTAGCGCTAACTTTCTCTTGTGCATGCACACGCCCGCATCCCTCTCACCCTCCCTCAGCATTCTCTAGCTCCATCACGCAAATTCGTGTTTTCACTTTAGGTCGTTCACCCACAGTGTGTGTAGGCCCCCCAGCTCCTTCTTTACGGCACACATCGATCGATATGCCTCTCTAGCCAGGTGTGCCTAGCACAAACACAAGCTTCCCCTCTTCTCTTGTCACCGTCCATGCCTCACTTCCACCACTCTTTTCATCATTCTCGTACTCGCACACTCCTCCCCCTCGATATAGTATGCCTATCGTACCACCTCCTACATGCATCCCTCTCTCTCTATCCTTCTCCTCGTGCCTCATTTGCTTCTAACACACACATGCATGTATACCGATCGATCTCCCAACATACACCTAGATCGACTTTAACTACCCCCCTATCGATCGACGTACCTCACAAGCTATGTCTCTCCTGACCCGTCTCTCACACGCACGTGCACAGACAACAAGCAGCCATCTCCTCTCTTATTGATATTGCGGGCGTGCCCTCCGTTTGTCTAGCAAGCCTATCCCACCATTTGTTAGAAGCAACTCCACTACCACCCCCTCCAACACTCTAGCTCTGTCTCTCTCCCAATCTTATTCATCTCCTACACATATGCATGGATGCCAATCGATCTCCCTTAATACATGAGGCAGATCGATCTCCTTAATACATGAGGTAGGCCTCTCTCCTCCTCCACACATATACCAGCCATTGTACCTCTATAGTTAATTGGGCCTCCCTCTTCCCCCAACACACACTGATAGTCGAGCGCTGCAGGTAGGTATCCATGCCACAGAGACAAACTGCACATGTCCCATCTCACATTCCAGTAGGCCAGCCACTCTATATCTTTGACGTGGGCACACACAAATTCGATGACACTCTTTATCGATCGCACACGCGCACACACACACACACATCATCCCTCTCTTCGATTCTATACACACCTCAAGACGATGATACCTCCACTCTCTTCTCGTGGATCGCCCCCTCTATATATATGTTATATCCAGGACTCTATTTCACACACATTGCATATGTTAAATTTTTTGATTGACCCCCCCCCCAAAAAAAACTCTCAAGAACCCACACACTATATCTCTCTAGGTTTGTATCTCTCTCACACAACCCCACATAGGTGGTGTACGTATACAAGAAGAGAATAGGTGCACCGTGCACGTACTCACGCTTCGTGCCCAGCCACACCCGCGCGGGTACATGGTGGAGCTCATTTCTTTACGAAATGGAAGCCCACGTGCTAATTTGAACGCCTGTAGCGGTTGTTTACCTAGGGAGGTCGTGTACCACGCGTGCACGAAACAAAGTTTGACTTGACGCGTTGTCGCGTTATTTTTAAATAAAGTTATAGCGCTCAATGGCACGTACACATAATATAAAAGGATTTTTATGGAGGAAAAGGTAGTCCGCTCTTTAGAGTGTCTCACACAAGGCTCCGGTGGCCTCTCTCTCTCCCCGCTGGTCACTGATCCGGCCGCATCCCGTCCGCCGGAGGAAATGGAGTGCGGTGGCCTCTCTCTCCCAGCGTTGGTCACTGATCCGGCCGCATCCCGTCCGCCGGGGGAAAGGGAGTGCGGTAGCCTCTCTCTCTCACCGTTGGTCACTGGTCCGGCCGCATCCCGTCCGCCGGGGGAAAGGAAGGAAGTGCATCATTTCTCCGTTCGACGGCACCGAGGCAGCATGTCCCGATCTGCGGTACACGCCGTTCTCTCTGACCAAGCTCCGACGCGGCAGGGCCTACGCCACCTGCTCGCAGATTCCGCCCGCCATCGCTCACCTAGTTACATCCCGATGACCTCCACGTATCCCCTCCTGCCTTGCTCCACTGCCCGTTTTCTCACGTCACTACATGCGGATCTTCCATAGTTCTTTGCCCAAAACGTAGCTCGTCCGGCGTACTTTCCATATTGCATTCTTGTCCTCACACCGTTTTAGACAAACACAACCGTGTTGTTACCTTCCCTTAGGACAAGGAATATGCTTCTTTTTTGTCATCGCATGTGTCATCAACTGTTATTGGCCAGTAATTGTTTCCTTTCTACCACTTTTTTGCAAACAGGGCTACCCATTTCACCTCGTTGCTATTGCGACCTTTTGGTGAACTGCACAAATCACTTTTTTCCTAAGAGTGTTTTGTGCAGTTGTACTAAAATGTCACACGGGCAACGTCTCTACATTTCAGTGCCACTGCAGAAAGGGAGATTGGTTTTGCTCTATCCTCTTCATCCAACTCCGAGCCTAATCTTCTCCAACTAGTTAGTCTTAAGAGAGACTGCAAAGGTGACCGGCTTCTATTTGTGTGTCTATTGTTTCATCAGCAGTCCTTTATTATCGTAATCACACTTGATATCTTTGGAACAGGGACGCTCAGCTCTATTTTAGTGGAACTGCACAAAATGATCGGAACGTTGCATGCTCCAGACAGCTATTTTTTTCCCAACATGCCTTGTTGATTTAGACAGAGCTGGGGGGACGTTGCTGCCAATGAAAGCATGGATCAATTTTAATGTAATACCTTCTCACAACTTTGTCTTCAGTTGTGATGTAATTATTAGCTCTGATCTGCTAATAATTGACATGCATTAGCAAGGAAGTTAGTTTTTTATTGTTTCCGAAAGAGCATCGATGGCAAGACACGCGAAACAAAAGCTGAAAGCTCACACCATTGTACAATTTCATGTCGCTGGAAAATTATTTGTATAGTACGTCAATTATGTAAACAAATGATGGAAGCTTGATAGGATTGCCAGAAGCCTCTTCATCATCCGGGTCCATGTGCCATGCACGAAATTATACTCCTTCATTCCTAAATATTTGTCTTTTTACAAATTTCAAACGGGCATATTTTAGAGTGTAGATTCACTAATTTTGCTTCGTATGTGTACTCCCTCCGTTCCTAAATATTCTATTCATCTTAACAGAGATTTCAACATATTTTAGAAAGACAAATACTCCAGAGTATATTTAAGAACCGAGGGGGTAGTGCACAACCGCATGGGAGACTCAGCCCGGTCGTTGCGCCGCATTAATAGTGAGTAATGAGCAGTCAAATCATAAGCCCCACCTTTCCCACTGTAAGTTGCTCTGAAGAAGCAACCATCAATACGCTTTTCTTTGAATCTGCTCATACTACTCCATCCGTCATTGTTTATACAGCGCGCTTCAGAAAAAAGAAAAAAAATCTGTGGGACCAAGGCGACTAGCGATCGGCCTGAAAAATAGCATTGGTAGTCTATTACTAGAGGGAATAATGTGTACACACATGCACGCAGTGCTTCCACCCCGGGTACACACATGCATGCACTCCGTAGTAGTACAGTACATGGAGAGAAAATTGTGGACTTGATTGCGGTCACCACGCCCTAATTAATTGAGCATTAAACCAAATGCGTCGAAAGTCTCTCTGGTGGTGGAAATGCATTGAGAGAAATGCATCATAATGAAGCGCGCCCTGTAAACTGTGACGGAGGGTGGAGTAGTATGAAGGTGCAAAACCAAGTATGCGTACTAGTACTGCGCTTGGCTCTTCGCCCCTTCGTGAAGTTGAACAATGATGGTACTCAGCATGTTGGGTACTACAGTGTATGCCTCTAACAATCTAACACCGAATGGACTGATGCATGTCCATCGAAGGTAGGTTGCATTAGTCAAAAGGCGTAAGCGAGCTTCACCTTGTCCTGCAAGCTTCTCCTCGTTCTGCGAGTTGACGGGACACACCAAAAAGTAGTGCTAGTCCATACTCCCTCCTTTCCGGTTAATATGGCTTAATCTTTTTTGCGGGTAAATGAGAGAGCATTATTCATATATAAGCATTCTTAGGACGATCGGCCAAGACACTGGTCACTAGGAAGCCAAAAAAAGAAGTAGGAAGCGAGGTGTTTCATCAAGCCAGCTCTCGGCCACATTCAAAGTGCAGCAAGCACGGTTCGCACGAAGATACGCCGCAAGGTTTGCTGACCTGTTTACATGCTGAATAACAAAAAAAGAGGAAATATTACTGAGCGCTACTATTTGTAACAGGATATGAGCCAGAATTAAGCGAGAATTGTGGCGAGTGTTCCATGCAATCAACTTCCATTATCACATGCGAGAACCCTCGAAGAGAACCAAATGTGTTGAAGATTGCTTTATCACACTTTAAAATTATAATAAGAGTGCAGACGCTCCTCCATCCGGTTCCTAGTAGTATAGTGTAGTATGCTTCTGGCAATCTGACACCGAATTAACTGTTGCACGTCCACCACCTGAGCGAGGGAGAGCTTGCATTAGTCAAAAGTTTCTCCTTGTCCTGCGAGCCACCGCGCGCAAGCTTCTCCCGTCCTGCAACCTTCTCCTTGTTCGGCAAGTTGATGGGACACATCAAAGTAATGCTAGTCCATGCTGCCTCCTCTCTGGTTAACATGGCTTAATTTCAAACGAGATAAATATACTGTTTGTCACTGTATATTTGTAAAAATACGGTCAGTGGACTTCATAATATGCTCATTGCGCTCAATATATATATTTTCCGGTGTTCATACGGTCACTAGCTCACCCTGACTGAGTATGTGTGTGTATGCACATGTAGGTTGAGCACTTGAGCGTCACCGTGTGTGTTCCGTCATGTGCTCGGACATGCATGCATTAGGGCGTCGCGCGTGTTTTTGCATCCATGTGTACGTGTGACTGTTGCATACACGTAGGGGGAGTACGTGTAGGGGCCACTAAGGAGCAGTCAAATCACACAGTAAGTTAGTCGGAAGAAGCAACCATCATTTCACTCTTGAATGACATGTACGCAATATAAAATGATTGATATGGAGAGAAAAAGAAAACCACTATACTCCCTCCTTTCCGGTTTATAAGGCTCAATTCAAAATTCTCACCAACCAAGGTAGATGGTGAGTGGTGGAATACTTTTTGTAGTTTGCAAAAGCACCCAATTAATGCTCTTGTTTTCCTCAAAAAAGTATGTTTACAAATGCATTAATTGCAATGAATGCATGCATAAATTACATGCATTGGTCAATTTTCTCTTAGTACTTGCATGCAATGATTTAACGCACCTTGGAATCAGAACATGTGATGGAAAACAACCAAATTGAGCCTTATGAAATGGAAAAACTAAAATTTTGAGATAAGCCCTATAAACCAGAAAGGAGGGAGTATATACACTAGCAAGGTGCGTGTGAGAGACGGGTCAGGAGGTGAATGACACGTGGCCCCAGGGGGTGGCTGGCCACTTATCATACAGCCAAAGGCAGGTGCTGTAGAGGGCTGAGGAGTAGTACGAAATCCTACGCACCTACCCACGCTAACCAAGGGCTGAGTGATCACTCGAATCGCAAGATCAGTTGACTAGAAGCTATGCTAGACCCATGGAGGCGATGAGCATGAGCATCAGCCGGCTGTGCCAGATGGTCCACGACGCCGGCCTGCGGCCCGGCAGGTAGTATTGCTTGAGGCCGCCAGGGCGAGGGGCCGCTTGGACGACAGCTTCGCATCTTTGTTCGACGAGGTCCTCATCGGTTTCCTCAACAAGTTCACCTTCGTCAAGAAGCTTGCGGACGACTTTGACGTAAGCCTCCAGCCGATGCGCCCAGGCTCTGCGATGCCCGCCACCCTCAAAAGCCACTATGGTAACAACCTCTTTGACGCACTTGTGGCCCTGCGACTACCCGCCCTCGCGCCAGAGAATGTCCACCTCGAGGTCGCGCTCGCCGCGCAGCGTCGGGCGCAGCAAGACACCATCGACATAATCACCCACGTCTACGCGCATATCGTCCACAAGGACTAGTACATGCAAGAGGAGGACGATAGGACGCTGGCCTTCTTCGAGCGCAGGGCAACCTTGGACGGCACTGTTCATAAGCACGTTGAGCTCGCCGCTAACGCCGCTGCTCCTTACATGTCGGTTGGTGACCCGGCGCACTAGGGCGTGAGGATGTCATTGAACGTTGATGGATCC